>NC_090921.1:21369345-21669345 GCF_040938575.1 Ambystoma mexicanum
CAGCTTGCATTGTGCTTCTACAGGAGAGCGGCTCTCACATAAGGTGATCCTGCTCCTACACCCAGCTCGCATTGTGCTTCTACAGGAGAGCGGCTCTCACATCAGGTGATCCTGCTCCTACACCGAGCTCGCATTGTGCTTCTACAGGAGAGTGGCTCTCGCATAAGGTGATCCTGTTCCTACACCCAGTTTACATTGTGTTTCTACAGGAGAGCGGCTCTCACATAAGGTGATCCTGTTCCTACACCCACCTTGCATTGTGCTTCTATAGGAGAGTGGCTCTCACATAAGGTGATCCTGCTCCTACACCCAGCTCGCATTGTGCTTCTACAGGAGAGCGGCTCTCACATAAGGTGATCCTGCTCCTACACCGAGCTTGCATTGTGCTTCTACGGGAGAGTGGTTCTCACATAAGGTGATCCTGCTCCTACACCCAGCTTGCATTGTGCTTCTACGGGAGAGCAGCTCTCACACAAGGTGATCCTGCTCCTACACCCAGCTTGCATTGTGCTTCTACAGGAGAGCGGCTCTCGCACAAGGTGATCCTGCTCCTACACCCAGCTCGCATTGTGCTTCTACAGGAGAGTGGCTCTCGCATAAGGTGATCCTGTTCCTACACCCAGCTTACATTGTGTTTCTACAGGAGAGCGGCTCTCACATAAGGTGATCCTGTTCCTACACCCAGCTTGCATTGTGCTTCTACAGGAGAGTGGCTCTCACATAAGGTGATCCTGCTCCTACACCCAGCTCGCATTGTGCTTCTACAGGAGAGCAGCTCTCACATAAGGTGATCCTGCATCTACACCCAGCTTGCATTGTGCTTCTACAGGAGAGCGGCTCTCACACAAGGTGATCCTGCTCCTACACCCAGCTCGCATTGTGCTTCTACAGGAAAGCAGCTCTCACATAATGTGATCCTGTTCCTATACCCAGCTTGCATTGTGCTTCTACAGTAGAGCGGTTCTCAGCCTCTACAGGAGAGGGGCTCTCACATAAGGTGATCCTGTTCCTACACCCAACTGTCATGCACCGCCCCTGGAAGTGCTGGCAGAAATGGAAGTACACGTAATATAGTGGTTCAGAGTCCCACAGTAACGCTCTAGTCTGTTTCCAAGATGGCTGCCGACTGTTTATGTACAGGAATCTGGGATACAATCCTTGCGTTGTATCATCTATGGTTCCCACTCAGAGCTTCTGTGTTGTTCCAGTGACTTGCTTCTACAGTCTAACGCTCCGCTACTACTTCTTTCTCTGTACAGTTCTCCCTACGCTCTGTACTTCCCTCTGTGCACTCGGGTGATTATTTCATCCCGTAGTCCTCTGTCTCCGGAGATCTACTTCTTGTCTTACACAGCGTTCTTCCTTCGCCGCTCTGGTTTTCTGTTTCTCGCAACGCCTTTACTCCGTGTTTGCCTCGCATACCGGCATCACGAGAAAACTGTTCTTTACCTTCATTTCCCAATGTAAGGCTCTTTTTCTTCTTACTGCTAACCTTCAATCATTCTATTCTTACCATTAGCCTAATATCATACTGTACCTACCGCAAGCTACCCCCCATTCTACAAATTATGTGAAGACTATCCCAGTACTTACACTTTTGTGGGACTACGAATCCCAGAGTTCTTCATTACTTACCAAGACCGGGTTGTTACGGAGAACACTGTCAGCAGACTTCTCTTCCTGCGGAACTGCGATTCCCAGAGTTCCTCATTACTTACCAAGATCTGGATTATCACGATACCAAGCAACTCCATTAGAAGATAGGATTTGGAACCAACTCCCATACTCCATCTACCAGGGTTTTTTCATCCAGGAGACTTTTTCCCTGAGATGTTTGGGTCCTGCTCCCTGGGGTTCACCTGGTCTGGTTTACGACTCCCAGTCAAGGTGGCCTCCGAGGGAGCACGTCCTTATCTTCATCAGAAGAAGGAGAAGAAGCTTATTGAACAGAGGAAACCGCGAAGAAAAAGGCATCAGAAACATTGGACAGTTCCATAGAGGAAACAGGTGAGGAGGAGTGTGGGGGATTCCTACAGGATTCTAAAAGTATACAACGCCAAGAAATCAGAATGGCCTCACTTGAAAAGTACCAAGAATTATGTAACGCCATCCAAGGGTTACGAATCGATATGCAGGCGGTTCACGCCGAAAATGCTGCGCTCCGTCAACAGGTTGCTGCCCGTGAGGAGGGTAAGGGCGATTTACCTTTTATGCCTTTTACATATGGTAAATATGATGGCAACCCAAGACAATTGAAAGAATTCCTAGATGCCTGTGCAGTCTACACGTCCTTTAGACCCAAGGCTTTCGAGACAGACCGAGCCATGGTGTGAGGTTCTTGGTGTCAAATCTGGCTGGTATCGTATTGGCATGGGCTACACCATTGGTAGTGAGCAACAATCCACTGATTGGTAATTACAATAAATTCATCCAGGACAGATTTGAAAGACCTGAGGTTCAATTCTCCGTCTTTGAAGCTATACTGGACATAAAACAGGGTAATCAGGATGTGCAGACGTATGTTTCCCAATTCCAGAGATTGGCACAGAATGCAGGTTGGCCCAACACGGCTCAGCAGACTATCTTTAGGAGGGGTGTACAGGAAGAGATCAAGGACGAGTTGGCCCGGATGGCTCGCCCAAATTCTTTCCAGGAATTGGTAACACTCTCCTTGCAGATAGAATTTCGATTTACAGAGAGAAGATTTGAGAAACGGAAGAACCGTGGGTTTCCAGCTCCTCTCAATATTCCAACAACCGCCAAGGAAAGACCAAACACTGAGGAACCCATGCAAATAGGTGCCACGAGGGGCCCTCTAACCACTGAAGAGAGAAAGAGACAGATAGAGCTGAATCTCTGTAGATACTGTGGTTCTTCAAAACATCTACTGCGTAAGTGCCCTGATGTCCCTCCACGCCATCAGGGAAACGAACAACCCTGTACTTTTGCAAGGGAAGCAACGAGGAGGCAGATTCAAACCCTTGCAGTTGCACCAGAACCAGAATCCAAGGGGACAACCGCTTAATGGTCTTTCAGATGACTTTATCCACATCTGCTGGAGTGCCATGTTGGACTCTGGGGCCGCAGGCACATTTATAGATGTTACCTGGGCTAAGGATCATAACATTCCTTTGGTGCGAAAGTATCAAACAATTCCGGTAGAAGGGGTTGACGGTAGACCTCTGTCCTCAGGACTCATAGAAATGGAGACTGATCATATTCATATCGTGTTGGAGGGTCACGCTGAGAAGATCATCTTTGATTTGATACGAGCCGCTCATTTCCCTATTATTCTCGGAATCACATGGCTCCGTCTACATAACCCCAGGATTGACTGGAGTGCCAACCGACTTAGTTTTGATTCTGACTTTTGTAGCCAGAATTGCATAAAGAATCCCAAGAGAGAGTCTCACGCCGGTTGTTTGGTTGAATTAACCAATACTTCCATTTCCTTGATACCAGTTCAGTGTCAAGCCTACTCTGAAGTGTTTGAAGATGTGATTCCCCGACTCCTCCCACCTCACCGTCTCGAAGACTGTGCCATCATCCTCAAGGAGGATGTACCACTTCCATTTGGCAGGATGTTTCCGCTGTCCCAACGTGAGAAGGCTGTACTCAAAGACTATATTGAGGTCAATTTAAAGAATGGACTCATAAAGACATCCAATTCTTCTGGTGGAGCTTCATTATTTTTTGCATCCAAGAAAGGATCCGAAGAGTTACGCCCATGCATAGACTCCATCTTTCTCCGACAACTTCACAATTCGAGACAGGTATCCCATGCCCTTGATTGGTGACATTTTGGAGGCCGTACCTGATGCTTGTATCTTCTCCAAACTTGATCTGAGAGGTGCTTATCATCTGCTCAGGATCAAAGATGGTGATGAATGGAAGACCGCATTCCGGACTCCACTGGGTCTCTACGAATACCGAGTGATGCCGTTTGGCTTGGTGAATGCCCCTGCAGTTTTTCAGATGTTCATCAACAAGATATTCTCCGATATGCTGTATGTCTCCGTAGTGATCTATCTGGATGACATCTTAGTCTTTTCTTCTGATCTGCAAAGTCATTGTATGCACATGAAGGAGGTCCTTCGTCGTCTGAAGGCTAATCAACTTAACGCTAAGCCGGAGAAATGCATTTTTGAAGCCACCAAGGTTTCTTACCTGGGTACATGCTTTCCGCAGAGGGTATTCGCATGGATCCAGATAAGGTTAAGACAATACTTCAATGGCCGGAGTTAAAGTCTGTTAAAGAGGTCCAAAAGTTTCCGGGGTTGGCAAACTTTTATTGTCGTTTCATTCCTGGATTTTCCAATGTGGTATTACCTGTAACCATCCTGTTAAAAATGAACGTGAAATTCTCTCGGAACCTGGAAGCACAAAGAGCCTTTCAGTATCTTAAGGAGTTGTTTACCACGGCTCCTATATTGATCCAGCTGGACCAATCCACGCCATTCATTTTGGAAGCCGACGCTTCAGATATTGCGGTGGTTGCAGTTTTACTACAGAAGGATAAGACTGGAATCGAACACCCCATCACCTATTATTCCAGGACTCTGACAACAAGCGAAAATAATTATTCTGTGCTGGAACGAGAGTTGTTAGCCATCAAATTGGCTTGTGAAGAATGGAGACACCTACTCCAAGGTGCTGTGAATCCCTTTGGGGTACGAATCGACCATCGGAATTTAAAGGTTCTTAAACAGATGGAGTGTCGGAATGCGAGACATGCCAGGTGGGCCTATTATTTCTCTGGGTTCGATTTTATAATCACCTACATACTTGTTCACAGAACATTGTAGCGGATGCTTTATCATGTTGTTGGGTGAAGGAGGTTGACAAACTACAAAGCAAAAACAAAGAGGTGATGGCTGGAATGTTTAGAATGAATCTTAACCACTGGCATTGCTCTGTGCAACCCTCCAGACCATCGTTCTTCGCCTGCCAAGCCATTACAGAAGGGGAAAGACCAAATGCAAATCAAGCTTGGTCCCACCCCAAAAGGGGCAGTCCAACCCGAACTGCTAGGTCACATCCCTTCTGCACGAGACCACAAGCATCCCCAAACATGTTTCGGCCTTCTTGGGCCTCATCAGTGAGGAATAGCTTGGCTCTCTACTCCGAGCAGGCACGGGACCCACGTCTGGGCATACCCGTCCCACTCGGGGCGACAAAGCAAAAACAAAGAGGTGATGGCTGGAAGGTTTAGAATGAATCTTAACTGCTGGCATTGCTCTGTGCAACCCTCCAGACCATTGTTCTTTGCCTGCCAAGCCATTACAGAAGGGGAAAGACCATATGCAAATCAGGCTTGGTCCCACCCCAAAAGGGCCAGTCTAACCCGAACTGCTAGGTCACATCCCTTCTGCACGAGACCACAAGCATCCCCAAACATGTTTCGGCCTTCTTGGGGCTCATCAGTGAGGAATAGCTTGTCTCTCTACTCCGAGCAGGCACGGGACCCACGTCTGGGCATACCCGTCCCACTCGGGGCGACAAAGCAAAAACAAAGAGGTGATGGCTGGAAGGTTTAGAATGAATCTTAACTGCTGGCATTGCTCTGGGCAACCCTCCAGACCATTGTTCTTCGCCTGCCAAGCCATTACAGAAGGGGAAAGACCATATGCAAATCAAGCATGGTCCCACCCCAAAAGGGGCAGTCAAACCCGAACTGCTAGGTCACATCCCTTCTGCATGAGACCACAAGCATCCCCAAACATGTTTCGGCCTTCTTGGGCCTCATCAGTGAGGAATAGCTTGGCTCTCTAGGCCCAGCAGGCACAGGACCCACATCTGGGCATACCCGTCCCACTCGGGGTGACAAAGCAAAAACAAAGAGGTGATGGCTGGAAGGTTTAGAATGAATCTTAACCACTGGCATTGCTCTGGGCAACCCTCCAGACCATCGTTCTTCGCCTGCCGAGCTATTCCAGAAGGGGAAAGACCATATGCAATTCAGGCTTGATCCCACCCCAGAAGCGGCAGTCCAACCCGAACTGCTAGGTCACATCCCTTCTGCACGAGACCACAAGCATCCCCAAACATGTTTCGACCTTCTTGGGCCTCATCAGTGAGGAATAGCTTGGATCTCTAGGCCCAGCAGTCACGGGACCCACGTCTGGGCATACCCGCCCCACTCGGGGTGACAAAGCAAAAACAAAGAGGTGATGGCTGGAAGGTTTAGAATGAATCTTAACCACTGGCATTGCTCTGGGCATCCCTCCAGACCATCGTTCTTTGCCTACCAAGCCATTACAGAAGGGGAAGACCACATGCAAATCAGGCTTGGTCCCACCCCAAAAGGGGCAGTCCAACCCGAACTGCTAGGTCACATCCCTTCTGCACGAGACCACAAGCATCCTCAAACATGTTTCGGCCTTCTTGGGCCTCATCAGTGAGGAATAGCTTGGATCTCTAGGCCCAGCAGGCACGGACCCACGTCTGGGCATACCCGTCCCACTCGGGGTGACAAAGCAAAAACAAAGAAGTGATGGCTGGAAGGTTTAGAATGAATCTTAACCACTGGCATTGCTCTGGGCATCCCTCCAGACCATCGTTCTTCGCCTGCCAAGCCATTACAGAAGGGGAAAGACCATATGCAAATCAGGCTTGGTCCCACCCCAAAAGGGGCAGTCCAACCCAAACTGCTACGTCACATCCCTTCTGCACGAGACCACAAGCAACCCCAAACATGTTTCGGCCTTCTTGGGCCTCATCAGTGAGGAATAGCTTGGCTCTCTACTCCGAGCAGGCACGGGACCCACGTCTGGGCATACCCGTCCCACTCGGGGCGACAAAGCAAAAACAAAGAGGTGATGGCTGGAAGGTTTAGAATGAATCTTAACTGCTGGCATTGCTCTGGGCAACCCTCCAGACCATTGTTCTTCGCCTGCCAAGCCATTACAGAAGGGGAAAGACCATATGCAAATCAGGCTTGGTCCCACCCCAAAAGGGGCAGTCTAACCCGAACTGCTAGGTCACATCCCTTCTGCACGAGACCACAAGCATCCCCAAACATGTTTCGGCCTTCTTGGGGCTCATCAGTGAGGAATAGCTTGTCTCTCTACTCCGAGCAGGCACGGGACCCACGTCTGGGCATACCCGCCCCACTCGGGGCGACAAAGCAAAAACAAAGAGGTGATGGCTGGAAGGTTTAGAATGAATCTTAACTGCTGGCATTGCTCTGGGCAACCCTCCAGACCATTGTTCTTCGCCTGCCAAGCCATTACAGAAGGGGAAAGACCATATGCAAATCAGGCTTGGTCCCACCCCAAAAGGGGCAGTCTAACCCGAACTGCTAGGTCACATCCCTTCTGCATGAGACCACAAGCATCCCCAAACATGTTTCGGCCTTCTTGGGCCTCATCAGTGAGGAATAGCTTGGCTCTCTAGGCCCAGCAGGCACAGGACCCACATCTGGGCATACCCGTCCCACTCGGGGTGACAAAGCAAAAACAAAGAGGTGATGGCTGGAAGGTTTAGAATGAATCTTAACCACTGGCATTGCTCTGGGCAACCCTCCAGACCATCGTTCTTCGCCTGCCGAGCTATTCCAGAAGGGGAAAGACCATATGCAATTCAGGCTTGATCTCACCCCAGAAGCGGCAGTCCAACCCGAACTGCTAGGTCACATCCCTTCTGCACGAGACCACAAGCATCCCCAAACATGTTTCGACCTTCTTGGGCCTCATCAGTGAGGAATAGCTTGGATCTCTAGGCCCAGCAGTCACGGGACCCACGTCTGGGCATACCCGTCCCACTCGGGGTGACAAAGCAAAAACAAAGAGGTGATGGCTGGAAGGTTTAGAATGAATCTTAACCACTGGCATTGCTCTGGGCATCCCTCCAGACCATCGTTCTTTGCCTACCAAGCCATTACAGAAGGGGAAGACCACATGCAAATCAGGCTTGGTCCCACCCCAAAAGGGGCAGTCCAACCCGAACTGCTAGGTCACATCCCTTCTGCACGAGACCACAAGCATCCTCAAACATGTTTCGGCCTTCTTGGGCCTCATCAGTGAGGAATAGCTTGGATCTCTAGGCCCAGCAGGCACGGACCCACGTCTGGGCATACCCGTCCCACTCGGGGTGACAAAGCAAAAACAAAGAGGTGATGGCTGGAAGGTTTAGAATGAATCTTAACCACTGGCATTGCTCTGGGCAACCCTCCAGACCATCGTTCTTCACCTGCCAAGCCATTACAGAAGGGGAAAGACCATATGCAATTCAGGCTTGGTCCCACCCCAAAAGGGGCAGTCCAACCCGAACTGCTAGGTCACATCCCTTCTGCACGAGACCACAAGCATCCTCAAACATGTTTCGGCCTTCTTGGGCCTCATCAGTGAGGAATAGCTTGGATCTCTAGGCCCAGCAGGCACGGACCCACGTCTGGGCATACCCGTCCCACTCGGGGTGACAAAGCAAAAACAAAGAGGTGATGGCTGGAAGGTTTAGAATGAATCTTAACCACTGGCATTGCTCTGGGCAACCCTCCAGACCATCGTTCTTCACCTGCCAAGCCATTACAGAAGGGGAAAGACCATATGCAATTCAGGCTTGGTCCCACCCCAAAAGGGGCAGTCCAACCCAAACTGTTAGGTCACATCCCTTCTGCACGAGACCACAAGCATCCCCAAACATGGCCTATGCAATGTGTTTCTTTAAGAGGTCAAAGAAGCAGTATTTGGTCTCAGCCCGACAGAAATACAACGTTACCACCTTTCCCGAAGAGATGGACTACTCTTTCACAAATCAGCACTATATCTACCTTCCCACACTTCGCGCATCCAGGCTCTACAGTTCTGTCATGATACAGGTCACAAGGGGGAAAAGGCAACTACTGAACTATTATCCCAAGTCTTTTGGTGGCTGTCTATGCGATGAGACGTACAAGCTTATGTATCCGCTTCTCCTATCTGTGTAGCTCACAAGATATCTCGACAGAAACCGCTGGGATTACTACAACTCCGAAGGGAAGACAGCCATCATGGTGACAGTACATTCGTACTCTAAGCTGGCACATTTCTCGGCCCTATCCAGAGTTCCTTCTGCCTTGGAAACTTCTGTGGTTTTCTTAAGGGACATTGTTCGACTCCATGCCATTCCTGGCACTATAATCTCTGATAGAGGTACCCAATTTACCTCTCATTTTTGGTCTGCCCTCTGCGAACAGCTAGGCATTCACAGAGCATTGTTATCTGGATATCATCCGCAGACCAACGGTCAGACCGAATGCCTCAATGCCAACCTCGAACAATATCTACGTTGCTTCTGTAATAAAAGACAAGCCAACTGGACAGGGTTGCTTCCCATGGCTGAATTTTCCTATAATAATACTTTTCACAATGCCATAGGAATGAGCCCTTTCAAGCGCACTTATGGAGTTCACCCTCGTTTCATACCCATGATAGACCAGACTGCTTCCAAGATTCCAGCTGTGGAAGAACTTTTGTGCGAAATAAACAAGACACACAAAGAGGCCTTAGCCACTCTAGAAGAAAGTCGGAAGGAATATAAAAGATATGCTGACCGCAAACGTAGGTCCAACCCAGAATGGAAAGTAGGTATGAAGGTATGGCTATCCACCCGATATCTTCCACGTTGGACTCACTTGCGGAAAGTTTCACCCCGATATCTGGGTCCGTTTACGATTCTCTCCAAGATTAATCCAGTTACTTACAAGCTGCTACTACCCAAGAACATGAAAAGAATTCACCCAGTGTTTCATGTTTCCCTTTTGAAAGCTTACGTGGAAGATCCTTTTAAAAGGATTGTTCAGAGAAGACTTGTTCCCGAACCCAAGGAGCCTGAAGAGTATGAGGTAGCCAGGTTGCTCGACTCCAGATATCACAAGGGCACTCTACAATACCTGGTACACTGGAGGGGCTATCCCGATTCAGAGAGATCGTGGGAACCCAGAAGATATATTCATGCTCCCCGTCTTCTTCAACAATTTCACAGAAGGTATCCTGGCAAACCGGGAGGAGCCAGGCACAGAAGGGGGCATACTGTCATGCACCGCCCCTGGAAGTGCTGGCAGAAATGTAAGTACATGTAATATGGTGGTTCAGAGTCCTACAGTAATGCTCTAGCCTATTTCCAAGATGGCTGCTGACTGTTTATGTACAGGAATCTGGGATACAATCCTTGCGTTGTATCGTCTATGGTTCCCACTCAGAGCTTCTGTGTTGTTCCAGCGACTTGCTTCTACAGTCCAATGCTCCGCTACTACTTCCTTCTCTGTACAGTTCTCCCTATGCTCTGTACTTCCCTCCATGCACTCGGGTGATTATTTCATTCCTTTAAGGTATTGTGGTCTGCTTACCTTTTATTTCTTCTTGCTTACCTTTTACGTTTTCTCCCTCACTCTTCTCGGTTGTTTTCTTTTCTTTATTCCGTCTCCGTAGCCCTCCGTCTCCGGAGATCTACTTCTTGCCTTACACAGCGTTCTTCCTTCGCCGCTCTGGTTTTCTGTTTCTCGTGATGCCTTTACTCCGCATTTGCCTCGCATACCGGCGTCACGAGAAAACTGTTCTTTACCTTCATTTCCTTTCTACTCCTCGGCTCCGGTATTCCTCCACCTCATTGGAGCTACTAACTTCTGCTTCTTATTTTTCCTTTTCGGTAACCCACTGTAAGGCTCTTTT
Organism: Ambystoma mexicanum; assembly: GCF_040938575.1. Taxonomy (NCBI): domain Eukaryota; kingdom Metazoa; phylum Chordata; class Amphibia; order Caudata; family Ambystomatidae; genus Ambystoma; species Ambystoma mexicanum. Next base: position 21,379,995 of record NC_090921.1, read on the forward strand.
CCTTCTTACTGATAACCTTCAATAATTCTATTCTTACCATTAGCCTCCTATCATACTGTACCTACCGCAAGCTACCCTCCATTCTACAAATTATGTGAAGACTATCCCAGTACTTACCCTTTTGTGGGACTACGAATCCCAGAGTTCTTCATTATTTACCAAGACCGGGTCGTTACGGAGAACACTGTCAGCAGACTTCTCTTCCTGCGGAACTGTGATTCCCAGAGTTCCTCATTACTTACCAAGATCTGGATTATCACGATACCAAGCAACTCCATTAGAAGATAGGATTTGGAACCAACTCCCATACTCCATCTACCAGGGTTTTTTCAGCCAGGAGGCTTTTTCCCTGATACGTTTGGGTCCTGCTCCCTGGGTTTCAGCTAGTCTGGTTTATGACTCCCAGTCAAGGTGGCCTCCGAGGGAGCACGTCCTTATCTTCATCAGAAGAAGGAGAAGAAGCTTATTGAACAGAGGAAACCGCGAAGAAAAAGGCATCAGAAACATTGGACAGTTCCATAGAGGAAACAGGTGAGGAGGAGTGTGGGGGATTCCTACAGGATTCTGACACCAGCTTGCATTGTGCTTCTGCAGGAGAGCGGCTCTCACACAAGGTGATCCTGCTCCTACACCCAGCTTGCATTGTGCTTCTACAGGAGAGTGGCTCTCACATAAGGTGATCCTGTTCCTACACCCAGCTTGCATTGTGCTTCTACAGGAGAGCGGCTCTCACACAAGGTAATCCTGCTCCTACACCCAGCTTGCATTGTGCTTCTACAGGAGAGTGGCTCTCACATAAGGTGATCCTGTTCCTACACCCAGCTTGCATTGTGCTTCTACAGGAGAGCTGCTCTCACACAAGGTGATCCTGCTCCTACACCCAGCTTGCATTGTGCTTCTACAGGAGAGCGGCTCTCACATAAGGTGATCCTGTTCCTACACCCAGCTTGCATTGTGCTTCTACAGGAGAGCGGCTCTCACATAAGGTGATCCTGCTCCTACACCTAGCTCGCATTGTGCTTCTACAGGAGAGCGGCTCTCGCATAAGGTGATCCTGTTCCTACACCCAGCTTGCATTGTGCTTCTACAGGAGAGCAGCTCTCAGCCTCTACAGGAGAGCGGCTCTCACATAAGGTGATCCTGCTCCTACACCCAGCTTGCATTGTGCTTCTATAGGAGAGTGGCTCTCACATAAGGTGATCCTGTTCCTAAACCCAGCTTGCATTGTGCTTCTACAGGAGAGCGGCTCTCACATAAGGTGATCCTGCTCCTACACCTAGCTCGCATTGTGCTTCTACAGGAGAGCGGCTCTCGCATAAGGTGATCCTGCTCCTACACCTAGCTCGCATTGTGCTTCTACAGGAGAGCGGCTCTCGCATAAGGTGATCCTGTTCCTACACCCAGCTTGCATTGTGCTTCTACAGGAGAGCGGCTCTCGCAGACAGTGATCCTGCTCCTACACCCAGCTTGCATTGTGCTTCTACAGGAGAGCAGCTCTCACATAAGGTGATCCTGTTCCTGCACCCAGCTTGCATTGTGCTTCTACAGGAGAGAGGCTCTCGCATAAGGTGATCCTGCTCCTACACCCAGCTTGCATTGTGCTTCTATAGGAGAGCGGCTCTCGCAGACAGTGATCCTGCTCCTACACCCAGCTTGCATTGTGCTTCTACAGGAGAGCAGCTCTCACATAAGGTGATCCTGTTCCTGCACCCAGCTTGCATTGTGCTTCTACAGGAGAGAGGCTCTCGCATAAGGTGATCCTGCTCCTACACCTAGCTTGCATTGTGCTTCTACAGGAGAGCAGCTCTCACATAAGGTGATCCTGTTCCTACACCCAGCTTGCATTGTGCTTCTACAGGAGAGTGGCTCTCGCATAAGGTGATCCTGCTCCTACACCCAGCTTGCATTGTGCTTCTACAGGAGAGAGGCTCTCGCATAATGTGATCCTGTTCCTACACCCAGCCTGCATTGTGCTTCTACAGGAGAGTGGCTCTCGCATAAGGTGATCCTGCTCCTACACCTAGCTTGCATTGTGCTTCTACAGGAGAGCAGCTCTCACATAAGGTGATCCTGTTCCTTACCCAGCTTGCATTGTGCTTCTACAGGAGAGCGGCTCTCACATAAGGTGATCCTGTTCCTACACCCAGCTTGCATTGTGCTTCTACAGGAGAGCGGCTCTCACATAAGGTGATCCTGCTCCTACACCGAGCTTGCATTGTGCTTCTACAGGAGAGCGGCTCTCACATAAGGTGATCCTGCTCCTACACCGAGCTCGCATTGTGCTTCTACATGAGAGCGGCTCTCACATAAGGTGATCCTGCTCCTACACCCAGCTTGCATTGTGCTTCTACAGGAGAGCGGCTCTCACATAAGGTGATCCTGCTCCTACACCGAGCTTGCATTGTGCTTCTACAGGAGAGAGGCTCTCGCATAAGGTGATCCTGCTCCTACACCCAGCTTGCATTGTGCTTCTACAGGAGAGCGGCTCTCGCAGACAGTGATCCTGCTCCTACACCCAGCTTGCATTGTGCTTCTACAGGAGAGCAGCTCTCACATAAGGTGATCCTGTTCCTGCACCCAGCTTGCATTGTGCTTCTACAGGAGAGAGGCTCTCGCATAAGGTGATCCTGCTCCTACACCCAGCTCGCATTGTGCTTCTACAGGAGAGCGGCTCTCGCATAAGGTGATCCTGTTCCTACACCCAGCTTGCATTGTGCTTCTACAGGAGAGCGGCTCTCGCATAAGGTGATCCTGTTCCTACACTGAGCTTGCATTGTGCTTCTACAGGAGAGAGGCTCTCGCATAAGGTGATCCTGCTCCTACACCCAGCTTGCATTGTGCTTCTACATGAGAGAGGCTCTCGCATAAGGTGATCCTGCTCCTACACCCAGCTTGCATTGTGCTTCTACAGGAGAGAGGCTCTCGCATAAGGTGATCCTGCTCCTACACCCAGCTTGCATTGTGCTTCTACATGAGAGCTGCTCTCACACAACGTGATCCTGCTCCTGAAGGTGATCCTGCTCCTACACCCAGCTTGCATTGTGCTTCTACATGAGAGCGGTTCTCGCATAAGGTGATCCTGCTCCTACACCCAGCTTGCATTGTGCTTCTACAGGAGAGAGGCTCTCGCATAAGGTGATCCTGCTCCTACACCCAGCTTGCATTGTGCTTCTACAGGAGAGAGGCTCTCGCATAAGGTGATCCTGCTCCTACACCCAGCTTTCATTGTGCTTCTACAGGAGAGCGGCTCTCGCAGACAGTGATCCTGCTCCTACACCCAGCTTGCATTGTGCTTCTACAGGAGAGAGGCTCTCGCATGAGGTGATCCTGCTCCTACACCCAGCTTGCATTGTGCTTTTACAGGAGATCGGCTCTCACATAAGGTGATTCCGCTCCTTTTCTTTCCCAATACAGAGCACAGCGTTTTGGTCCCTTATAGTGTATTCTGGGCACACGCTTCTGAATCACGTGCAATGCCCCCCCAGGTACCGGCCATAAATAAGTAAATGATCATAAGCACCACCTGACTCCTACCACCAGTTTTACATACCGCCACCCGATCTTATTCCAGATCCGCGAGCACTCGGGGGCCATTTTACACTATTCCTCGTCCCACCCAAACAAAGGTAACTTCCATTTTGGCTGGAATGGCGGCTCTGTTTTAGTAGCCTTCTGTATGTAGCTGGGCAACCAGCAGCTCAGTAAAGTAGCCTTTGGTGTTTTTTCACCAGGGTTGCCACATTCCAGGTCCAGAAGAAGGCAGACAATTTTTCCTTTGCCGAAACGTCCAGAGAAGACGGCACTCAACCATTGAGCATCTGTCCCAGCAAGAGCTAGCATATAGCGACGCCAACCAAGAACGGCTCGCATGCCACCTCACAAAGGGGCTCCTCGACCTTGGTATAACCTCCACCTCTAAGAGCACAGACCTCAGCACTTTACCTTTTCACACACCTTTAATGGTCCACTTCTTAATACCTTTGTGTATTACAATTCTTGAAATATGCAACTATTAGGTATGTAACTCAAACGCAGGCAATCAAGGTCCACACTGCATTATCTTGTGTTATCTTTCGACACCACACGTTCATGTATGTTTTTGATACAGGTTAGCCCAGAATGAAATGGGCACAAAAACAAAATGTGTATAAAAATGAGACCAGTACCGCTGAAAATAAAGTACGATATTATCAAAAAATTAATATATGATAAAAAATAAGAATCAAAAATGTGTGCAGAACCTACAGACCCACAGAAAAAGTCTTGATTTTGTTGCTTAGACTACTGAAAATAATCAGACATTAAATTGTGCACATGGCTATAAGAATAATGCACACAGAAGTGCATCTACATTAGTCTGTTATATGAGTATCTTTACCCTAGGTCCTTACAGTAAAGGGAAAGAGAGCACCCAGCATCTTGCTCAGAACATGGATTTATAACAGCAGGTAAATCCTGCGATCTGAGCAACCTGAATGGTTGCTAGGTAACGATTGCATTGTTCATGTGCAGACATCAAATATTTATTTTGGGGTCCCAGTCTACGGTGAAATGCAGAGTACGTGTTTGCCAAATTCATTCCTGTAGAAGGTTAGAGCTCTCAGCTGACGGCAACCTCTGAAGATGTGTGCATGTATTCTAGAATGTTCTGTTAATTGCTCTCTCTCTCTCTCTCTCTCTCTCTGTCATTAGGTTTTGAAGCATGAACATTGCATTAAATGGATGAAAAGGAAGCCCCGATGGCAACAGATTAAAGGGAATGTCTGGGGAGAGAGCCGTCTGAGAAGTAAGGAAATATCTGCATGAAATCCTTAGCTCCCCATGGACGCGGTGAAGATTGAAGAAGATTCCGACCCTTGCGCCAAGGGTTTCCAGGATTCCATGTGCCAGGAGACGAACGATAAAGTGGAGCGACTGTCTACCACAGACTGTGAGGCCTCCATGGACATGATGAAGGTTGAAGTAGGAGAAGGTGCATCTTCAAGTGATGGTCAGGTCTCTATGGACAGGATTAAGGTCGACGTAAAGCAGGAACCTAATGCCGGGGAGAGCCAATTCTCTGTGGACTGGTTGAGGATTGAGGAAGGGTATAATTCCTCTGCCAGCAGTCCTCCAGACTCCATCACCCTGGTGAAGATTGAAGTTGAGGAGAACCCATCGTCCATGAATCACCAGGACTGGAGGCACATTGTAAAAGTTGAAGTAGGTCAGGAGTCCTCAGCTATAGATTATCAAGAACCTGTGAATAAGAGCAAGAATGGAGAATGGGAGGAAACTAACAATATTACACCAGACTTCAAGAAAATCCCCACCTTGGCAGAAGAGGAAGAGACATTTCCCAGAGATGTCCATGATCCTAGTGAATCGGGTAGAACTAGAACCCGAGCTTCAGGTAAGTAAAGAGTTGTCTCCACCATAAGGTGAAGTTTGGTAAGACCCCATGGGGACAGCGAGATATGCTACTAAATATTGCTGCTTCAGTAAATTGCAGTCGTCACCTTGGGCCATCTCTACATCTGCTATGATAAAGGATAAAAAGACCATGCGGGGGCAATTTTAGCTGAAGAAGCATTTACTTTGGTCATCATCTTGACTGATCTCTCACAGAGAGCGACCCTGGTCGGTGTTTCCTGATGTATCTTGGAAAGGTCTATCAGCCTGGTGATGTCTGCACCCTCAGTAGTTGCCCGTTGTACTTCTTGGCTTGTTGACCTGCAGGTATTCTAATGTATGCCGCAAGAGTAAGGAAGGACATTGCATTTCACATCAGAAGCAGCACTTCTTCCCTGCAGCACTTAGGTGTTTCTCTTTTCTATCTGTGGCTTGTAGATGCCATCACACAGCCGGACTGGATTTTAGTGCCTCATCACTGCACCTCCATCGCTGCCCTACTGTCGTCATGATTGTACACTGTCACAGAATCTTCCAGCTCATCTCCCTCCTCTCTCGCTCGCTCACCTGTTCACCAGTGCTGGAGCTTGTCCTTTGCACACATGGCGAGGAGGGTGAGGGGTTTGTCTCCTCCTCTTCTTTTTCTGGCTATGGCTGAGATGATGCACTCCTACCAGGATGTATTTCCCATCCCTCTTATCTAGGGTCATCAGCTTGCAATATTCTAATGCATGAGCAGTTGGACGCCCTCCTCAGCCAAAGCGTTCAGCACTTGTCAGGCTCTTGGCTCTCCATCTTCGTTTTTGTCATAGATCAGACAAAGAGGAAGAAAGAGCCGTGACAATGGACACAACCAGACATTCAAGAATGGAAGGGGGCAGAGAGAGGGGCAAAATCATGTTCAGGATTTTATCTCAGACTCTGCCTCCCTCTATTCTTCAGTGTCATGGCTCTTTCTTCCTCTGTGTCTGATCTCTGCCAGTGTCTGGGATCTGTCCCCTAGCAGGCGCTCAGTTATCTCTCTAGGCCTTTGATCTATGCTGTCTTCTCGCTCTCTTCATCTCTTATTCTCTCTCTCTCTCTCTCTTTCTCTCTCCCTCCCTTCACCCTTCCTCTCTCCTCTGTCCCGCTCCCTCTCTCTCCCTCTCCCTTTTCCCTCCCCTCACCCCTTCCCCTTTCCTTCTCTCTTACCCTTTCCCCCTCTCTCTCTTTCTCACTCTCTCCTCTCTTGCCCGCTCTCCCTCCCGCCGTTTCTTTCTTTCTCCCTCTCTCTCGTTCTTCCCCGCTCCCGTTCTTCCCCGAGTAGGTCTGTTTGTGTCTCTCTCTCCCTGGGTCAGTCTCTCTCAGGGTCTGGCTTTCTCCATCTGTCTGCCTCACTCCCAGTATCACCTCAATTCAGATGGGCTGTGCTCTTGTTCCATTTCTCGCACACTGAGAAAACATGGCTTTATACTGCCCGGACCTCGTGCCAACTCCCTGTTTGGCTGCAGTTGTGAGTGGTTCTCTGCTATTATCTGTTTAGAATCGAGGTCTTTCAGTTCCTATTTCAGGGGTGAGAATGAGTCCATGCCATGTGATTTTGGTGATAAATAGTTGAGCAGCTGTTTTTCCTCTGTGCCCGACATGCTCCCTTCTTTGGAGCTAATGTGGTTTGAGTCTGATTAGCTAGGAATTCCTGTGGCCTACTTGGTTACCTTTTACTTTTGCAATTTACAGTGAGTGCTATAGTGGTGTTTGGTCTGGAGAGACGTGGAAGGGGTGTCTTCCGTCCCCCCTGCCCTGGTGTCCGGGGACTGGGTCCTAGTTGTCTATCGGAGCTGTGGGAAGAGTGGGCTTTCCCTGCTGCCGAACTGGGTCTTGGTATGGCTTGGTAATGTCCCAGCGGGGCTCCCTCCTCTCCAAATAGTTAATAGGTTCGGCAGCATCTTCTCTTTCCCTTGACGTGTACAATCCTTGGGGCACGTGCAGGGGCTCTGGGAAATCCCTTTTACCGCCTCTAGGTGCTTCCACATTGTGCTAGAACCCCCTTCTTGTTACACAAATAGATGGTCACAAAATGTGCTTTTCTCACTAGAGTAGATCACAATAGGCAGCTATGTTCCTAATCCTTAACCTTCTCTCTCCAGTGGATCACAGTAGTGATCTGCTATGTTCTCAAACCATAAACCACTGTCTCCAGACTGGATGACTACTATGTCAGTGATGGTCTCATTCATTAAACCACTGTTTTTAGAGTGGATCACAATGGTCGGTTATGTTCCTATTCCTTAACTTTCTCTCTCCAGAGTGGATCACTGCAATCATCAGCTATGTCCCCCAACCTTAACCCTTTGTTTATAAAGTGGATCACACTAACGATCATCTATGTTCTCAGTTCCACCCCTCCCTCTCCAGAGTGGATCACAGCAATGATCAGCTTTGTTTCCATTCTTGAAACCTGTCTCCAGAATGGATTACTGGAATAATCGACTACATTCCCAAACCTTAAACCTCTGTCTCCAAAGTGGATTACCATGATAATCAACTATGTTGCAAGTCCTTAAACCTCTGTGCCAGTAATCGATCACTGCAATATTCACCTGTGTTCTAAGTATTTGGAGCTCTGTCTCCAGAGTGGATCACTGGAATAATTTGTCCTCAGATCCCACCGTGATCACCTGTGTTTGCAGTCTGCAGGGTGGATCACCACCTTGATCACATATTTGTCCAGTCCTTGAACCTCACTGCACTGATCTGCTGCGCTCCCACTCCTCAATTCTTTGGATGCTGCCCCTTTCAGCTGCCACACTATCCTGACACCCCATGCACCGCTCCTTGCTGACGCGCCACCAATCAGTAAAATAAATAAACCAACAGCTTTCATCAGGATCTTTCACATTGTATTTGTATGTTGTAGAGGAAAAGCCTTGTCCAGTAGAAGCTATCATTTATTCAATGATGCGCAGTTAGCTAGAAGGGCTGGTGAATGACAGAGTTCCGCTGAGAAGGCACAGATAATCCCGTACGTTTGGGCCAATGGGCACAGCATATGTGTCATTAGAGGTTTTGAGCATTGGTGGAGGTGCTGCATAGAGACAGGGGAAAATATTCAAGTCGTAAACTACTAGTCATCCTTTGCACCTCAATTCTGTACATAGACACAGTACTCCATTTCCTACGCGCCAAGAGTCAAATATCAATAGCCAATGGCTAGTGGAGACCCGGATGGAGAGATAGGTTTTTAGTTCTTCTCGCAAGGGACACGCAGAGGATATGTGTCAAATGAGGACTGTGCCAGTAAATAGCTTTCGTGCATAGACTGAGAAGGGCCACTGTGCCAGTAAATAGCTTTCGCGCATAGACTGAGAAGGGCCACTGTGCCAGTAAATAGCTTTCGGGCATAGACTGAGAAGGGCCACTGTGCCAGTAAATAGCTTTCACGCATAGATGGAGAAGGCACACTGGGCCAGTAAATAGCTTTCGAGCATAGACTGAGAAGGCGCACTGTGCTAGTAAATATCTTTCGTGCACGGACTGAGAAGGCGCACTGTGCCAGTAAATAGCTTTCAAGCATAGACTGAGAAGGCGCACTGTGCCAGTAAATAGCTGCAAGCATAGACGGAGAAGGCACACTGTGCCAGTAAAGAGCTTTCAAGCATAGACTGAGAAGGCACACTGTGCCAGTAAATAGCTTTCAAGCATAGACTGAGAAGCCGCACTGTGCCAGTAAATAGCTTTCAAGCATAGACTGAGAAGGCGCACTGTGCCAGTAAATAGCTTTCAAGCATAGACTGAGAAGGCGCACTGTGCCAGTAAATAGCTTTCAAGCATAGACGGAGAAGGCGCACTGTGCCAGTAAATAGCTTTCAAGCATAGACTGAGAAGGCGCACTGTGCCAGTAAATAGCTTTCAAGCATAGACTGAGAAGCCGCACTGTGCCAGTAAATAGCTTTCAAGCATAGACTGCGAAGGGCCACTGTGCCAGTAAATAGCTTTCAAGCATAGACTGAGAAGACGCACTGTGCTAGTAAATAGCTTTCAAGCATAGACTGAGAAGGTGCACTGTGCCAGTAAATAGCTTTCAAGCATAGACTGAGAAGGGCCACTGTGCCAGTAGATAGCTTTCAAGTATAGACTGAGAAGACGCACTGTGCTAGTAAATAGCTTTCAAGCATAGACTGAGAAGACGCACTGTGCTAGTAAATAGCTTTCAAGCATAGACTGAGAAGGGCCCTGTGCCAGTAAATAGCTTTCAAGCATAGACTGAGAAGACGCACTGTTGCCAGTAAATAGCTTTCAAGTATAGACTGAGAAGACGCACTGTGCTACTAAATTGCTTTCAAGCATAGACTGAGAAGGCGCACTGTGCTAGTAAATAGCTTTCAAGCATAGACTGAGAAGGGCCACTGTGCCAGTAAATAGCTTTCAAGCATAGACTGAGAAGACGCACTGTGCTAGTAAATAGCTTTCAAGCATAGACTGAGAAGGCGCACTGTGCTAGTAAATAGCTTTCAAGCATAGACTGAGAAGGGCCACTGTGCCAGCAAATAGCTTTCAAGCATAGACTGAGAAGGTGCTCTGTGCCAGTAAATAGCTTTCAAGCATAGACTGAGAAGACGTACTGTGCTAGTAAATAGCTTTCAAGCATAGACTGAGAAGGTGCACTGTGCCAGTAAATAGCTTTCAAGCATAGACTGAGAAGGGCCACTGTGCCAGTAAATAGCTTTGGAGCATAGACTGAGAAGGCGCACTGTGCCAGTAAATAGCTTTCACGCATAGACTGAGAAGGTGCACTGTGCCAGTAAATAGCTTTCGAGCATAGACTGAGAAGGGCCACTGTGCCAGTAAATAGCTTTCGAGCATAGACTGAGAAGGCACACTGTGCCAGTAAATAGCTTTCGCGCATAGACTGAGAAGGTGCACTGTGCCAGTAAATAGCTTTTGTGCATAGACTGAAAAGGCGCACTGTGTCAGTAAATAGCTTTCGCGCATAGACTGAGAAGGCGCACTGTGCCAGTAAATAGCTTTCGGGCATAGACTGAGAAGGCACACTATGCCAGTAAATAGGTTTCAAGCATAGACTGAGAAGCTGCACTGTGCCAGTAAATAGCTTTTGAGCATAGACTGAGAAGGGCCACTGTGCCAGTAAATAGCTTTCGAGCATAGACTGAGAAGGCACACTGTGCCAGTAAATAGCTTTCGGGCATAGACTGAGAAGGCACACTATGCCAGTAAATAGGTTTCAAGCATAGACTGAGAAGCTGCACTGAGTCAGTAAATAGCTTTCGGGCATAGACTGAGAAGGCACACTATGCCAATAAATAGGTTTCAAGCATAGACTGATAAGGCGCACTGTGTCAGTAAATAGCTTTCGCGCATAGACTTAGACTGTGCCAGTAAATAGCTTCCATGCATAGACTGTCAAGGCGCACTGTGCCAGTAAATAGCGTTCGAGCATAGACTGAGAAGACGCCCTGTTCCAGTAAATAGCTTTCAAGCATAGACTGAGGAGGCGCACTGTGCCAGTAAATAGCTTTCGAGCATAGACTGAGAAGGGCCACTGTGCCAGTAAATAGCTTTCGAGCATAGACTGAGAAGGCACACTGTGGCAGTAAATAGCTTTCACGCATAGACTGAGAAGGCACACTGTGCCAGTAAATACCTTTCACGCATAGACTGAGAAGGCACACTGTGCCAGTAAATAGCTTTCGTGCACGGACAGAGAAGGACCACTGTGCCAGTAAATAGCTTTCGTGCACGGACTGAGAAGGGCCACTGTGCCAGTAAATAGCTTTCGTGCATAGACTGAGAAGGCACACTGTGCCAGTAAATAGCTTTCACGCATAGACTGAGAAGGTGCACTGTGCCAGTAATGGGCTTTTGTGCATAGACTGAGAAGGCGCACTGTGTCAGTAAATAGCTTTCGCGCATAGACTGAGAAGGCACACTGTGCCAGTAAATACCTTTCACGCATAGACTGAGAAGGCACACTGTGCCAGTAAATAGCTTTCGTGCACGGACAGAGAAGGACCACTGTGCCAGTAAATAGCTTTCGTGCACGGACTGAGAAGGGCCACTGTGCCAGTAAATAGCTTTCGTGCATAGACTGAGAAGGCACACTGTGCCAGTAAATAGCTTTCACGCATAGACTGAGAAGGTGCACTGTGCCAGTAATCGGCTTTTGTGCATAGACTGAGAAGGCGCACTGTGTCAGTAAATAGCTTTCGCGCATAGACTGAGAAGGGCCACTGTGCCAGTAAATAGCTTTCGAGCATAGACTGAGAAGGCACACTGTGGCAGTAAATAGCTTTCACGCATAGACTGAGAAGGCACACTGTGCCAGTAAATACCTTTCACGCATAGACTGAGAAGGCACACTGTGCCAGTAAATAGCTTTCGTGCACGGACAGAGAAGGACCACTGTGCCAGTAAATAGCTTTCGTGCACGGACTGAGAAGGGCCACTGTGCCAGTAAATAGCTTTCGTGCATAGACTGAGAAGGCACACTGTGCCAGTAAATAGCTTTCACGCATAGACTGAGAAGGTGCACTGTGCCAGTAATGGGCTTTTGTGCATAGACTGAGAAGGCGCACTGTGTCAGTAAATAGCTTTCGCGCATAGACTGAGAAGGTGCACAGTGCCAGTAAATAGCTTTCAGGCATAGACTGAGAAGGAGCACTGTGCCAGTAAATAGCTTTCTAGCATAGACTGAGAAGGCACACTGTGCCAGTAAATAGCTTTCGTGCATAGACTGAGAAGGCACACTGTGTCAGTAAATAGCTTTCGCGCATAGACTGAGAAGGTGCATTGTGCCAGTAAATAGCTTTCACGCATAGACTGAGAAGGTGCACTGTGCCAGTAAATAGCTTTCAAGCATAGACGGAGAAGGCACACTGTGCCAGTAAATAGCTTTCAAGCATAGACTGAGAAGGCACACTGTGTCAGTAAATAGCTTTCACGCATAGACTGAGAAGGCGCACTGCCAGTAAATAGCTTTCGCGTATAGACTGAGAAGGCGCACTGTGCCAGTAAATAGCTTAAGTGCATAGACTGAGAGGGCACACTGTGCCAGTAAATAGCTTTCGGGCATAGACTGAGAAGGCAGACTGTGCTAGTAAATAGCTTTTGAGCATAGACTGAGAAGGTGCACTGTGCCAGTAAATAGCTTTCGTGCATAGACTGAGAAGGCGCACTGTGCCAGTAAATAGCTTTCACGCATAGACTGAGAAGGCGCAACATGCCAGTATATAGCTTTCATGCATAGACTGAGAAGTCGCACTGTGTCAGTAAATAGCTTTCGCACATAGACTGAGAAGGCGCACTGTGCCAGTAAATAGCTTTCAAGCATAGACTGAGAAGGCGCACTGTGCCAGTAAATCGCTTTCGTGCATAGACTGAGAAGGCGCACTGTGCCAGTAAATAGCTTTCACGCATAGTCTGAGAAGGTGGTGCACTGTGCCAGTAAATAACTTTCGAGCATAGACTGAGAAGGGCCACTGTGCCAGTAAATAGCTTTCACGCATGGACTGAGAAGGCACACTGTGCCGGTATATAGCTTTCATGTATTGACTGAGAAGGTGCACTGTGTCAGTAAATAGCTTTCACGCATAGACTGAGAAGGCGCAACATGCCAGTATATAGCTTTCATGCATAGACTGAGAAGTCGCACTGTGTCAGTAAATAGCTTTCGCACATAGACTGAGAAGGCGCACTGTGCCAGTAAATAGCTTTCAAGCATAGACTGAGAAGGCGCACTGTGCCAGTAAATCGCTTTCGTGCATAGACTGAGAAGGCGCACTGTGCCAGTAAATAGCTTTCACGCATAGTCTGAGAAGGTGGTGCACTGTGCCAGTAAATAGCTTTCGAGCATAGACTGAGAAGGGCCACTGTGCCAGTAAATAGCTTTCGAGCATAGACTGAGAAGGCGCACTGTGCCAGTAAATAGCTTTCGAGCATAGACTGAGAAGGGCCACTGTGCCAGTAAATAGCTTTCGAGCATAGACTGAGAAGGGCCACTGTGCCAGTAAATAGCTTTTGAGCATAGACTGAGAAGGTGCACTGTGCCAGTAAATAGCTTTCACGCATAGACTGAGAAGGCACACTGTGCCAGTAAATAGCTTTCACGCATAGACTGAGAAGGCGCACTGTGCCAGTAAATAGCTTTCACGCATAGACTGAGAAGGCACACTGTGCCAGTAAATAGCTTTCGAGCATAGACTGAGAAGGCGCACTGTGCTAGTAAATATCTTTCGTGCACGGACTGAGAAGGGCCACTGTGCCAGCAAATAACTTTCACGCATGGATTGAGAAGGCGCACTGTGCCGGTAAATAGCCTTCATGTATAGATTGAGAAGGCACACTGCCAGTAAATAGCTTTCGCGCATAGACTGAGAAGGCGCACTGTGCCAGTAAATAGCTTAAGTGCATAGGCTGAGAAGAAGGCGCACTGTGCCAGTAAATAGCTTTCGGGCATAGACTGAGAAGTCACACTGTGCCAGTAACTAGCTTTCGAGCATAGACTGAGAAGGCGCACTGTGCCAGTAAATAGTTTTCGTGCATAGACTGAGAAGGCACACTGTGCCAGTAAATAGCTTTCGCGCATAGACTGAGAAGGCGCACTGTGACAGTATATAGCTTTCACGCATAGACTGAGAAGGTGCACTGTGCCAGTAAATAGCTTTCACGCATAGACTGAGAAGGCGCACTGTGCCAGTATATAGCTTTCATGCATAGACTGAGAAGGCGCACTGTGCTAGTAAATAGCTTTTAAGCATAGACTGAGAAGGCACACTGTGTCAGTAAATAGCTTTCGCACATAGACTGAGAAGGCACACTGTGCCAGTAAATAGCTTTAATACATAGACTGAGAAGGCGCACTGTGCCAGTAAATAGTTTTCGTGCGTAGACTGAGAAGGCGCACCACCAGCTGCTCTGGTGATGTCTGATGTTGCGTTTCAGCAAGTCTTGAAGGTGATCTGGATTTTGCTTTGGCTGTCCATGTAGAGCAATGGGGGAGGTGGCACCCTTTGCAAGGCAGGCGGCCGCATGTGGGATTCCTTTCAGGGGAGACAAGAGGAGAACTGCTGTTCCTAAGTGTAAGGGCTTGGACCGAGGCTGAGAAGTCTCTGATAGGTAAGCTGACACCATGCAGCTGTGCCTCTAGCATGATTCTTTAAGACCAACGGGGTTCCGATTTGAGGTGGACAATCTTGCCGGATTATGCCTGCAAGCCAAGACTGGATGTGAGATTGGTCAGTGTTGTTGGGGTGGAGCTTCAAGTAGGTGATGAACATCCACCACTGGATCAGGCTGTTAGGCAGTGGATGGCACTAACCAATGAGAGTTGATTTCAGATACAGCCGGCTATCTCCATATTGGTGGAAGTTAAATCCAAGGATGCGTATCAAGGTCAAAGATCACAGGGCAAAGGGTGGATCTTCCCAGGACTTTGCAGGTTGCCTTTGTAGAGTTTGCGCCTATTATTAAGGCAGGAAGAGAGCCCTTTGTGAGCACGGGATGTCAATGACAGCCTTGAAGTGCATTTTGTTTAAGGCCACCAGTGGGCCTATAGTCCCAAGTAGCTTTGGGTTCAAGTGTGAATTATGCTGAAACACCATACACAACCCGAAGGGTCCTGTTTCTGTCGCGGCCAAGCTCTTTGAGGGCAGGGACAACTGTTGTTAGGATATCTCCAAGGTATGGCCAACATGTGATTAGTCCAATGTTGTTGAGACCAGTCGCGGTTGGCATAGTATTTTTGTAGAAGTGAAACTGCTATTAATGTCCTCTTTTCAAATTGTATTGTATTATATTCATCATTTATATAGCACCCTTTCCTCATTTATATGGCCTCAATGCGCTTTGTGGTTGGAACGCCCCCGGAGACCGAAATCCATTTATGGGAGATTCTAAGAGTTAACTTTAAGATGCATGTGTGCATTTTGCCAGGTTAGGACTTAGGTAGGCTGGCTAGGCTCTGGTAAGCAGCTCAGAGGTCGGGCATGGGGCGGGTCCTGTCAGTGATTTAGGATATCGTGCAAGTGCTGGAGACTCTGTGTGCTCAGCTAGACCGAAGTTTTTCGTCATTGTATACTAATGGCAGAGGTGTTGGGGTACGTCAGGGGTTTCAGTGTGGATGGCTATTCGAGCTGCTAGACTGGATTTGCATAGTCATGGCTGCATTCTAAAGTGCATGGGTGGGTGTCGTGCCTGGGCTTGTGCCGAAAGACGTGGTGCCAGGTATACATACCTTAAACTCAGATGGGGTTCATCTTCAATGTTGCTTTCCTCGGTCCAATGTGATTGGCTGGTCTCGCCAGCTGAGGACTCCTTAGCTTTAGAGCCTGAGCAGTGGGAGGAGGGTCCGGCTTGACAGTGGAGTGTTGTACCATTGTCTGGGGTGAAAGTGGGATCGGGGGGCGAATTTATCACTGTGTGCCACTGCGAATGCTGCCGTCATCCATGGAGGTTCGGGGGGATAGGTGTGTTGTCAGGATTGTGCCAGTGCTTCTGTGTGCGTATGACAGCATAGAGTGGGGAAAGATTTCGAGAGAAGGAAGGAAAGAGTCAGGTTTTGAGGGCCTTTCTGAATGGCTGGCAATTGTTAATGTTGCGGATGTGGAGGAGCAGAGAGTTCCAGATGATTGGAGCTTGGACAGAAAAGGAGGATCCGCTCAGTTTGGTGCAGTTGTAATGGGGGCGACTAGGAGAGATGCTGTGCCGGATCTATGTCTCCTCGAGCGGTTGTAGCAAGTGAGTTTGTCTTGGAGGAATTCCGGGCCGGTGCTGTGGATGGCACAGTGAGTGATGTGCATGGCTTTAAAGGTAGATTGTCGACCAATAGGGAGCCAGCGGAGTACTCTCCGCGTATGGCTGATGTGTTCTCTGGGAGGGAGATAAAGAAAGCTTGCATTGTCTAAGCGGGAGAGGATGATTGCAGAGAAACCGTGAGGCTAGGTGAGGTCTGGGAAGATACGCCTGAGGATACGTGGGTGGAAGAAACAGGTTCCGGATATGAAGTTTACGAGTTGAAGAGGGACAAATCTGTGAATTCAAGGTTTTCCACCGAGGTGGAGGCTGTTGAGGGAGCAGGCGGGGGGGGGGGGCTAGGGTGTGCCGCCATGGAACAGGGGGGGGCAATAAGCACTGTTTTCCCGCAGACTAGGATTTCTGTTTTCCCAGAGTTGAGGATGAGGTGGTTGGTCGTCATCCAGTGGTCAATATCCGATAGGTATGATGACAGATCTGGGCAGATGTAGCCCAGTAATTTGGGGGATTTTCAGGATGATCTGGGTATAGTACTAGCAGGTCAGATTGTGGGAGTGGATGAGTGCGGGGAGTGGGTTTAGATAGATGTTGAAGAGGAGGGGCGATAGGGTTGCTCTCTATGGGAACTCTTTCGGTACTGGTCGTGATGTAGAGGTGAAAGGGTGGAGGAGCATGATTTGCAAATGATTAGAGATGAAGGAGGAGATCCAAGTGAGGGCAGTGTCTTTGATTCCTAAAGGGTGTAGCTTGTCTAGGAGGATGGTGTGGTCAATAGGATCGAAGGCAGCATAGAGGTCAAGGAGAATCAGTACAGCGCATCCTTCCGCGTCTGCTGTTGTTTTTAGGTCATACCAAATGGACACTTGGGAGGACTTTGTTCTTCGCAGCCGTCTGGAGCCAGATTGGGCAGGGTCAAAGAGGTTGTTGGTTTCAGTGAAATGGCTGAGTTGCTTGTATTCTGTGCGGTCCATGAATTTGGTCATGAAGCGGGTGTTGGAAATGGGTCGGTAGTTCTGGGGAAGGAGTGGGTCAAGCAAAGTTTTATTGAGGAGGGGGTTGATGTAGGAGGTTTTTAAGGCTTCCGGGAAGAAATCCGATGTTAGGGAATGGTTAAGGATTTAGTGTGCTATATTGCCTGCACGGGTTGAGGCTAGGATGTTTTTGTGGAGGGTAACCTGACGGGATGGCTTTGTGCTAGGAGTGAGAGGAACTCCTGGTGTGAGATTGAAGGTAAGAGGCGAAGATTTGCATCAGGATGGAGTTTGGACGGGGAGTGGGCAGGGGCAATATTTCTATTTGAGAGATTATGGCAGAATGTTGGTCGATAGCGATATTGTGGAAATGATCTGATAAGGCATTGCATAGGGATTGGGAGTTGGGTGGAGGGGGGCTGGAGCAGTCTGGAGAATTGAATTCAGAGATGATTCTATGCAGTTCCTTTCTTGTGTTGCGAGAGTTCACGATTCTGTTCCTATAGATTGGTTTCTTGGTTTTTATGATTTCCGATCTGGGCCTCTTGTTAGTCTTGGTAGGGTGGTTTTGTTTTGAGTGGTTGGGTTGGTTCTCCACTTCTGTTCCAGATGGCACTTGAGGGTTTTTAGTGATTTGAGGTTTGTGGTGTACCACCTGGGTGTAGGGCCTGATCTCTGAGAGGGCCGTTTTGTTGGGGTGAGGGGAGTGAGGGCAGGGCGTTGGAGAGCAAGTGGTTGAAGAGTTTGACGGAGGGGGGCTTCCTAGAAGGAGAGTACTGGGAGGGAGTTGGCTAGATCCGGGGTTGATAACGACTTTGTTCCACAGTTGGGTGCGAGGTGTGGAGGATGATGGTGGCCCGGGCATGGCCTTGGGCACCGGCTGCATTTGAACATGTTATGGAGAAGAAGATTGCTGAGTGATCTGTCCATATTAGGGGGCGTGGAGGCAGTGAGTTTGATGTTTGTGGCGCTGAAGACCGCATCAAGGATGTGGTTTCCAGTGTGAGTGGGCAGAGAAATGCGTTGTGCCCGGTTGAAGTCTTCTAGGTTTTCTGTTAGAGAGCAGGTCATAAGGTTTGAAGGGTAGTCAAACCACATGTTGAAATCGCCTAGGATGGTGAGTGCTGGATGTAGGTTGAAGGTAGTTCTCAGAGTGTCGCTGAGTGTGCCTGCAAAGGTCTTGTAGCCAGGGGGTCTGCGAATGAGTAGGAAACTGTGGGAAGTGGAGGGTGAGAGTTGGAGTTTTACAAGAAGGGATTCATAGTCTGTGGTGCTGGCTAAGGTGTAGGGCAGGTACTTCTTCTGCCAATAAAGAACTACAAGAGCAAAAAAAGGCAATGGACAGGATACAAGAAAAAACAAAAAATGAATTGCAAACTGCCTAGGCAGGGAAATATCCACAGCCATTCAGTACAAGAAGCAAACAGCAACAGATTTGCACAACTTCTTCTCCGTGATTGGCTGGTGCGAGTAACAAGATACTTGGTTCCATTCGCTATGCACTTTCATTGGCCTATTCTAACCAGTGGTGCAATGACAGCTATGTAGGTTTGCTCACCTAATGTAGTTTTATTTCCCACCCATTATGATTGGTCAAAAGCATTAGACGCCTGTGTCGGGCTGAACTACATTTACCGTTGGTTGCTTCAGAAGGCGTAAGACCTGAGAGTGAAATTAGAACCAATTATCTGTGTGAGCTGTAACCGTGTGACACATAAAGTATAAGTTCTGAGTGCCGTCCGGACTGCTCTGCGATTTGGCACCCAAGCACTATTCTTCACTATTAAGATCTATATTATCAGTACATACTGAAACTTCGCTCGGTGGAAACTTTACTTGTATGCCTCTTCCTATTCCCACGAGTCATCTTGCCTCGTCTCTGACCTTACATACAGAGCTTAGCTGCTCGCAAACGTAGCTCATTCATACACATGTCAATGGCCCTCATTACGACCCTGGCGGAAATCGAAAAACGATGGCGGAAATGCAATACCGCCATCGAATAGCGCTCGGTGCGACTATGACCCGTCACCGCAAAGTACGAAGCCATTAGCGACACCGTAGTGAACGCCAACGCTAACTGCACCAAGCACGCGCGCGCGCGCCATGCCAAACCGCAAACACCACCATGGTGCAACGGTACGCCAATTCCGACCCTAGCGGACATGTACCTAACGCCATCAGGCATGGCGTAATGTACCATTCCGCCATGGCGAGAAGTACGGCATCGCGAATCAACCGTAAACGGCCCCACTGAGTGCCTGTACACCGCTCCCTGCCCACAAAGTACAACTCCCCGTAGGTGCAATGAAGCCACAATGCAACCATTGAAATGTACAAGTCACCCATGCATGCCAACGAACAAAAGAAACACAAGAGGGGCCAATGGGAGCTGCAGGGCACAGATGGCACGAATACAGAAGCCATCCCAATGGACATGACCACAGTCCCCCACCAAGAAACGCACGCAAACACAGGCACCTGTGACCAGCAATATTCCGAAAATCACATCATTCCACCAGTCCACCTGGCTGACCGGCATCTGTTACACAAAACCCAATCCCCCGCCCCTGAGCATGACAACATTCAAACTGTCATATTGGCAGCCCCCATCCCTGACCTCACTGGGCTTCGTAGGCAAACGCGCACAGCACAGTACCACGCAACTAAACCCCGAAGCTGGAACCCAATGCAGATCTCCTCACAATACATCGCCCCCCAAATAGGCATATGCCACATCACTTGCAAAGAAAAACGCTACACGGGCCAAATCAGAATAGAAATTTTATGCACATCAAAATCACCAAGCCCATACAGCCATCAGGCCATGAACTCCAAAACACTAATCACCATTGTGGGCTGCTTCCGCAAGAAATGACCAGCCACTACCTGTGTGTCGCCCTGTTCCCCCATGGTACACAGAGCCACATTCACGTACGAAAAGGCAACATGGAAGCGCACAGAACCGCAGGGCCGTCCCAATGGGGAGGCACTAGTCCAGCTGAAAGGCCGAAATGTTGCTCCGAGCCACCAGTACTGCGTAAGGGCATGTGGGCCATTGGCGATCGTCCCATAAGATCGTAATGCTGCTCCACTGATTAACACGAAGCAGCAGGTGTCGGGAGTAAAATCCATCTGCAGGAGTGGCATACAGATGGCAGTGGCAAAAGGGGAGGAGATACCTGTCAACCAAAAGAAAAGAAAAAGAACAGAATGGCCATCAGAACTACATTCCAACAACTCACTTCAATGATCACACGAAATCCACAGCCATATGCATGCTAGCCCACTCAAAAGGATCATCACCACCCCAAAACCACTTGCGACTCATAACCATCTATATCGAGGTGCAAACACCATCACAAACGAGTGTACCTGTGCATGCGTCTGTCAAAACAGATTCCATCAGATGGGAATGTTAACGTGCATGGACACAAGTGTCTGAGGGCGCCTCGAGACAGGGAGGGCTCAACAAGGCCAGATGGACGATGGTCCCACTATGGCAGCCCTGCATCACATAGCGTAGGGGAGGCGGATAGATCCCAAGAAGCCCTGTACATGGCAAACTCTGTATCAAATCACCTGCCCATGCATCCATCCATCATTCCCTCATCCCGGGATCAAAATGCCTGAATAATTACTCACATAACATTAGAAACATCCATTGAGTCTGTGCGTTATGCAGCCTGCTAAATCCACAGTGCCCCAGCCCGTAATTCCAGTGTTGTGAAGTAACATGTATTTGGGAACGGACGGCCTCATCGCCCACGTAGCTATTGCGCATCCCAAACTATTCATATCAATCATTGCTCCCTCGCCATGGGCCCTGTCTCAAGGACATAGAACAATAGAACGTTACATTTGCAGTCAGACCTGTGGGCATCTCCTCGCCGCTAGCTGGAAACCGAAAGCGCCGCCCTTCGAATTCCTCATTTGCAACATCACGTCGAAAAGGCATCTGTGGCCGTTTGAAATCACTAATTATTCCATCGAGTGCGGCTGTGTGTGAAAATGGCAACTGCCTTCACCCACGAATGGGACGCCCCGCCCGTCGTTGCAACTCGGTACAGTGATGCATGAGGGCCCACCGTTACTCGAGTACTACGTTCCACTGACCCCTCACAAGTCTGTTCGCGACTGCACAGATAGTATGTGAAACAATGGGACCACAGCAGAATGAACATATCAACCAATCTTACACGGCCATCGGGTACAAATACATGATTGCAATAGCAAGATACAATTCCCCGAATTGCAGCGTTGTGCGCGGGACGTGCTCGGCCAAAGGGGAGAGCAGTTTGCACAGGTGGAATCAATCACCACAGGTGGAGGCCATACAGCCTGAAAACACATAAATTGCACAGCCAGTCTCCTCCCACAACCACACCGAAATGCTACCGGCAGGACTCGCGATGTTGGCCCTGGGGGACCTGATAGCACTGCAAGTGCTCCGACTCCAAGAAGAAGACGAACACCAACTACAACCAGCCGCACGGAGGAGACGCAGGAGGAGGAGGAGGCCAAGGCAGGGCCAGCAAGGCCCACCAGCACAGCCACTACCACCACGCAGGCAGCCCGCAATCCCACGCCTCCGAGCACATCCGTTCAACCTCACTGATGAGCAGATCCACACCCTCTACCGTCTGGACCGGGACACCATAGCCGCCATTGTGGACATGACACAGGCTGACCTTGTCAGCATGATAGATAGCCCAACCGCCATCCCACCCCTACTGAAGGTGGTGTCTGTACTACACTTCCTGGCCACAGGCACCTACCAGCACACAGTCGGACAGTTGCATGGCATTTCTCAGCCACTGTTCTCACGGACACTATTGCAAGTGCTCGATGCCCTCCTGCAGCACGCAGACGACTACATCTCTCTACCACGCTCGGAGCAGGAAATAACCAACACAAAAGTGGGATTCCATGCACTTGCCGGCATACCGGGTTGCATTGGTGCCATCGACTGCACCCATGTTGAATTGGTCGTCCCACATGCCATGGAGGCCCAGTACCGCAACCGAAAACAATTTCATTCCCTGAATGTACAGATGGTGTGTGACTCCAACAGGATCATTACACATTGTTGTGCCCGATTCCCTGGATCAACCCATGATTCTATGGTCTTGAGGAACTCTACAATACCACGCTACATGGAGCGACACGCAGGGAACAGATCCTGGCTACTCGGTGAGTCTCATTACATGCATGATGATGTGGGGTATGTGAATTGGCAATGACCTGCCAGGAAGGGGGGGGGTGTGCGTACGTATCAATGGCATTCCACATCATACGTTTCTCGTCCACATACAGGTGATGCTGGATATCCACTGAAGAGATGGCTCCTCACACCAGTCCGGAACCCACGGGACCAGCATGAGGAGGACTACAACCATGCTCACTCACGTACCCGTGTAGTCATTGAACAGGCATTCGGCCTACTGAAGACTCGTTTCCGCTGCCTCAGCAGGTCTGGCGGGGCACTCCTGTACCGCCATGAGAAGGTTGCAAAGATGGTGATGGCATGTGTCATGCTCCACAACATGTGCGTACGTAGAAATGTGCCCATGCCCCCTGACGCAGAACTGCAAGCACCTGATGATGGTCATGATGAGGGTGGGGATGTGGCAGCACCTCATGGAGTCTGCGAGGCACCGGAGGCCCGTGACATTCGTCAGCATCTCATTGATGTATGCTTCTAGCACTCACGCCTGGTGGCTGATACATGGACACGGGACTCGTGGCACTGCGTGTGTCTGGGACATGCACAATATGGACTGTACGCCTATGATGGCCTAGTACACAAAGATCAATGTCCACACTTCTCATTGGTTGATCGTGCACTTTTTATGGCATATGTGATATCATGTTGAACACCCTATCGACCCGCCACCCAAGTGAGCCCAACACACCCCCTCCACCCTCCTACCTCCCCCCCGAACACCAGTGTCCAAAGATGCTCATTGTCAGTGGGCTGTCGCTATTGCATGCCCCCTCTGCGGGTATCAGGGGCACCCCTGCCTGTGGAGCGCAGGTTCCTTCCAGATCTACGTTGGGGGCTGCCCTGGACGGAACTTGCAACGGATGATGTGTCTGCCTGCTCACGTCCATGCATGTCCCTAAGGGTTTGCGAGAGCTCAGTGAGCACACGGCGCACTGCGGCAAGTTCGGCACATACGTCTTTGGACGTCGCATGCAGTTCCCCCCTCAGGCTCTCGGTGCTTCTCTCAATTTGTGCCCTTAGCGTCTCTGTACCTCTCTCCATTTCTGCCCTAAGTGTCTCAGTTGATGTTTCTATGTCTGCCTTAGTGCCTCCACATTCATCGGCATGGTCCTTGAGGAGTGTGGCCAGTTGCTGCTGTTGTTCGATCAACTGGTCGAGGGACTGTTGCCTCTGCTGGGCCATGGCCATTTGCGGGGGTGTCCCAGAGGGGCTGTTGTCCTCATGTTGCCTTGCCACAGGGCTTGTGGGGGATGGCCAGTCGTCGTCTTGTGGGTGCCCCTGCGTGGTATCCTCATGTTGTACGGGATGGGACAGACAGGGGGATTGGGACAGGTCATGGATGGATCTGACTTCGGCATCCCCGTTTTCTGTGTCCGAGCATGCTGCCATCAATGGGGTGTCACCTATGGTGCTGCTGCCACCAGAGGCAGTGCCTTCTGTGGCATCCATTGGGGGGACCTGTGGTGGTGGTGTTGTGGGCATGCTGGCTGCTGGGGTGCCTGTTGATGTTCCCTCCTCTGTGCTGCCACCTGATTTGTGCTGCTGCCGTGTCTTGATGCGTGCAGCTGAGGTGGAGGGTCTCTGGCCGTTGGTCTTGGCCCTCTTTGCAGGTGTGCTGGTAGGGGTGTCCTGTAGCTCGTCGTTTGGATCGGACCCTGTGGTGGAGTAAAGGAGGGCGAGGGTTATTGATGGGTCTGTGGGAATTGGAATGGCATTGTATCACATGCTTTGGGGTGGTACCTGAGGGTGATTTGGGTCGGGGCCTTGGAGGTGCTTTGATTTGTGTGTGGAGTGAGGGTGCAGTTGTTTGGCAGCCTGCAGTTAGGGTGTGCCTGCTGCACGTGTAGTGCGTGTATTAGGGGTTTTTAATTATTTATGTATTTATTGTGGGTTTTAACGTGCGCTTTCAGGCCGATGTGTGTGGACGTTCTCCTGGACATGTGTTTCTGTTGCACTATGTGGATGCATGGTACTTCACATGGATGGACTGTGTGGATTTGGCATTGTTTTATCTGGCCCACCTACCTGAATCTTCGGATGTCTGCACTCCTTTCTCCATCCCTCCGACTCCCTCTATGCTCTCCATTCCGATGGTGGAGGCACAGATTTCTTCCCAGGGGGTCAACTTGATGGGTGATTCAGGACCTCCCCCGGTGGCTGTGGCAATGTTGCGGTTGGCAGAGAGTATGCTGCGGACGCGTATCCGCAGGTCGTCCCATCGCTTGCGGCATTGCTGTGGGGTGCGGGGTGCGGTCCCCACCGCACTTACCCGCTGTGCCACCAGAGCCCATATGGCCTTCTTGTTTGCAAGTGCCGTCCTGGTCATTTGCGTGGAGAAGACGACGGCAGCATTCTCCTGGAGGGTCTCTGTTAGCACGGTGAGTTCCTCACGGGAGAAGTGGACCTGCCGCTTGCGGTCGCACGCTTTCTTCGCTACTTTTCCCATTTTTCTTGGTTTCGCTAGGGTGGTTGACGGGTTGGGGTGTGTTTCAGGGTAGTGATTTTAGTGGTTGTGTGGTTTTAGTGTTTTTATAGGTGTACGCCGGGATGTTTCCCGTTCCGGGCCCATGTTTTAACTTCCGTTTCCGTATATTTCCGGGCACCGTACTTTCCGGTAGGCGCACACTGCGGTGACCGCTAAGAGGGGTGGCGGTATTGCACCTAGGGCGCCGTACGGCGGCGGTGTGGGCCGTTTTGGGGTCATTTCCGCCATCGCGGACTTTGCACTTCCGCCGTGGCGTGGTGCTCGTGCCCGATGGGTCGGAATGGGCCGCACTTTGCTCCTTCGTGCAATGGCGGAAACGCTATTTACGCTGTGGCGCTCCGGTCAGTCGCTTTCCGCCAGGGTCGTAATGAGGGCCAATGTGTTTGTGCTGTGCAAATAGTCACAAAATTCGCTTTTTCTTTCCTAGTGCACTCACATGTGAATTACTGTACTGACCTCAGACTCCTGGTTAATGCTATGATATAAGTAATATTGCTCATGTGTGGTGCGGCTTCACAAAGTGCCTTTTATTAATGGGGCATTCATGTGGAAATGTCTGTGTTTTCACTACTTCTTAGAAAGGGCTGAGCTGTGAATAATGGTTTCTGCTTAAACATGTGCTCTCCAAAGAGAGCTCTGCATGTTCTATTTAGTGAACAGTTGCCAGAGTTGTGCTGCATTCATTCTATCTCTAAACATGCTTTTCCATCTCTTAGATGCTGGCCTCCTGCCAAGTGTAACCTTCAGTGAGTTTAAAGTTGCTATTTTCTCTAGGACTTGGCTCTGGGAACTTCAGCAAACCTTACGTAGTTTGATCATCAGAGTACAATTGTCTTGTTCCTAAACCTCTGTAATCTGTATCATTTTGTATGTTGCATTTTGTATGACTCACAACCGCAGGCTAAAGCTCCTGAGAACTGCTTCCCTTCTTGCGGAAACTTATCAGTGCACAGCCTTCAACTGCTGGCTCTGCAGTCTATTGAAATCTTGGAATTCATGTGCCGAGAAGTTTTTAACTTAATTCTGGTCTGCGTATGCTTGCATTTACCTAAACGTAAAATAATGATGATCAAATACAAACATTACATTTCTCAAACTGATGTGAACTGCTGCTATGCTGGGCTAAAAGCACATGTATGCTTGCCTATGAAAGATCTGGTAGGAATGAGTAAATATGTAGCTATCATTTCTCGCTGGGCCTACGTGTAATGCACTTCACTGAATTGGCTGTTTATTTGGTTTTCTCTTTTCTACTGTGTGTTTTTAGAGGGCTTTTGCAGGTTGTATTTTCATGCAGGTTAATAGTGCTGAATACATGTGCCCATATTTACATATCCCCTGCAGAAGGTGTCTCGGATAAGCAGAGGAAATTGCTGTTTGTGTAGGACTGCCAGTGCTCCAGCTCTTCCTGATCTATTCTGAACAGTCCGGTTGTAGCCGGGGTGTGGGGGGAGGGCCTTGTGTGCTTTGGGTTTGTAGTCGTCAGCCAATCAGGTGTCTGTGATGAAAAGGATGTCTGGGATTTTGTCCAAGATAAGGCCAAAGATGTTACATTGTTTTTTAGGGACTGACCCGGCCTTCATGAGGGTGCACGAGATGTGATGGGGTGGGTGGAGTGGAGGAGGGGTTGGTGGGGGTGGCCAGAGAAGGTCATGGGGAGTTGGGGAGTGGCGGTGGTGGGTCAGTGGAGGTGGACATGGGGGAGGAGGGGAGTTTGGGCCCTATAGCGAGGTCGCAGGGATTGGGATCTGGGTTGGAGCATGGGTGATGCTAAGCGGAGCCTGATGTGGCTGTGGTCTGTGCCTTTTGTTGTCTTTCGGGTGACACTTAGATTTGGGATACTTGGATAGAGGGATAAACGCCCATAATGGGGGCACACCAGTTAAATAGACAATACTTAAAGGTTGATGTGCAGCAGTGACAGGACTACCACTTACTAGCTGGCAAACCTTGGTATGCTATGTTATGTAGTTGAGAGGAGTGGTTGCGAAATACAGGTGCAGGCAGAAAAAGGTTTCTCAGGGATATTGTTTAGGGGGAGCAGTAACAAGTATTCTCTGCATGAGTTATAGTATCCTTTACACTGTCATGGCATAAAGTAACACCTGGAACCTCTACTTCTTTCAACAGAGAATCCAGCCAGTACTGGCATCAAGGACCCAGGTGTACAGCAGAGGCTCCAGACTGAGCCGGAACTGAACCAGTGCACAGAGTGCAAGAAAAGCTTTACTCGGAGATCAGGCCTGTTCAAGCATCAGTTGGTCCATTCTGGGAGAAAGCTCCACCAGTGTACAGAATGCCAGAAAACCTTCACCCACAGGTCGGGCCTACTCCAGCACCAGATGGTTCATACTGGGGAAAAATCGCATCAGTGTGCTGAGTGCGGGAAACGCTTCAATTATTGGTCAAGACTGTGCATGCATCAGAGGATTCACACTGGGGAGAAACCCCATCAATGCACAGAATGTGGGAAAAACTTCACTCTCAAGTCATACTTGGGCAGGCATCTAAGGATCCATACTGGGGAGAAGCCCTACGAATGCACAGAGTGCAAGAAAACCTTCAGTGACTCCTCAGGTCTGAGAAGTCATCAGAAGATGCACACTGGGGTAAAGCCCTATGAGTGCTCAGAGTGTGGTAAGCACTTTACTCAGGCTGCAAGTCTCAGGCAACATCAGAGGCTACACACAGGAGAGAGACCATACCAATGTACGGAGTGTGATAAAAGCTACATTTGCAGTTCCTATCTAAAAATGCATCAGAGGCTTCATTCTGGAGAGAAACCACATCAGTGTGCAGAGTGTGGGAAAAGTTTCACTAAATGGTCCCGTCTATGCATGCATCACAGGATCCATACTGGGGAGAGACCGTATCAGTGTACAGAGTGCGAGAGACGCTTCTCAAGAAGCTCCGACCTACAGCGGCATCAAAGGGTCCACACTAAGGAGAAGCCATACGAGTGCACCGAGTGCGGGAGGCGTTTCAGTGACCTCTCGGCTCTGAAAACGCATAAGAGGATTCATACTGGGGAGAGGCCGTACAAATGTACGGAGTGTGAAAAGTGCTTTAATCAAGCTGCAAGCCTAAGGCAACATCAAAGATCCCACACAGGAGAGAGACCATTCCAGTGCACAAAATGTGACAAAAGCTTCATTAACAGCTCCTACTTAAAAACGCATCAAAGGATTCATTCTGTAGGGAAGCGCTACAAGTGCACAAAGTGTGATAAGTGCTTTGCACTGGCGGCACAACTGAGGGCACATCAGATATCCCACATAAGGGGGAAACTACATGTAGTGCGAGAAAAGCTTTGCTCACCGCTCACATCTGAGAACGTATCAGGGGAGCCACACATGTAAATCCTTGTGCAGCTGTGCCCAGTGGCTGCATTGTGTTCTCATCCTGTCCTGCTAAAATCAAACTTGCCTGTGCCAGTGGCTTAATTGTGCCCACTGGCTGTGCCCACTGGCTGCATTGTGTTCTCATCCTGTCTGCTAAAATCAAACTTAGCTGTGCCCTGTGGCTGCATTGTGTTTTCATTCTGTCCTGCTAAAATCAAACTTAGCTGTGCCCACTGGCTGCATTGTGTTCTCATCCTGTCTGCTAAAATCAAACTTAGCTGTGCCCAGTGGCTGCATTGTGTTTTCATTCTGTCCTGCTAAAATCGGATTTACGTGTGCCCAGTGGCTGCCTTGTGTTTTCATTAGCTGTGTGCAGTACCATCCGTCTCCCTCCCCTCCCTTGTACCCCCAACCCCTCTTCCTCCGTGTGCCTCAGTACTTCAGACTGGTAAATGTCCTCCCCACCACTGTAGCTAACTGTTGCGATCTTTCTTTCCTATATTCTCTAACTGCTTTGCTATCTCCAATCCTTCTTCTATCACTAAATCTGTCCGGAAGAACCTTAAGAAGGACATACCGGGCTCCAACCCAGGCCTTCCTATTGCAGACACCTATATCACGGCTTTCGCCAGAGAGACTCTCACAGACATCCTCTTTTTCGTTAACACAGTAGACCTTTGGACTCACTACATGGTCGGCTTTCTCTCTCCTATCGCCTCTTCTCCCATTAATGGTGGAACCCGCTGGGAGGTTCTCCTCGACCTCTTCGCCATTTCCAGAGTCATCATTAATGTATATTTCAATGGAACCATCATGGTTCAGGGTCCTCAACCCAACTTTCTTGTCTTTGACAGGCTCCTCCCTCTCTAACCTCACCTCTCCCTCCGTCCAGGCTACCTTGCCTTCTGTGCCTTCCTCCTCCTCTGCACGGGCCCCCTTACCTTCTGTGCCCTCCTCCTCCTCTGCACTGGCTCCATTGCCCACTGTGGCTTTCTCCTTCTCTGCATTGGTTCACTTGCCCACTCTGCCTTCCTCCTCCATTGTACAGGCTCCCTTGCGCACGGTGCCTACCTCCTCCTCTGCACAGGCGCACTGTCCTTGCTTCCCTGTCGGCCTTGGCTCCTAACCCATGAGATTAGTAACAGTGGCAGCCTTTGCCTCCACCTACTCTCCTCCTCCCCTTCCTGCGGCTAACCTCAGTGTCTCTATCTGCAACACTTTTGATGCTCTTACCCCTGTCATGAGGATCGGACTGAATCCTCCCAAAAAGTGAAACTCTTGGTACGACACCCGATGTGGCTGCCCTAAACGTAAGTGCAGCTCAGCTGAGTGGAAATAGAATTCGTCTGGCGGACCCTCTGACAAACGGGCCTGCTCACTGCCTTCAAAGGCAATATCGAATCTGCATCCGCTCCAAGAAAAGAGCCTTTATTCAAGCCTGCATCTCTGCGGCATCAAGCAACACGGCCAAACTTTTCAAAGTCTGTAAGGAACTGGCCAATCCTTCACACCCACTCAGGACCTTTGCTCGGCCCTGTCTGCACACTTCATCACAAAAACCCAAGACATCCGTTCCTCCCTCCCTTCCACACCACAGCATACACCAACATTGGAGCCTCTCTTGACGCCCCCCTCTACTTCCCCTCTTTTCTCTCTCACCCGATGAGGTTGCCAGACATGTCCGGCCTATAAAGACTTCATCCAAACAGGTGGACCCCTGCCCCTCCAAAGCCATTAAGGACAACAGTGACTCCCTCGCCCCAGCCTTGGCTGATCTTTGCAATCTCTCCTTTTCCACTGGAGTTTTCCCAAGAAACCCTCTGCTAACCCCTCAATTTCAGCAAACTACTGCCCTATCTCTATCACTCATTTTCTGGGCAAACTCCTGGAGAAGTTGGATATCTCTCAGCTCACCCGCCAAACGGAATCTATTGGGTGCTTCCACAACCATCGGTCTGGCTATAGAGCATCCAGAGGCACAGAAACTGCTCTTCTGAACACCCGTGAAGACCTGCTCTCAAAACATGACACTAACACTCCCTCTGTCTCCTTGACCTCTCCTCTGCCTTCAACACGGTTAACCACAACATCCTGATCGCACGTCTCTGTGACACCCTGGGAATCACAGTTCAGGCTCTGGCATGGTTAAACTCCTTTCTCTCCAACTGCCCATCCCAGGTGGAACTCAGAGCCTTTCACTAGACTTTCGCTCTCTCACCCTGTGGCGTTCTATTGCTCTCTCAACCTGTGGCATTCCCCAGGGATCTAACCTATCCCCCTGATTCTTCAACGTCTATATGCCTGCTTGCTTTATGACACCTGCCACTTTCACCCCTAACTTCCAGTGCTACGCGGATGACATGCAACTATCTTTCAGGCTACCCTCAGTCGCCTCCTCCTCGCTCATATCTGACTGTCTGTCCGCTACTCTGTGATGGTGTGTTGCAAATGACCTTTCCCTTAACGCCAGTAAAACTGAAATCGTTTGCATTGGGGCCCCTGCTCCCGCCTTCCCACTTTCAGAATGGCCAGCCTCCCTTGGCCCTGTGCCAAGGGAGGCTCCACTCTCTCCTTCTCCTCTCACATTTGGACATTTCTTTTTTTAAAATTTTTTTTTTTTATTTGATTTGGCTGAAGAATTCAACCTTTCAAAATTACATTTTTAGTTCTGACATGATACAAGCAGATACAACATAATAAAAACAAATAATTGATAAACATTGCACTATATCGTTCTAAAATATCGATCCATACAAAATCACTATTACAACATATAACATAAATTAAGACTTCATTTACACAAACACAGAATTTTAGTAAAAGAACCAATTTGTTTCATAAAAAACTATTTAAAAATTATTATTATATTGGACAAAATCTATTACAAAGCACTAACAGGATTGAAGGGTCTCACTTTTGCTCAACGCACTGGACACAAGGTACATTTGTTTTTATGAATTGAGTTAACGCAATATGTATAACAGTTCTATTGCTCGTGATTAGGGAGCTCCAAATTTCATAGGACGAGCTCATAAATGAAAATTGCATTAAATTTCGAAAGTACTGTTCTCGTAAACCATTAAGGGCCGGGCATTCAACTATCAAATGAGATAAAGTCTCTAACTGCCTTAGATTTTTACAAATTCAACAGAAAGCTTGATTTTGAAGGATTATACCTCGTCTGGCAAGAATTTGATTTGTCAGGCACAAATTCAGACGTAATCTCAGCATTTCAGAATGGACAGGAGCAGAAGGACATTTTAAAAGATAGTAACCCATTTGTCTGAATTTCTTGTGAGGAAACAAATTTAAATCAAAATCTACATAACCTGCACAAATCTGTTGTGTTACAATCCACTCATAACGGTGGAGTTGTGTTTTGGCTTTTTCAGGGTTAGTAAGGAGTAAATCAATTGATATACCAGCATCAACAAGAGCATTCTGAACGGTTGTGACCCATTTTTTTGGAAACTCATCTTTCAGCGAACAAATATAAGCCGCAACTGCGCCTAAAATGTTTGTTGACTGCATTCCTAGTAAAAGTTTGCGATATAGATTGCACATCTTCCCAAGTACTTGCCCAAACGTAGAACTCAAACCCAAATTCATATCTAAAGAACCACATAGGAGTACAAATAGGCAGACAAAAGACTGCCTTCCAGAACCTTCCTTCCATGCAGTCCCAAAATTGTCTCGGTCTTGGCAGTAGGGTATCCGCACCATAAGAGAGAATAGGGACAACTTTCTGCGTGGAGAAGGTCACAATATGTGCTGAAGTAAATTTACCATACGTATGCAACATGATCTTGGCTTGAGATATCAATGTCATTGTTTTGGCTTTTAAGATATCGTCAAAAATCAGATTTTACACCGACCCCGTAAACGGGAGGCCCAAATATTTATAATGTGACACCACCTTTAATGGAGTGGTCTGCAGGAACCACTGATAATTTGCCATTTTAGAGTACTGCTTTCTTTGACACATCACTACTTGAGTTTTGTCCACATTGACGGTCAGGTTATTCTTGGTGACATAATCAACTAGTTTGTTCAGCAATTCTTGCAGACCTTTCGGTGTCTGTGACAGTAACACAAGATCATCGGCATACAAAAGCCATGTGATCTTTTGTGAACCTAATTTCGGAGCATCTGACAAGGCATCTTCAAAGGATACACCTATATCTAACAAAAAGAGATTAAATAAGGTTGATGCCAATATACACCCTTGTTTTAATCCTCTTAAGGTCTTAATATCAGCTGATAATAGGCCATCAAGTGAAAGTCTGACTTGGATACTGGTATTTGTATGAAGTTTTTTGATCACAGTTAGAAGCGAAGAAGGGCAACCGTATTTTTGTAATTTGTGAAATAATAAAGCTCGATCAACCAAATCAAACGCTATACGGAAGTCTACAAAAGCCATGTAGAGCGGTTGACTGATGTCAAGGTATTTGGACTTTAGCATGTTTAAGGTGATTACATTTACAGAGGATCCCAGCCCCGCCACGAAACCCGATTAAAAGGGGTCTCTTTTACACTCTTGGATCGTCCACAAGTTTAATTCTTGTAGTATAATACGACTATAAAGTTTTCCGGGGGCATCCAATAAGGCAATGGGTCTATAATTTTCAGGAAGACACTGATCGTCATTGTTATGGATAGGGACTATTAACAAGTGTTTCCACGATGTGGGTATATTTTGAGTAATGTTGATTTGTTCAAAAATTTGATAGAGTATTGATGACCATATTTCAGGATCTGTTTAAAGAGTTTATTGGAAAGGCCATCCGGGCCAGGCGCCCTTGAGTGACTTATTTTATTAATAAAATAATACAGTATATCAGTCTTCGAGATATTAATATGAAAGGGACTATCCGTGCCAACTTCAGAATCTGCCCCTACATCTGATGGAAGAGCATACATTTTAGTTTAATGGCTAATTCAGTCAGCTTCCAAAACAATATGTATTTGAGTCATAGTCTGAGGGAGAGTTAAAGCATTGTTCAGGACCTTCCAAATTTGAGCCGTGTTATGATCACAAGTAGCTTTTTACATTGACTCACCATCCTGTTGAAGCAGTATAGTGCAATGCCAGCGACGCCAATTTCTATATGCTGTTTTGGCTTTAGTCAAAGCTGTCACTCTACTGGTCAAAGGTAGCTTCATGGCTTCCCGTTTTTGTGAGCGAAAAACATTTTTTCTGTTTTTAGCCTCCTCATTAAACGTATGGTTCGTTCCCAAAAATCAGCATTTACTTGAACCTCTGTCAACAAAACATTGCATAAGGTCGTAATAAGGTATACCCATCGCCAGATTTTTTGTTCGCGAATGGAAAAACGCAGCTTGCAAAGATTTGTTAAATTCATTCAGTTTTGTTTCAATCCAATTTATGCGATTTAGGCGGTTGTTAACAAACATAGTATCTTTTAGAACTCGCTGGCACGGGTTAAATGGAGCCACTGGAGCTAACCATTCAAGAATAAGCATTCGATGGTCACTGCCTGGATGGGGCTTGATGATAAAAGATTTAATTTTGGAAAGCAATTTGTCATCGACATATATATAATCAATGGTTGTCACGGCTCCAAAGTCCAGGTGCAGGGGTGGCGCGAACCAACCACCCCCACTGCGGTCTGGGCACCTGTAAGGCAAGGCTTACACAGGGCGCCGAGACCCCAGCAGGGAAAGAGGGTTAGGGTCT
The DNA here is from genome assembly GCF_040938575.1 of Ambystoma mexicanum. Classification (NCBI taxonomy): domain Eukaryota; kingdom Metazoa; phylum Chordata; class Amphibia; order Caudata; family Ambystomatidae; genus Ambystoma; species Ambystoma mexicanum. The sequence goes on from NC_090921.1 coordinate 21,413,857, forward strand.
CGTTGGTTGGATAGGTCTCGAACAGAGGGTAACCGGAGCAAGGGTTAGGAGAGGGGATGTGGACAGGCAAGGGAACACAAGGGAGAAAATGACAATAACAAAAGCACTAACACTCCCCAGACACACACTCTGTGTTTAACATTACTTTGTAAATTCAAAAGGCACATAGCTCTGTGGTTGAGTGCTGGCCTCCTGCCTGCGCACTCTCAGGTCCGGAGCTCGGAGCAGTTCAAATGCTGCAAAAGAGTTTCAGTATTAGTGACCTGTGTTAACTCACATAGGGGTAATACAACTTCCACTCAATCCACAGTGAGGGTTGGGTTAGTGCTGGTGCATGCACATGCACACTAAGGTACGCCTACTCGCAGAGCTCAACAATACCCAATCATTGGGAGTGAGTTCAGAACATGCGGCCCAAGTTTGCCGCATGTGGCTTAAGGGAAATGAGATCGATTGTGCCGCCAAAGTTTGCCGCACGCGGTCCAACTGTTAGACACCCCGTTCTGCCAAAGTTTGCGGCACGTGGCTGTGATCAGGAAGTGCTCTCCATGCTGCCAAAGTTTGCTGCACGTGCTTGACAATGAGTTTTTACACAAGCGCTGCGCGCGTTAGTCGTGATGGGTCAAGGTCGCCATAAGCAGCGTTGGTTAATACTGGTACAAGCGCTTGCTTTTGCCCCTAGCAGGGGACATAAGTATGGTTGGGCGGTGCCCCCTGCGCGAGCCCCTCAGCGGAATCCCAATGTTTCCTGGTTGGTTCCGTACTCTCCCCCCGTGGCTGTGCTTCTAATTCGTTCGCTACAATGTCACTGCACTTATCTGTGTTATGCGAGGGGCCGGAATGCTGGTTCCTTGGGGTGTGGCCCCTCGCGTGATCCCCGTCGGCAGGAGCTCTGCTGGATGCATCCGTTCCGGTCGGGAGCTTTAGCACAAGCCCCGGGCCTTCGTTCTTCGCGCATGCGCGAGCCCCTCCCAACCTGGGAGTGGAAAAGTAGTTCCCGGCCCGGAGGCTGCTGGGAATTGTGGTCCGTTGAGCCTGTTGCCTGCAAAAGGGACAGAGAAGCCTTCTATAAGGCAGGAAGCTGTTCCTTTGGGGTTGTTTAGTTTTTAGGGCTGGTTCTTCTGCGTCCTGGATTCTTTCTGCGCCCTGACTCCCTCTGACAACCCCCTGCACCCTGACAATGGTGGCTCTTAGGGACCCCTGTTGCCAGGTATGTTTTGAATCGCTATTATCAAGATTACTCCCATTCAACTGTTAAGTAGTCAGCTGGAGACAAACAAGGTTTTCCTTTCACAACGGTTTATTGCACAACAAATACTGGTCACAGATCAATAACTTCAGCCAACTGAGGACGGTTCCTTTCACCTCGTAGGCACAGGCGTTGTGCCTTGCTTTACTTGTAACTTCCGCTGCTGGGCTTAATTAGTTCCAAAATAGTCTTTGCAACAGCCAGGCGATTACAGGCTTTCACCCTTCAAACCTGTCTGCCGGCCATGAAAACGAAAATAACAAATGGCAATAATATACACTTCACCCCTCCGAATCCTTCTTCTTTGGCGGCCGTTTCTCTCCACTGGAATGTCTTGAGCCTTGGACCAGGTACTGCGTCAATCTGTGGGCTTTCCGCTTATTACTAGTAAGCCCACTCGTATTCTTGGCTGGTCTCACTCCACTCGGGTGCGGCGTCTCTCGCCACGCGCTGCTCCTGCAAGATAAGACGCCTCCTGAGTCTCTTGGAGTTGCATCTAACCCCTGCCCGGCCCCTCCCCCGTAATCAGCCCCATGTGTTCTCAGCAACAGTTTTAACACACCTGATTCTGATTCCCCACCTCCTCCCTGCTCCGTCCACTGTGGGTTAACCCTGTACTGTGCTTGTGTTCGGGCGGTTCTAACATAAGGAAACCCAGTTCTCCCTTTCCTCTTTCTCCTTTCTTTACCCATCGGTGTGCCTCCCCCCTTGATGCAGTATTTCGTGGGGCATTCTGGGATCTGTAGTCTTTATCCTTTCCTTTCCCATCTGTGTGCCCCCTCCCTGATGTAGTATTCCGTGGGGCATTCTGGGATCTGTAGTCTGTCTCTTGTCATTGATGGCCAGCACTTGACGGGCCCCTTCCGCAACCCCCTCCTTTCTCCCAGTATCCAGGGCGGCTGCCACTGCTTCCACCTCACATACTTCCCCCAAGGACCCATGCCGTTCGGGCAGGTCCATGGCACGTGACAAGTAATCAGCCACCATCTGATATTTTCCCAGTTTATGCACAGTCACAAACTGGTAAGGCTGTAGCGTCAAAAACCATCTCAGAACTCTATGGTTTGAGTCTTTTTGTGTAGCCAACCATTTTAGGGGTGCATGATCGGTAAAAATGGTAAACCGTCTACCCAGTAGGTAATATCGGAGAGACTCCACAGCCCATTTTATGGCCAGGCATTCCTTCTCCAGCGTTGAGTACGGAATCTCGTGTGGAAGTAACTTCCTACTGATGAAGGCTATTGGGCAAAGGTTTTGCTCCGTCCCCTGGGACAGCACTGCTCCTAAACCACATCCCGAGGCATCCGCCTGCAAATAGAATTCCTTTGAAAAGTCAGGCCAATGGAGAACAGGTTTTGTGGAAATCATCCGGATCAGCGTCTGAAATGCTTGCACTGCCTCCGAGGTGATCTGTAGGGGACGGCTGGTTTTCAGCGCATCTGTAAGCGGTGCAGCTATGGTAGAGAAGTGTGGCAAGAATCTCCTATAATACCCCACAAACCCCAAGAAGGCTCGAATTTCTATCCTAGTTTCGGGAGGCCTAAGCTTCTGTAGGGCTCGAATCTTGTCCAAAAGGGGGGTTATCACCCCTCCCCCCACTGCATACCCCAAGTATTTGGTTGTGTGTGCTGACAGTTTAGTCTTTTTTGGGTTAATGTGCAGACCGGCCTCTTTTAATGATTGTATCACTTGGGTCAAATGTGCCAGGTGTTTGTTCCACGTATGGCTGAAGATCACTATGTCATCCAAGTAAGCCGCGGCATATTCTTCGTGTGGTCTCAAGATTTTATCCGTTAATGCCTGGAATGTGGCCGGTGCCCCATGCAAACCAAAGGATAGGACAGTGAACTGAAACAAGCCTTGAGGTGTCGAAAAGGCGGTTTTCTCCTGGTCTGTTTGGTTGAGGGGGATCTGCCAATACCCTTTGGTTAAATCCAGGGTGCTCAGGAATGAGGCTGAACCCAGTTTTTCTATCAGTTCATCAATTCTGGGCATCGGGTAGGCTTCATAGTGGGATATTGCGTTCAACTGCCTAAAGTCCATACAGAACCTGGTAGTACCATCAGGTTTAGGTACTAGGACGACTGGCGAGCAACATGCGCTTTTAGATGGCACAATGGTCCCCAATTCGAGCATGTTATCTATTTCCTTGGCCATTTCCCCACGTTGTGACTCCGTAATTCGGTAAGGCATGAGCCTTACAATTTTCCCTTCTTCCGTGGGTATAGAGTGGGTAGCCATATGTGTTCTTCCTGGTATTCCTGAAAAAATCTCGGCCACCTGTTTCAAGGTATCCAATAATTCGGTCTTTTGGGATTCACTCAACTGTTCCCCCATTTCCACATCTTGAAGACTACTATGGCTATTAGGGACCATTTGCTCTGAGACTGACATATCTGAGAGTGTTGCACATAATATGGCCAGTTTTCCTTCTTTCCACAGCTTGAGCAAGTTAATGTGATAATTCTGAAATCAATTTTTCCGTTCGGGTTGTTCCACCTCATAGTTTACAGGTCCCAATGTTTTTGTTATCTGATACGGGCCCTTCCACTGAGCCAACATTTTGTTCGTGTGGGTAGGCAGTAAAACCAATACCTTATCCCCTACCTTCAAAGTTCGAGGTCGGCTCCCTTGATCATAATACTTATCTTGTCTGTCTTGGGCCCTCCCCAGGTTTTCTTGAGCAAAGTCTCTCAGTTTACCTAGATGTTCTTTTAGGTCATTAACATAGTCGGTGAGTGAGGTTTCCCCCTGTTGTTCGCAGGTGTCTTTTAGTAAACCCAGTATGGACTTGTGCTGTCTCCTGAATAACAATTCAAAAGGGGAGTATCCGGTTGAGGATTGCGGGGTATCCCTTAGTACCATCAACACCCAAGGTAGAACCCGATCCCATCCCAACCCTGTGGGGCTGGTGGCTCTTCTTATCATCTGTTTAATAGTTTTGTTATATCATTCCACCAACCCATCCGTTTGGGGATGGTACACTGAGGTTTTCAAGTGTTGAATTCCTAAGGTCTTACACACCTCCTTCATAACCACTGACATGAAGTTACTCCCCTGGTCTGTCACTATCTCAAGGGGAATTCCCACTCGAGCAAAGAACGGCATAAGCACATCGCATACCTGTCTTGCTGAGATTCCCCTTAAAGGGAAAGCTTTGGGATAGCGAGTGGCATAGTCCACAATCACTAAGAGGAACCGGAACCCTCTACTGGTGGCCCTACAATGTCCATTCCTATTCTCTGGAAGGGTTCCCTAATCAGAGGCATTCTTTGTAGAGGTGCTCTAGCCGGTATATGATGACTAGTTTTTTGACATATGGCACACTCTTGACAATATCTGGCTATTTCCGCATACACTCCAGGCCAGTAGAAATTCTGCGACACCCTTTTCACCGTCATGTTTTCCGCTAAGTGCCCCCCTGTTGTGTGATCATGGGACAGTTGAATTAGAGTTTTCCGGTATGACTGGGGAACCAGCAATTGCTCCCTCTCCTGATTATGGGAACCTCTGGTCACTCTATATATTAGCCCTTGGTTTTCCTTGAAGTATGGAGTAGTAACTGGGGTCCCTCTCATTGCTTGGGCTTGCTCCCTGGCCCTTTTTAGGGTTTCATCCAGTCCGGTTTCGGTCCGGAATGAGGTAAGATGGTCTCCCACTCGCCAGTCTATGAGGGCAATTTCCATTCCTTTGCCCCTGTTCTCTTCCATATTCTTTCTCTGGCTTTTTGTGAGTTTCCCCCTTCTTGCTGGTACCCCGATCTCTGTTTTGGCAAATGGAGCTTCCTTTAACCATTTATCGAATTCTGGAATATCTGTCCCTATTAGTACCGGGGCTGGTATGGCAGGAATAATTGCTACTTTAACTGGTATCTCTTGTCCCTGTAGCCCCAACACAATGGGCCTCATTACGACCCTGGCGGAGAACCATGGTGCAATTTGCACCATGGTCCATGGCGCAAAGCTGCCAACTCCGCCATGGGGGTTGGCGGACTTACCGCCCCATTCCGACCTTGGCGGGGCGGTAAGTCCCCAATCCCCATTTACCCTTCCCCATTCCCATTTTTGCCCCATAGGGTATAATGGGAGTGGGGAAGGCGTTAATTACGGTGGCGTAATTAACGACAAGTCCCGTAGTGCCATGGATTTTTCCGCCTGGAAAAAGCAGGCGTAAAAATCACCATGGCGCTACGGGAAGTCGTAGTCGGGCGGAAAGGTACGCCATGGTTTACGCCGGCGTAAACCCCTTTCCGCCAAGGTCGTAATGAGGGCCAATGTCTTTCGTAGGATATCTTTTTACGTCCCCATGCACACATTTAATGTCAATGGTTCTCACCTTTCCTGGGTCTTGCTCACTCACATGCGGTTGTATGCCTGTCTGTCTGCTACCGCTGTCCATCATGGCTTGTTGGGGATGTCCATCCACCGTTACCTCTATCACATAGGGCAGTTTCTTCCGATATCCTGGAGCTTGTAGCGTTCCAATGTCCATTGGTTCTGCCTTGGTTTTTCTGGCACAGAACCGGGCTATATGGCCCCATTCCCCACATTTGAAGCATTGGGGTGCCTGTCCCTTTAGGACACTGGTTCCGTTGTTGGGCTTAGGGTCTGGCCTATTCCTGGGTTCTTGGATTGCTCCCCTGTAATTGCTGCGCATAATAGGAGTTTCGTTGGGGGGCCTCGCTGGTGGTGTTGTGAATGTGTGGGGTGTTCCGGCTTTTTGATAGGCGGTGGCCACATCTATGGCTTCCGACAGAGTAAGGTGGTGATGTTGCCTTACCCACCTTTGGATGGGACTAGGCAGGGTGTCAATGAATTGCTCCAACATTACCTTTTCCTTAATCTGTCCAATCGTGGCTGTGTTGGGTTGTAGCCATTTTTCCGCTAAATCCTGTACGCGGTAGAACAGTTGCCTGGGGCTCTCTCCGGGTTTCAGTTTGGTTTCACGAAACTGGAGCCTATAGGACTCCTCATCCATCCCCAGCCTTTCCAACACTGATTTCTTGATGTCCACATATGGGGTGTCCCCTGTGGGATTGGCAGCCCGATAGGCTCCCTGCATTACTCCAGTAAGCAGGGGAGCCAAAAAGAAAGCCCATCTGTCCTGTGGCCATTGTGCTGCTCGGGCTATTCTTTCAAAGTTTACAAAGAAATAACTAAGGTCATCCCCTGCCTGGTATTTTTGAAGTATGGTAGGGGGAATGGCTGGATGTGCCCGTTGGTTAGCCATTGATTCACCCAGAATCCTCATTGCTTCTCTTCCCTGTTCTTGAGCTGCTGTTTGCACTTGTAGAGCCTGTTGTAGGGCCTGCCGGTCTGCCTGCGCCTGATGCCCTTGAACTTGCACCAACTGCTGCAGTTGCTGTTGGCCTTCAGCCAGTGCTTTTTACACGGCTTCCATGCTGCTGGTGATTTTGCGTTCCTCTGGAATCCCACCCCTGCCACCACTGTTAAGTAGTCAGCTGGAGACAAACAAAGTTTTCCTTTCACAGCGGTTTATTGCACAATAAATACGGGTCACAGATCAATAACTTCAGCCAACTGAGGACGGTTCCTTTCACCTCGTAGGCAAAGGCGTTGTGCCTTGCTTTACTTGTACCTTCCACTGCTGGGCTTAATTAGCTCCAAAATAGTCTTTGCAACAGCCATGCGATTACAGGCTTTCACCCTTCAAACCTGTCTGCTGGCCATGAAAACGAAAATAACAAATGGCAATAATATACACTTCACCCCTCCGAATCCTTCTTCTTTGGCGGCCGTTTCTCTCCACTGGAATGTCTTGCGCCTTGGACCAGGTACGGCGTCAGTCTGTGGGCTTTCCGCTTATTACTAGTAAGCCCACTCGTGTTATTGGCTGGTCTCACTCCACTTGGGTGCGGCGTCTCTCGCCACGCGCTGCTCCTGCAAGATACGATGCATCCTGAGTCTCTTGGAGTTGCATTTAACCCCTGCCCGGCCCCTCCCCCGTAATCAGCCCCATGTGTTCTCAGCAACGGTTTTAACACACCTGATTCTGATTCCCAACCTCCTCCCTGCTCCGTCCACTGTGGGTTAACCCTGTACTTTGCTTGTGTTCGGGCAGTTCTAACATAAGGAAACCCGGTTCTCCCTTTCCTCTTTTTCCTTTCTTTACCCATCGGTGTGCCTCCCCCCTGATGCAGTATTTCGTGGGGCATTCTGGGATCTGTAGTCTTTATCCTTTCCTTTCCCATCTGTGTGCCCCCTCCCTGATGTAGTATTCCGTGGGGCATTCTGTAGTCTGTCTCTTTTCATTGATGGCCAGCACTTGACGGGCCCCTTCCGCAACCCCCTCCTTTCTCCCAGTATCCAGGGCAGCTGCCACTGCTTCCACCTCACATCAACATACAAAATCCTCTAGAGGCCATAAATTGTTGCCACATTGTGCGTCTTGAGATGTCCAGATTATTATTTTGAAAGAGGCAATGAATGTTTAAATCACCAGCCACAATCGTATGATGAATTTCGGGAACAAGTACAATATAATCCAACGAAGTAGACACATCGACTAGAAACCTCCGCTCATCAATGCCTTTGGGATTCCAGTATAAATTAACTACTGCGTACAAAATTGTATGAATTGCAATGACAGAAAATTGAACATATGAATTTGGGGCATGTGTAAAAATGATATTTACTTTGGAACTCAATTTAGAGCCAGTCAAAAGACCGGACATGGGTCGACCTTTGTCTCCCTTCAAAGCTGGGGAAAAGTGCAACGCATGATTATCCCAAGAAGGTTCTCTAGTCAACCAAGATTCTTGTAATAGAATCAAATCAAAGTTACTTAGTATATCTGTCTTATTGTTGAGTAGATGATGAAAACCCAGAGTGTTCCAAGATACAAGGGATATAAGGCGTTCTTTATCAATTTTGCACGCTAGTTAACTTCTGGGATCACAATTACAGCAGCATTTGGAGGTCATCACTTCTGTTACTTTACCAGGTTCTTTTGCAACGGTTTCAATCGGCTAGCCTAACGGAGCTTGTTCATTGTGGGAGCTTGGCGGATCCAACAGGATTAAGAACCCCATCGCTACAAGCTGATCTTTAGCCTCCCAAATGAGATTTCTAACAACTCGAGAGCTCAGCCATAAGCAAACCGTACTCAAAGAGTCTTCATTAAGAAATTCAACTTGTTCTATGTCTGCCGCGCCAATATCTTCCAACAGTGGAATATCTGAGAACAATTCAAGAATACTATGTCGGTTCAGAAGATATTGTGGCTAAGGGGGCGGACGACATCCAAGAATTAAAGCTATAGCATGTTCATTTCGGACTTTTATTGTAGTAGGTTGCTTTGCAGGTGGATTTTTATTCCGTGCAACAGGGGGAAGTATAAGCTTGTTTTGAGGAGGCCGCAGGATTTGTAGCAATTTAGCTATTTCCACGTCATGTGAAGACGGGAGTGATGGTGTAAACTCAACTGCAGGGTTTTTAGTAGAGGAAAAAGTAACTATGGGTTTAGAAGCAGGAGGCAGGTTTATTACATCAGTGGAACCCACTGGACATAGAGGTGGCACTTGTAATAACGGGAAAGAAGAAAATCTGCTCATGTAAGCATCAACTTCTTTTCTAATCTCTTGTCTCCTAGCTACCAAATCTGACTGTTCATTGTCAGAAGTGGCAATAGTTTTATTTGCATTTGGAGCAAGTTTTTTTTGCTTTTCAACAGGTTCGGCCGGGATTTTTGCCGCTATCTGCTCAACCTCAACAATGGTTGAAGTTTTAGAGTTTAGGGCTTCTGCATTGTATTTCAAATGTTTGTGATTCTGAACCGCTTGTACCAGGTTGTCTAGCGGTGCATAAGGTATAGAAGATAAAGGGATATTATTTTGGGTTGCTAATTTTAATTGACGCTGTTGGTTCAATTGAACATATTTTTTTGTTACAGCTGAGGAGGCCACCTGACTGTTCTTAGAAGGAAGAGTGAGCGTTTTTATAACTTGCTTTGAACCAGCTGTAGAGCTCCTCTTACTTGTTTTAATGTTTTTAGGTTTTTTCTCACCTATGGAAGTCGCTTTTTGTCTGACAGCAAGAGGTTTTTTATAGAACATTGTGTACGGCGCCTGTGCAGACAAAATGGGCTCCCTCGTGGAGACGCCGGCACAATTGTCATTGCCCAGTATATGTTCAGTAATGATTTGGCCGATAAAAGGCAAGGCGTACGATACATCAGCATTTTCCACAGTAATGGGTGACATTTGACACCCAGCATTTGAAGTACAAATCGATGTATCCACAAGGGCTATCGGCCAATTTATAAAGGAAGTGTTTGTGGCAATAGATGTAGACACAACCCTTGAAGTGGAGACGTTTATGGGAGATGAACATTTATCAACCAATGCGGTCACAATCGGCGTCGGCTCTCTCATAAGCATTTCCTTTGGAGCACCGGGTAGTACTTGTTTTGCCTGCCACGCCAACACCGATATTAATTGCGTGCTTCGACTATCCAATTTTGTGTTTAATGTAATATACAGTTGGGTGATAGTTTGCAAAGTAAGGTTCATGGCTTCCAAGGTTAGTTCGACCACTTTCGGAATATGTTGGGGAGTTAAACACTTTTCTAATGAAATACACTTCCGAGGAGTGGGAGCCAGGAAATAAGAGGTCAAATTAGACTGTGAAAAATCAGCATTGGTAAACAACTTAGGAGAGAAGGACGAATTTTCAAACGTTTATTGAATCGTGAAGTTAGACCCTGCAGAGGGCAGATCAATGACTACTACGTCATCAGAAGTTGTTGGTAACACAGAGTCAAGATGCTTGGATGCTTCGATCATAGGGACCATTGAGTCACCTCTCAGTCCCGTGCTGTCAGATAAGGAAACATTCATGGAGCTACACTCCCCGATCTTGGATTTGATGATCGGATTAGACGGGGCCTGACAGGTAACAGCAGCACATTTGAGGACCTGTTGTTTTACTACACAATCAGGGTAGAAAAAACGTATGTCACTCGTAGTGGGATTTTTTTAACCAAGCTAGTTGCACGGTGAGTGGCTTGCTTTTTTGTTTTGAGGCAAGGCTTTGGTTTTGGCGAGAAACCCACTTGTCGAGGTGTGGATACACATGGAATGCATTTTGCTTGTTTATCATTAGGATTTTGGATTTCACAGTGTGGATGCGGCATCCTGGTCCGCAAAGTATACACATTTTGTTTCATTACTATTTTATAAGGCAATGTAATATGCAGACACAAAACGTATGGAGCAACGCCTGCACACTTTACTTATGGGAGGCTCAAGGCTCCTCACCTCATTAAATGCACCCGGAAATTAAAAGAATGGAGGGCCGCTCAGCTCACGACGCTGCAGCGAAGTGGCAAAGCGGGACTTTCCGGGGCTTCCACCGGTGCGCGCGCGGGCGAGCACAGTTATATAGGCACGCCTACAAACTAGCATGTGCAGTGCCTAAACAAAGTAAGAAAAAGAAATATAAATGACTGTGTTAACTCAATCTCAGGCTTAGAAAGTCCTTTGAAGTAATCCTTCACCTTGTGGAACTTGAAGTGCTTGCTTTAGATAGAATGCAGGAAGGAAGTAGACAAATCCACAAAAGGCTGAAGAGCAGACCGCGGCAAAGCAGGACTTTCCGGTGCTTCCACGGGTGCGCGACTTTTCTAAAAAGTCTAATTATTAGCTCCACCTCCTCAGAGGTACTCTACCTTTTCTCACTTCCCCCAGCGGCTCACTGTCTCCACAGCCCTGGTTCTCTCTAGTCTGGACTACTGCAACAGCCTCTTCCTCAACCTCCCTGCTTCTGCCTTGTGCCCTCCGCAACTCATCCAGAACAGAACCGCAAGACGTATCCTTGGCCTCAAGCCCAGTGACTGCATCTCTATGGTGCTGAAATCCCTGCACGGGCTCCCCGTGGCTGCAAGGATCAAGTTGATGACTCTCTGTATTGTCCACAAGGCTTTGTGGGGCCTGGGTCCCACCTATCTGCAAAGTTGCCTACCTAAATACTGTCCCTCCCGAGCCGTCCGCTCATCTACCTCCAACCTTCTGCGAGTAAGCTTGTTCTCCAAGCAGAGATTTTGAAGGATATCCTTGGAGCCTCCCTCTTGAATAGTCTCCCTGTTTCCCTCTGTCTTGAGCCTGATCTTAAGTTCTGGAAACTCCTCAAGACCTTCATCTTCTTCTCTTCCTTCTCTCCCCCTTTACCCTGCTAACCTAGCTTTCTGCTCCTTCCCTCTCTCCCTCCTTTTCCCTACAGCTTGCTGACTGGCCGCCTGGCGTACCTCAGAGTCTCACAGGTCCCGGGCACCCCCGCCAGTCCTCTCTCGCACTTGCCTCAGGGCCCTCCACTCGCCCAACCCTCACTGCACTTGAGAAATGACCCAAGAGAGTGGCTCTCTCTGCACTTACCCCAGACTCCACCGACTGGCTGCACTTGGACCTCCCCCTCCCTGTAACCGGCTGTGCACTTGCACAATCTGAATGCACTGCGCCTGAAGATCGTCTGTCTGCTCTCCCTTGTCTTCAACCCTTAATTGCACTTGGTGTAACTGCAGAATCGCTGTCAGGGCTATTTGCTGTGCCTCAACTGTTAATTGTATTATACGTGCTTACTCTGCCTGTGCAGACTATTATCGTCTCCGAATTTTAAGGGCTCTGATTCGACTGTTGTCTTTCCCCATTTTCCCACCCTCCCTGAGCGCTTTGAAACACTTGCCTTGCGTATAGGCGCTTTATAAATAAAGATTACCATACCAAAATGTGACCATCAAAGATCTCACATGGTGGTTAAGACCAGCCGTGCTAAGTACAAGAGTGCACCAGTAGCCAACAAATAAGGACCCATATGGGATCATAAAATATTGAATGATGCAGCAAATTAGAAAATACATAGAAGACTAAAATGAAAGCCTTAACAGAACGCACCAGAATGCAGCCTGTAAACCAGCGTAGCATCCATGGCTACTACAGTTTCTGGGTCATACGTTAGGACACACAAACGTGCCCAGTTGGATGTGAGAACAAGGCCAATGCTCCATGAACATCAGACCTAGAAATAAAAGGTGTCCAAGCAGCATATCCTGTGATGACAATGGTGTGGGCTTCATGGAAACAGTCGACACGTGCAGATCAGTTTCGAGACGCAGCTTTCACCTTTATCAAACCCATGGAGCAAGGTTCGCCAGCAAAGTTATCTGAAGTCTTCATTCCCCTTGATCTGCAATCAGGCTCTCTAGTAAACAATCTGCACCCTGAACCCACAAGATCACTGTACGTGCAGGATCTGCTAGCCACATAAAATCAAGAACTAAAGGGTTTGGCAAACTTGCTCCGAAAACGTTAACAGTGCAGCAAAGCACTTAACGAAGAGGGCAAAATTAAATGGTTAGTGACACAAAGGGCGTCAAACCAACTTGCCACAAAAAAAAAATCTTATGGCTCGCAACAAATCATTACAGGACTTCTGCAAAAATCCTTACAAATGATCCACTGACTCTGCCAATTATAAACTCATAAACTCACCAACAACCTCACCTTATACTAGTGGGAAAAGATCACATCTCAAAACCAACATCTAGAGTCGGGCCAGGTCGTCAACACTTCCCTTAAGTTAGAAAAACTCATGCCTCCTTTCCAGGACAAAAGGACAAATCATATCAAAAGATTTCCTAGTGCGAACGCCTGATTGGGCAAATCCCAGACTGCCTTAAAAAAAGAGCAGAATGCCCCAGGCCCCGTGCGGTACAAAGTACGGCACGATAGGGGGCCTGGGGGGTTAGGCGCGGGGTGGGGGAAACAAACAGCACGAAATGCAAGGGGAGGGGCAGCCAGGCAGGTGCCCCCACCCGCGGCAGGAACAAAGGAGACACAACACTGGGGGAAAGGTGTGAGGAAAAACAACAGGGGGGCAGGAGGAAGTCGGACCCCCCAGAGGTACAACAAAGGGCCAGGGGGGTATAAGTATCCCAAAGAAAAGCAGGCTAGGCACAACCAGGTAAGGAGCTCACCTCACTCGGGTAGCAGCCACAGGCGGGCTGGGGAGGAACGTCCACCGTAGAGGCAAAATTGTTAAAATGTTAAAAGAATGCATCACGGTTCAGGGTAAGTCGCCCAGAACCCAGGAAGAGAAAGAGAAGAGGCACAACAAGCACAGGGCTGAACAATTGGTAGTGACATCTGAGGAGGAGGATAGTAGTGAGGACGAAGAAAGGGAGCACTTGCAGGCATGGGTGAAATGGAAGGGGGTAATATGTAAAGAGAAACAGAGAAAGGCTAGGATAGATGGGGCAGGTGACGGTCAGGGGGCAGGTGGGCCAAGTCCAGCAGACAACGGGGTCCCCATTCCACAAGGGGAGGTACAAGGGGTTCCGCCAGGGTCCATTCCCCAGGGGGCGACCACCAGCCTACCAGTGACGCCGGCCGGGCCTACAAATATAACAGTACAAGAACCAGCCACATTTATGACAAAATATGGCAGGCTCACGGTCGGAAAAGACGCCCAAGGGCGTTCTACGAAGGCACAGGGATGGTACATTAATGAAAAAGTGAAGGAAAAGATACGGAGAAAAGAATTTATAGATATCTTTTCGTTACTAGATGTCCAAAAGAGAGGGCAGAATGTATCATTAGAGGACATAAAGGAGGATGAGAAGGGCTTATTAAAAAGGGCACCAGTACCAAGGAATTTTGATAATTGGACGGCGGCTTTCCAAATAATGTCCACTATCATACTGCAAAAATACCCAGAAGACGGTTTATCACTGGTAACATACCAGCAGAGAGTCTTAAAGGTTTACAAAGCATTTGGGGGGGTGCATGGAAGGAATATGACCACGAATTTAGAAAAGAAATGGATTGCTTCCCAGACATAGGTTGGGATGAGGAGAATTTCAACCTGTACATATTCAATGTGCTAAAAGAAAAATGGGACGCCAGGGAACAGAGTGGTGCGGGAGGCTATCAAAGGAGGCAATATTGGCAAAACTATTACAGAAACGATTACAAATATAATACCAGAAGATACGAGAACAATTATGACAGAGCAAGGGTTCAGAGCTTTCGGAGCAGGCAATACAGCTCACAGAGAAGTTGGCAGAACAGCATACTACCAACAGCACAAGGAGGTGGTAAGGGAAGCAATGGGCCAGCAAGGACAGAGGCAGCGCAATGTTGAAACTTCGAGAATGGGATACCATGTAGCTGGAGCAAGAAATGCAAATTCAGCCACAGATGCGAAAATTGTAGGGGTGAACATAGTACCACAAAATGTACCAGAGCAGCATCCAGTACGCACAGGGTACTGGACAAAAGGAGTTAAGAAAAGCAATGAGAAAGGGGCCACGCCAGTTAAGATTGAAAGAATGGAGAGGTGGCTACAGGGATTTCCAGACAAGGAAGTTGCAGAGACGATCAGGAGAGGCTTCCAGGAGGGTTTCGATATTCCATTTGAAGGGCATGGGTCCCAGAATACCCCAAAAAACCTGAAATCCGCCTTGGTGAACAGAGAGTTAGTGGGCAAGAAAATCAAGAAAGAAGTAGAACTGGGGAGGATAGGGGGCCCATACAGATCGCCCCATTTTTGGAATACATATGCTCGCCATTGGGGCTGGTCCCGAAGAAGGAGGCAGGCGAATTCAGGCTGATTCACCACTTATCATACCCTCCAGGGGCATCGGTGAACAATGGCATACCACAGGATGCAGTGTCAGTGTCTTATGCAGATTTCCAGGAAGCAGTACAGGTGGTCAGGAAGGCAGGAAAGGGGGCATGGATGGCGAAGGCTGATATAAAGTCAGCATTTCACCTGCTACCAGTCAATAGGGAATCACAGAGGTGACTATGCATGCATTGGGAGGGCGAGTATTTTGTCGATAAATGCCTACCAATGGGTTGCACCATCTCGTGCGCATATTTTGAAAAAGTGAGTTCATTCTTACAATGGGCACTCACAAAGCAGATGGAGGAGGCACAAGTAGTCCACTACCTGGACGATTTCTTATTTGTGGGACCACAGGGTTCTGAAATGTGTAGGGCTACCTTGAATAAATTCATGGCATTGACAGAAGACTGGGGCTTCCCGCTGGTGGAAGAAAAAACAATGGGCCCAACACAAAGAATCCAATTTTTAGGTAAAGAAATAGACTCACAAAGGGGAGTGTGCAGGATCCCGGAGGAAAAAGTGGCAGACCTATTGGGAACAATCAAAAGCCTGAAAGGGAGAAACAAGGCCACGGTGAAGGAATTGCAATCACTAGCAGGTAAACTAAACTTTGCTGGTAGGGTTATACTGCAAGGCAGGATATTCCAAAGAAGGATTGAACAGAGAACAAGAGGGGCAAAAGAAGGGCACCACAGAGTCAGAATTGGTGGGGGAATCATGAAAGATTTGGAGGTATGGGGTGTATTCCTTAAATCATTCAACTGAGCAGTGATCTGGCGCTCACCAAGAAACGAGGAGAGCAAGAGGGTGTTATTTACAGATGCAGCTGGGGGATTTGGTTTTGGCGTAATATTGGGTACAGAATGGTGCGCAGAAAAGTGCCCAAAGGCATGGCCGGATGCAGCATGGACGAGTAATATCACGTTACTGGAGCTGTTTCCTATCTGGGTAGCACTGTGTGCATGGGAGGCAGAGCTAAATAGCAAAGAGCTGAATGTTTGGTCAGACAACATGGCAGTAGTGCATGTAATAAATAATGGAAGCGCATCATGCCCGCTGGTCCTGGAATTAATGAGGGCAATAACATTGGGTTGTCTGAATAATAATGTGGTTTTAAGGGCAAGGCATATCGCCGGAGAAGCAAATGTGGTGGCTGACGCCTTGTCTCGTTTCCAGTGGGGCAAGTTCAGAGAGCTGCGGCCGGATGCAAAAAGGATAAAGACGCCCACGTCACAGAAGTCATGGGTCCCATTAAAAGCAATGGAGGAAAAAGGGTCGGCTACAAGGGTGACTCAGAAGAGGAGGAGCAAGGTTAAGTGATAGAAAGATTGGCCAGGAACGCTATAACATACAAAACTGGTAAGCAGTACAAGAAACATGTAAATAATGTGTTAAAGGAAACTGGGTTGCAAGAAGTAGGGGAGATTACAATCTCCAAAATGTGTGACTTCCTGGAGAAAGCATTTGCACAGAGGAAAAGGAAAAGCTGGGCAGCAGCGCATTTGGCCGCAGTCGCATATACCTCTAAGGTGGCTGGGGTGACAGACCCAACAGTTAGCCCACGGATAAAATATGAAATGAAGGGTTGGGCAAAATTGGAGGGAAAGAAACCAGACAGCAGGAGACCCCTGAATTTTGGAAAAGTGGTTAAACTGTTACATTTGTTGCATAGTACATGCAGCGACAGTTATGAAACAATGCTGTTCAGGGCGGCGTTTGCATTAGCATATTATGGGGCTTTTAGGATTGGAGAACTGGTAGCACGCAACACAGTTAACACAGTTGCAAGGGACGGGCTAGCAAGAGGCGACGTCAGCATAGGGTCCAAAGGCATGTCGACAATACTGAGGAAATCAAAAACAGACCAGATGGGGAAAGGTAGAACAATAGAGCTGAATTGCATTAAGGAAAGGGAGCATTGTCCCAGGTGCATCACCCAGAAATTTATCGAGGTACGGCCGGAAGTCGGGGGACAGCTACTGATACACAGGGACGGCAGAGCGCTCAGCAGATACCAGTTCCAAGCAGTGCTGAAGAAGACTATAGCAAACGCAGGGTGGGATGCAGCGGAGTTTGGGACCCACTCCTTCAGAATAGGGGCAGCCACGTCGGCATGGGCAGGAGGCCTGGGAGCGAAAGGCGTAAAGAAAATTGGGGGGTGGAGGTCACAATGCTTCAAACGATATGTAAGAGAAAATTTGATATGATTCCTCTCCCATCCATCCATGCAGATACGAGCCCCCTACAAGTCGGCATGGATAGTCTGCCATTCATTTGTGACCCGGGCAGGCAGGTGGATCGAAGACTTCAAAGAGGGTCTGCATTTTAAAAAGACAATAACATCCTGGTGGGGCCTCCCAGGAATGCATTGGGAGGACATTCACGATCGGTTATCGGACCTGAGTACCTGGTAATCCTGGTACCTGGTAATCCACCTGGGTGGTAATGTCCTGTCAAAACAAATAGGGGAGAACTGATGCGCAACATGTGCGAGTCCCTAAGGGCCATAGCACACTGCTGGTGGAAAACCAACATTTTTATGTCTGAGATAATCACCCGCAGAGGAGGCATGCCATCGAAACTGCAAGAAAAAAGCTCAACAAGGCGGTAGAAAGGTACTGTAGGAGCATGGGGCTCCAGTTTATAAAACATGGCTTGTCGCAGAACAACCCAGAGATGTTCCACCAGGACGGGGTACATTTATCCAGCAAAGGGATGGGAATTTTTACGCATAACATTTTTAGGGCCTTAGCAGAGCGAGGATGCAGATAGGGGCGCTTTTTGGGGGGACCTGAGCGGCCAAGGCGACACCCACTCAGGTGTGGCGGCACGTGTCCAGGAACGGATGCCCCAGGGTAACTAAGACTAGCCGAGGAGAAGGCTGGGCATCTACACCCCCTGGACACGAAGTGCCCAAAAGCGAGTTGGTGTTATTTTCTGTAGAAAATAAATAAGCCTACGGCCTATAATTTTTCCACGAACAAAACCCTGTCTGTACTATTATTTCTTTATCCCGGGTACTAGGGACTAGGAACAGTAGCGAGGGGGAGCCCACACTACTCAGCCTATAACGTTACCACTGCTGGGGTATGGTATCCCCCAGCAAACACAGACCTCCTGCCCCCCGCTTCACAGGCCCAATGTTAAAGGAAACGGCTACCCAGCAACTCCAGGAAGCAATAACCTCCTACAGGAGCATCGCTCAGGCTTTACCCCATCCCCTTGTTGATGAATAAGAGTTTCTTCTGGCTTGGAGAATATTCTAAACGATCTCGCCGCAGTGTTTGACACAGGAAACCATCAGGCATTTGTCCCAGTGGGTATCAATGGCTCTAAAATAGATGATATCTTTCCTAGAACTGGGCAATGCGATAAGCAACAAAACCTTGAGTACCTCCTGTCTTGGTACTGTCTTGCTGGATGTGTCACCCCCTAGTCCATTCCTATGCTACTCTTCTCCTATAGCGTCCAATGTATGCGGACGACAGCAGAAGGCATTCAAACTGTGAGGCAGCATACATGACACCCAGAGAACCTTGCCTGCCCATCGCATATTCAAAACTCCATTATTGATATTAGCCTCCGCTTAAATGCCTCCTCATTGGAAATGGTATGCGTAGGGATGACAATCCTTGCCACACTCCCATCCTGAAGGACCTTCCACCATTGCTCAGTCACTCTCTCTGGAAGCAAGGAACCTTGGAATCATCTATGAGCAAGGTCTCTCCTTCGCTAAGTGACCACAGAAACCAACCAGAAAATCCCACTGTAGCCTTCACATACTCAAAGGCACGCTGCCCCTTCTTAATATGACCCACAAAATAAAACTCATCAGAGCCAATCTGTGCTCTTGTGATGCACTCGCCACTAGCTATGGGTTAGTGATACTTAATGAGTAAGACATTGGGCCTCATTACAACTCAGGCGGTCCGGAAATAACGGTGGCGGTAAACCCGCCGCCACCGTTGTTTCCGGACCGCCTGATCCCAACTCCTGCAGGCGGGAGGTGATGTTCCCGCCAGGTCTGACCTGGCGGATTTAACACCGCCCGCCTGCAGGCGGACGAGGAAACACCGGCAGCATTACAAGATGCTGCCGGTGTTTCCATGATCCCGATTCCCATTGAGTCCCATAGGACTCAATGGGAATGGGGATTTACACCATTCCGCCTCCGTGATTCCCGGAAAACCGGGGTTGTAATGTCCCGGTAATTCCGGGAATCACGGAGGCGGAATGGTAATACGAGTCCGGCGGTAACCAGGCGGTTTTACCGCCGCGGTTACCGCCGGACTCGTAATGAGGCCCATTGGGCCTCATTACAACTCAGGCGGTCCGGAAATAACGGTGGCGGTAAACCTGCCGCCACCGTTGTTTCCGGACCGCCTGATCCCGACTCCTGCAGGCGGGAGGTGATGTTCCCGCCAGGTCTGACCTGGCGGGTTTAACACCGCCCGCCTGCAGACGGACGAGGAAACACCGGCAGCATTACGAGATGCTGCCAATGTTTCCATGATCCCTATTCCCATCGAGTCCCATAGGACTCAATGGGAATGGGGATTAACACCATTCCGCCTCCGTGATTCCTGGAAAACCGGGGTTGTAATGCCCCGGTAATTCCGGGAATCACAGAGGCGGAATGGTAATATGAGCCCGGCGGTAAACAGGCGGTTTTACCGCCTTGGTTACCGCCGGACTCGTAATGAGGCCCATTGTCTCTGTAATTAATTAAGGTGGCAAGTGATTTTTTATGGCTGGCTAGTAGCTTGAAACTTGAAAACATTACCCCAGTAAAATCCCTCATCTACTATTTAAGAGCCCGTAATAGGACCTCCCTAAAAACACTCACCAAGCTCTTCCCCCCTTTTCCTCTCGCCTCGACCTCATGGGTTAGTATGAGAAGCGCCTGGAATTCTGAGGCTCCCAGGCTCTTCTGCTTCAATTTTCATATTTTCTTTTTTTATTATTTATGTAAAGTGCATTAGTTCATTATAAACTTTTTCCACCAAAACCAGCAACATTTGTAAGACATAATGATAAGAAAATTCATTAAAAATTATAAGATATTTGCATTATATTTTCATACCAACAACAGAATTATTAAAAACATAGTTAATAGTAAAGTTCGTTTGCTTTTAGATTGTCAACCAAGCAACTACTCGTCTACAACCTGATCGAAAATGTTTACAATTAAAAAATGACATAATCTACATACTGAAGACCATTTCCAGTCAGTTCACTATTTCTTTCCATATCATAAAAGCTGCAGATGGAATAATGACGGATTCAGCCCCAGAATTGGTCCGTCGCGATGTTATCAATTTTCGAGACATCGCCCGAGTATCCCTTGATGTATCGCTCTAATCATGCTGGGCACGCTGTTCATTTCACCTTCCTTCCATGTATTCGAGTATTCCCCGGTAGGAAGGATGTTAAAACGTAAATAGAGCGTAAAACAGTTCAGTTATGGTGAACTCAGTTTCAACAGGTAACCGCGCGGTTTATCACTGCCTAAGCTCTGATGGGAATATGCCAAATATCTTCTCCTGGTCTGAAGAGCATCAACATTACAGAGCTTATCCCATTGTGTAGCCTTTTTTCTCATTTTGCTTTCATGATTTGGTTCATTCTGTGATATATCATCTTCCAAGCTCAAGGCCCTAATAAGAAATGTAGCTCTATGTTCGAGCCCAATAATTCATTGGACCTCATTACGAGTCACCCGGTCTGGGAATAACGGTGGCGGTAAACCCGCCGCCACCGTTGTTTCCAGACCGGGTGATCTCGAGTACTGCAGGCGGGAGGTGTCATTCCCGCCAGGTCTGACCTGGCGGGTTTAACATCACCCGTCTGCAGGCGGAGGTGGAAACATCGGCACCATCACGAGATGGTGCCACTGTTTCCACTTCCCCATTCCCACTGAGTCCTAAGGGACTCCCAAGGGACTCAGGGGGAATGGGGATTAACCGAATTCCGCCTCCGGAATTCCCGGGTCACTGGGGTCATAATGCCCCGGAAATTCCGGGAACCACGGGGGCGGAATGGTAATACGAGTCCGGTGGTAACCTGCCGGAATTTCAGGCACGGTTACCGCCGGACTCGTAATGAGGCCCATTGTTTCTTTTCATGCTCACCAAACTTAGCATCCAAGTGTTGCAGCATGGCATTTGAGTTTTGATTTTCTTGCAGCATTTTTGCATATAGTAAAAGTCTACGAGCCATGCAGTCCTAAGGGTGCTCTGACCAAACTCTAAGCAGAGTCTCTCAACAGGCACAGATTGCTGTATATTAATCACTGTCCGTAATATTTTTGCATCAATATAGTCGAGCCAAGTTACCTGGGCCTCCGAAAGAACCACCATGGTGTACAGTATACCCGGAATTATGGCGGTACGGTATATTTCAAGTAATCCTTGTATGTTATACCCCTCATTATGAATAATGTGCTGTCTGGCCGCTACCCATTTTTTCCAAATTTTACTTGATAAATAATCTCCATAGCATGATCTTGTTGGGTTAATGGTAATTGGAAATCCAAAGTAAACATACTCATTAACATTCTCTAGTACCTGTCCATTTAGTTTCAAAATCTTTGAGGCATTTTGCATGCCCTTTTTCCCCAAACAGAGTTTTAGTTTTGTTTATATTAATCACCATATCATTTTTATTAGCATCTGTCATCGCAGCCTCAATAGAACGCTGAAGTCCAATCTCTGTTTGATCAAACAGGATGATATCATCAGCATAGGGTAAATGTTAAATGTTAAAGGTATTTATATTGCCCACCGTCACCAACAGAGTTAGCCCCCAGGTGCTCAGGCGGATCTGTAAAACAAGAAGGCAGGCGGGTTAGGCTAGTCGGGTGAAGAGGGAGTAGGAGAGTGAGAGAGAAGTGGTGTGCTGTTGGCGGCTTCAGTTTGGTATCCACCATGCGCTGAGCTTTGGAGTGAGTATCGGTCCGGGGCAAGACCTTGTGTGCTGTTGGTGCTGTTTATGTGTTGTTTGTTTGTTGTTGGTGTGGTGAAGTGCGTGCGGTTTGCTGGGTGAGAGATGGTTACGTGGAGCTTTGGGTGAATTAGGTATGCAGAGATTTGAAGTTGGGTTAGTGGATTGTATGTCCTGGTTCTAGCAGATCTTGTTCTGTTTAACTAGCATTCCTGTGGGTAGGCTTAGTTGCTGCTTTCCTTTCTTGACCATCCAACTGTTGTGGGTGATGGCGTGGCATGTTTCCGGCTGTATTGTGTAAAGACTGGTAGGGGGTGATCTGTACTTCTGCTCTCTATATGGTAGAGGGGAGGCACAGAGGACCCCAGCCAAGATTCTCTATTCGGTAGCTATGGTCGAGCAATCAAGGCCTAGCTTCTCAGGAGGTGATGCAGGCTGGTTCTTAAGTACAGTGTAGTCCCCAAGCCCCCACAAAGGAATGTCCACACACTGTATTGGTTAGAACACAGTCTTTATATAATCAATATTCAAGGTTATGTACACTTATCATAATAACTCACTTTGTACTTAGGAAAATCAACAATGGCAAATATATACAATTCTAAAGTGGTACCACCCTTTGTATTAGACCTCATTAAAGTGCATCAACAATACTGTAAAAATGTCACACAGATCAATAGAGTGAAACCAGCAATAGAGAGAGGAGAGAAAATAAGATGGTTGAGCAATAGGCAGAATACTGGCCCCTACCACTAGACACAGGTCTGTGTGGAGATCCCCCCACCTGGGCAACCTGTAAAATAAAGATATAGCACAGGCCCAGTCCATATATTGTTCTGCAAGTCTTATTCCCTCCTATAATGTTTGTACCCCCCCAATGTACCTGGTGGAGTCGAGTTCTTCGAAGAGGCTTCGACAGATCCTTCTTGAGCGACCCCCTTTCAAGCGGGAGTCACGGATCGAGAGGCGTCGAGAAGCGTCGAGGAACTCGGCGTTCGGCGGCGGGGAATCGACGGCCCTTCTTGAATGCCTTCCCTTTCAAGCGGGAGACACGGGGCGTCGAACGTCCGTCGAGGAACTCGGCGTTCGGCGTCGGGGAATCGACGGCCCTTCTTGAATGCCTTCCCTTTCAAGCGGGAGACACGGGGCGTCGAACGTCCGACAACAAACAAAGGTAGAACGGCGTCGATGAGGCGGCAGCTTCGATCCAAGCGGTGCTCGTCGACGATGGAGCGTTGGCGTCCTGCAAGGCAGAGGCGTGCGGGGCACCTCGATGACAATTGTTCTGGACCGCAAAGATTGTGAAGACGGGGGCCCAGCAAGGGCGTCGAGTCGTTCGAGTCTTTGTGGTCTTCGGGTGGCGGGAAACCCACCGGCAGGTTTCTCCTCGGCGCGTTGGTCGTCCTCGACTTTCTCCGGCAGGATAAAGCGGTCGACGGTGCGGACGAGGGAGTCCTTCGATTCAAATGTTCTTAGGCAAGGAGCGGACGGCTCCCGTCGTCGGCGGCACGGTGTCAAGTGGGCAACAGAACTCCGACGGGCCTCCAGCGGTTACACAGACCTGCGAACCCTGGTCGACAGCAATGGACTTCGACGGCGACAATGTCCGGGTGCTTCACTTCGATCTCCTCGGCGGTCCCGTCTCAGGTCGGCAGCCTTTCGAGGGTCTGACTTCCAGGGCGCTTCGGCGAAGATGTAGCGGTGCTCGGTGATCCCTCGGAGCACGGGAAGAGGGCGCCTTACCAGGTCCTCTCTCAGGTCAGTCCTCGACGAATTCGGCAGCTTTCAGATCGGTCGAAGCAAGTGCAACAGCAAGTCTTCTTCTTCCAGCTGGGCGTCGAGGATCAGCAGTTCCAGTTACTCTTAGAATGGAGACTCAGCTTCTGAACGCTTCTGAACAATTTACCAGTGGTGAGAGGTCCCCAGATATACTATTCTGTCTCTCATCCACACTGCTGGCACACACTCAGCAGCCAATCATACAGAAGGGCATTCATGCAGTCAGTCAGCCAATCAGGCACACAGTGCATTCAGGCCACACTCCTCCCTTTCAGACACTCACAACAAGGAATGTGGATTGGGACAAATACCCAGCCATTCAACACTACACACTGCATTCAGGCCAGTTTCGGGCAGGGCTGTCTCAGTCTTTGTCTCTCATGCCAGAAACCAGACAACCACAACAAGGAGTGTATATTGGTCACACACTCCATTCACCCAGGTCCCACCCACAGGAGGTACCCACAACATACAGTCACTGGGAAGGCTCCAGTCAGTCTAGCTGGGCCTTCACAACAACACCATATATGGAACTTCCACCCAACAGCCAGTCAGGGGGAAGGGACAGAGTCAGGGCTTCCCAGGACTTTGGGAAAACAAGGTAACAGGCAATAGAAAGCAAGAGGCCACAGGGGCCATCGGTTGTAGGACATTTGGTCGAAAACAATTGGTCGACGGGACAACTGGTCGACACCATTTGGTCGAATTTTTTTTTTTGTTACCCCTTATTTGTTTTTTTGTGGGGGGGTCCCCCCCCAACCCCCTTTTTTTTCTTTTTTTTTCCCCACACGAAAAACCACAAAACACACATATATATATATATATATATATATAAAAATAAAAAAAATCGACCATTTGGCATTCGACCAAATGGTGTCGACCAGTTGTCCCGTCGACCAGTTTGTTGTCGACCAAATGACCGGACACCGGGGCCATCTTGTTTCCTATCAGGAATCAACTGATCCCAATGGCAGGGCCTGGGTATCCCAAAATGGAGGACACCCAGAGCACCTGTCAAATTCAGCATGGAGCTGCCACCAGTCCATACCCTGCTCTGTGGGCCACCCACAGGTGCCCAAAAACATACACTAGGGGCATAGGGTTGTACCCCTACCCATGGGTGCCATAAGGGTATCCCATGGCTCTGTTCACCAAACCAAAAGAGAGAGCTGCACTGCCAGGAGTCCCACATGGACCCCTGGGCAGAAAACACGACAGAACACACGATAAAAGGCAGTAAAGGACAAGGATTCAGAGGCCCTGTCCCTCTGATGCATTTCCAGCATCACATATTGTAATGAACTTAGTATAATGGGGTTGGGTATGTCTAGTCACCCCTTTTTCTGGTGTTGGTGCTGTGGATTGTCCGCCCCCTATTCCCTTGCTATCTATTGCGATATAGGTCTGTTGGAGCTTGGTTGTAGTTCGAGCCAGGGTGCTATTGATGAATCGTCCTTGTTCTTCCGTCTTGGTCTGCCTATGCATTCAGTCTTTAGTGTCATCTTATCATAGCTATCTCTCAGTTTGTAGTTTGGTGTGTCGTAGAATGTCTTCCTTAGGTTCTGTTTCTAGTTTATTGCTTGGTGGGGTTTTTGAGTATCTTCGTTCACCATTGTTTTGGCTATGTGTGTGCCCCTGTGGGCGGTCTTCTAGTTACGCAGTGAAGAGCCAGGATTTTATGTTTCGTGAATAGTAGATGGTTTCTTGTGTTACGTATGTTCTTTGGTAAGTCGTTCCAAGTTTTTTCGGTGCCTGGTGAGAGAAAGAAGATCCTCTGAGTTTTCTTTTGTTGCAGGGTTTCGATTCCAGGCGGATGTCGTTGCTTGATCGGTGCATTCTTGTTGGTTGATGTAGACGTAATTTGTCTCTCAGGAACCTGGTGCCTTGGTTGTGGGTTGCTCTGTGCGTGATGCACATTGATTTGAATTTGATTCATTGTTTTATTGGTAGCCAATGTAGTGTTTTTAGTGCAGGTGTGATGTGTTCACTTCGGGGTAGTTTGAGAAGCAATCTGGCCGCTGCATTTTGTATGGTAGTTTTTTTAGAAGTCGTTCCGTCCTACCCAGGTATAGGCTATTAGCATAATCTACTCTGGACATGACGAGAGCTATGATGGTAAGTGTTTTTATGGGAGAAAGACAGGAACAGTAGGATGCTTTTTGCCGCTCGCAGGAGAAAGTAGAGCGTTTACTTGTGGCTCTAGGGTAAGTTTGTTGTCCATCAGGACCCCCAGGTTTTTTACAATCGACAATGGGGCTGGGGTTGTACCGAGTTCCCTTGGCCAAGGGATGTAGTGGTTTCTTCTCAGTTTTTTATGATCATTATTTCTGTTTTGCCTGGGTTGGTTTTGAAATAGTTTGAGTTCATACAGTTGAATATGTCACAAAGGCAGTTTTCTAGTGTTGTGTTTTCTTGTTGGGTGTCTTGTATTTTGAAGATTATTTGTGTGTCGACAGCATAGTTGTAGCAAGTGAGGCCGTGTCTTTTGATAATGTTGATTAGTAGAGATAGGTAGATGTTGAATAATAGAGGGGAGAAGGATGATCCTTCTGGTACTCCGCATGTGGAGTCTCTTGGGTTGGATTTGAAAGGTTTCATCCATATGGTTTCTGTTCTGTTTTTTAGGAAGGATTTGATCCACAGTAGGGCGGTGTCTGTTATTCCCAGTCATTCTAATCTGGTGAGGAGGATGTCGTGGTTAACTGTGTCGAATGCCGCACAGAGGTTTAGAAGTAGCAAAGCAGTGCTGTTGTCCGAGTCTGCGTTTGCTTTTAGGTCGTCCCATATTAAGAGGAGAGCTGATTCCGTTCCTCTCATTGGTCTGAAGCCAACTTGTGCCGGTCTAGTAGGCAGTGCTCTTCTATGAATTCGTGGGTTGTTCTGTATATGTACGTTTCGAGCAGTTTGGCTGTGTACGGGATGTTGGAGATGGGTCTGTAGTTGGAGAGGTCTTCTATGTTTCCTGCTGTATCTTTGAGTAGCAGCCTGATGTACGCTGATTTGAAGGATTGTGGCACTTTCCCTGTTGAGATTGAAAGGTTGAGGACATTCTGTGCTATTCCAGGGGAGTTCCATGTTTGAGGATTGATTTGTATCTGTCTGGGGCAGGGATCTGTTTTGTTGCTTTGATTGACCAGTTTGAAGAAAGTCTCCACTGATATCTCGGGGAAGCTTCGTAGTTTGTTCGGATGTTCCTTGTGAGGATAGGTGGGTTCCGTAGTATGATCACATGGTCTGCTTTGTATGGTTTGTTGGATGGCAGTGATTTTGTTTTTGAAGTGGTCTGCTAGGTTATTGCATAGCTTCATCAATGGTATTGGCGTGTTGTTGCAGACAGGTGGATTTTTTATTTCATTTATGATTTTGAAGAGTTGTTTTTGGGTGTTCAGTGCTTTGAAGATTTGGTTGTCGTAGTATTTCCTCTTTGCTTTTTGTATTTCTTTTTTGTATGAGCGGATAAGCTATTGAAATTTCAGTTTATTTCCTGTGTCGTTTTTGAGCCTCCATTCTAGTTCTAGTTTTTGTTTTTTTCTTTTCATGGCGCTGAGTAGTGGGGTGAACCATTTTGCCATTGCTCTTTTACGTGAAGGAGTGAAACGTTTTTCTTTCGAGATTTAGTCGAACGTTGTTATAACCACAATAAAGGAAGCCCATTGATTTTAGGTGTAAAGTTAGGTTTTTTCAGAAACTCTAATTTAATGTCTGCCGTGTATAAATTATACAGCAAGGGAGCGAGTCCACAGCCCAATTCGTTTGCATATATTTAGAATATACTCCTGATACATTTAAACATATTGTGATAGATATGTGTGAGTATAATTGTTGATTGACATATAATAGAGACTTATCAATATTCATGGCCGCCAGCTTTTCCCAAGGTTCAGGTCTTGAGACAAGGTCAAAGGCTAAAGTTTCATCCTCAGTTCTTATTTAGTTTGAGCAATAAGATACTGCAACACCAATATTTAAGTATTGGTGTATCTTTTCCTAAATCCCATCTGTGAAGGGCTTATTGATATTTTATTTGTATCGCGCTCGTACACAAGTGTTTCAGAGCACGACAAGGCAAGGGAGGGGACAGGGGAGAACAAAACAATGATCTTACTAGGCCCAGTGAACATTGAGAATGTGAAAGTGCCTGGGAAAGGGGAAAGTGCATGGGAGTGGGGGAGAAGTGGAAAGTGCTGGGGCAAAGAAATAAAAATAAATAAACATAAGAATAGATAATAAATAAGTAAATAAATTAAAAAAAAAAAAAACAGTGTCAGTGCAGCCAGCAAGTGCTAGGTTTAAGGCAACAGACAGGGTGTGTCTGTTAAGTGCAGAATGAGAGGGGGGCTGTAGGGTTGCAGATACAAATTAACAAGGGGGGTCCTGGGAGTCCCTCTGCCAGACATTAGTCCTGGTTACGAGAGACTTACCCAGAGTCTTTAGCTCACTATCTTTCACAGAGAAGAAATATCCTAAACATATCAGTCTTTGTCCTGCCCTGGGACAGTCCAGCACCGAAATGCTAGGCAATTCTCCTCTGAACAAGAGTACCAACAGCATCCCCAGACACGTGTTTCGGTCTGGTTGGACCTCATCAGTAGGGAGGAGCTGTGCATCTCTAAGAATAGTGAGCAAGGGGTCTACGTCTGGATTCCTCTAGTAACTTAGGGTCAGACCCAAAGTTACTTAAATATGCAAATTAACAAAGGGGGGTCCTGAGAGTCCCTCTGCCAGACATTAGTCCTGGTTGCGAGAGACTTACCCAGAGTCTTTAGCTCAATATCTTTCACAGAGAAGAAATATCCCAAACATATCAGTCTTTGTCCTGTCCTGCGGCAGTCCAGCACCGAAATGCTAGGCAATTCTCCTCTAAACAAGAGTACCAACAGCATCCCCAGACACGTGTTTCGGTCTGGTTGCCTCTCTAAGAATAGTGAGCAAGGGGTCCACGTCTGGATTCCTCTAGTAAGTTAGGGTCAGACCCAAAGTTACTTAAATATGCAAATTAACAAGGGGGAGTCCTGGGAGTCCCTTTGCCAGACATTAGTCCTGGTTGCGAGAGATTTATCCAGAGTCTTTAGCTCACTATCTTTCACAGAGAAGAAATATCCCAAACATATCAGTCTTAGAGAGGCACAGCTCCTCCCTACTGATGAGGTCCAACCAGACCGAAACTTGTGTCTGGGGTTTCTGCTTGTCTCTTGTTCAGAGGAGAATTGCCTAGCATTTCGGTGCTGGACTGCCCCAGGGCAGGACAAAGACTGATATGTTTGGGATATTTCTTCTCTGTGAAAGATAGTGAGCTAAAGACTCTGGGTAAGTCACTCGTAACCAGGACTAATCTCTGGCAGAGGGACTCCCAGGACCCCCCTTGGTAATTAGCATATTTAAGTAACTTTGGGTCTCACCCTAAGTTACTAGGAGAATCCAGACGTGGACCCCTTGCTCACTATTCTTAGAGAGGCACAGCTCCTCCCTACTGATGAGGTCCAACCAGACTGAAACACATGTCTGGGGATGCTGTTGGTACTCTTGTTCAGAGGAGAATTGCCTAGCATTTCGGTGCTGGACTGCCCCAGGGCAGGACAAAGACTGATATGTTTGAGATATTTCTTCTCTGTGAAAGATAGTGAGCTAAAGACTCTGGGTAAGTCTCTCGTAACCAGGACTAATGTCTGGCAGAGGGACTCCCAGGACCCCCCTTGTTAATTAGGGTTGCAGATACAGACCCAAGTGCAAGGGAATTGCCAAATGGCAGTACAGTGGGTGGCAGGGTGAGCAGGTACCTGGGCCCGAAAGTCTGAGGGTGGCCAGGTGCACAGTGCCGAGACAGCACAGATTAGCAGGGGAGAGGAGGAGCAAAGGCAGAAGCAAAGAGTAAGGTCTTTAGGTGCTTCAGGAAACCTGAGATGGTTCTCCTCAAGTTTCAGAGTTGCAGGGAGGCTGTTCCGAAGATCTACCCCCAGCTTGTTTTTTAGAAAGACGACTGACCCTGAGGGAGTTAGATGTGGAGGAGCAAAGAGCTCAGGAGGGAAGGTATTTATGGAGGGAAAGCTTAAGGTATTTTGGACCCAAGACCCAGAAAGCCTTGTGGACAATACAGAGGGTCTTGAATGTTATCCTTGCAGCCACTGGGAGACAATGGAGGGATTTTAGGGCTGTAGAGATACGATCCCAGTGCTTGAGGCCAAGGACAAGTCTTGCAGTCCTGTTTTGGATAAGTTGCAAAGGGCGGAGAGTAGAAGCAGGTAGATTTAGAAAGAGGCTGTTGCAGTAATCCAACCTAGAGAGAACCAGGGCTCGAGAGACAGTGAGCTTCTGGTGGAAGGAGAGGAAAGAGAGAGTACCTCTGCGGAGGTGCAATAGGAAGTTTGACTTTTTAGAGATGTGGGCAGAGAAGGAAAGCATGGAGTCAAAGATGACCCCAAGGTCTTCGCCTCACAGGTGGGGATAGGAGGAGGGCCAAGGGAGACCGGCCAGAGAGTGACAGGAAAGGAGGGGGAAGGTGTGCTGATGAGGAGGATCTCCGTCTTGCTGGCGTTCAGGCAGAGATCGTTGGCGGCACACCAATCCTGAATGGCAAATAGGCAATCAGAGATGAGGGGAGAGGAGTTGGCAGAGGGAAGCCTGAAAATTTGAGCTGAAAAAGGCAATGTGGTGGGCGAGAGTTGCCAGGTATTGGTTGAAAAGCCAGGGTGAGAGGTTAGACCCCTGAGGAACACTGCAGGTAGAAAGGGAGATAGATGAAAGGAAGGACCCAAGTTGGACCTGGGAAGGTCAATCAGAGAGGAAAGAAGTCAGCCAGGCCAGAGCCTGATCGGTGATACCCAGGTTGTCACAGAGCCAGTTGAGAAGGATGGTGTGGTTGACCGTGTCGAAGGCAGAAGAGAGATCAAGTAGAATGAGGACAGAGGGGATGATGGAGTCAAGGTTGGAGAGCAGATCTTCACGAATGTTCAGGAGAGTAGCTTAATAGTTTTTTTTAATTAACCCAAGTAGTTCGTTTTTTCAGTATAATCGTCACAAACAATTTGTGGCTACAATCGTTCATAGCTAGCAGTCCATAATTATTCAGGTTAAGCCTTTCACCCTTTTTAAAAATAGGGACCATAACTGATCTACACCAGCAAGATTTCATTAAATAAATTATTAAGAATCTTTGCCCACAGCTGTGGCCTTCAGTACCACATTCGGGAGGCCATCGGGACCTGGTACTCGAGAGCTCTTAAGTTTAGATATCATATAATCAAGCTGTGCCCATCTATGTCCTAATTAGTTATGTCTTTCTGAGAAGTATGTAGTCCCAATAAAATGACACCAATCAGACTCCATAATTGGATTCATGTCAGTTGGGAGTCGGCTCCTCTTGTGAGCATTGAAACGTGACCAAAACTTTCCCGAATTATTAGCCGAAAGCCACTGGAATAATGGAACCCAGTTTATAGTATTTGTCGATCTTTTGTGACGCTTCATCAAAGGTCATACTCCCTGTTTGCCCTTTTTCTATTAACTGCTTTTTGCACCATATTAGTGTTTTTATCGCTCTTAATTTTGCGACACATTCTGGTTCTTCTTTGTCCCCCTCGTGCCCTTCAGGGTCTGAAATCCTTACTTCCCACATCCTCGCCTCTTCTCCTTGGAGCACTGTGAGCCGTTGTTGTCACAGAGGATGACAAATGCACCAGTCACCCACACACATGGCAACACCAAAGCCCTCCCAAAATAATATAACACCATGGAGCATTGCAAAGGAAACCAACACGGAAGCAGCTACACTTCCATAATGCACCACTCAGACCCACAACAGGAACGCCTCACTTTCCTTACTTTAACCTTCAGCAGCAAAGAAAAAGTTGTCTACTTAACTCAAATCCAGCATTTGCAGTTTATTCCTCTACACCATGCGCTGAGCCTACGCAGCTCCTACCCTCTGTAAGCCTTGTTCTATCTCTGGATGCTTGATTCCTTTATCTTGTGTCTCGTGTTCAGTAAATTCTCTGATTCTCGTACTCGTGTTTCCTCTAAGATCAGAAAGCCAGATGCACTCCTTCCTTTACACTCCAGTACCCTGTTGCTTTGTTGCTTCACGAACGTGCCAAGCTTTAGCCAGTTAGGGGCCTTTCACTCGAGTGGCCACTCCAGAACCTCTTGCTCGCCCAGTGTACTGCGCACGCATGCACAAAGTGTGTAGGGATATGATAGGTTATAACGCGCTTAATACCCAGAGGTTTTCTAAGCGCGGACCCGGGGATCGAACCTGTGTTGCTCTGTGTCGTCTTGCTTCCAAGGCGAGCACATTGCCCCTGAGCTATCCTCCCGAGACAATGGATGCGAGTGCTGACAGCGCTTGGAACTTTTTCTTTGAGCACCACTTTGCTGCAGACATCATTTCCTCACAGAGCACCAACTGAATATTTCACAGGTTCTTGCCCATCTCCTTCCTGCCATTGCAGGGGTTTTCTCTGTATGCAGCTTTACCGCTGCTTTGCTCCCCGGCTCATTATGGACACATTATTTTATTTAATTGTTTTTTTATAGTGCACCTAATGCCTACCTGAGTTTGGTTTCTAAGCACGGATCCGGGATTCATACCTCTGTTGCTCTGCGTGGTCTTGCTTCCAAGACCACCATGTTGCCCCTGTGAACAGAGGGTAGCACAGGAGCAACGGATAGCACAGGGGCAACGTGCTGGTTTTGGAAGCAAGTCCACACAGAGCAACAGAGGTTTGAATCCCGGATCTGTGCTAAGAAACCGACTCAGGTACGGTATTAGGTGCGTTATAAAATAAAATGAACAACTAGCTCATCTGCCGACCTATAGCTTTGTCTTTGCCTCAGAGATTGCTGTGTTTTACCTTCACCCTCGACTCAGGTGGTCTCTAAGCTCCAGACGGCCTCTAGGGCACTTCTGACCACCTATTGCTATGACCATCTCCCAGTGGAATAGAGGATGAAGAGGACCACCACGGGGTTATCGCAGGTGTTCTACCCTGATGGCAGCCATGCAGTCTGGCATTTATGAGGAATGCTGGCAACGGAGGTCATGTAGGTTTGCCTCCTATAGCCTGGCTTTGGGACCCACCACATAGTTCCATCCTCCTAAAGCTGGGGGTGACTGCATGCTGGCCCATAAGAGGCTTGCCTCTTCAAGCCCTGGGCCTTTGAGTTCAAGTTGTGGGGATTGATCCCCTGGATGTCTTACTTGCTGTTGAATGGCTTATTTTGGTGGTGGTCGTCGTCGGGTATGAGACCAGCCTCATACCCTCTGCCCCCTGGGGAAGCTAATATGGGAGTTGTTGTTTCAGCATCAGGGGATCAGTAGACATCAAATCACCTAAAATGTCTATCCCAAGGTGCTTCCCTTTGTGTGCAAGTGCCACAAAGACCCCATAAATTAGGCTGTCTGTTCCTTGTGGCACTGTCACGACAAGATGCTGGATCTAACTGGTCATTTGGCAACTAGTGACAAAGAAGAACCTAGCTGAGATGGGCAGGGAGGCTAGTGACAATTAAGTAACTAGCTGATGGACAGGGAGGCCGGCGACAATGAGGAACCTAGCTGAGATGGGCATAGAGACCAGCGACAATGAAGAACCTGGGTGAGATGGGCAGGGAGACCAGCGGCAATGAAGAACCAGGGTGAGATGGGCATAGAGACCAGCGACATTGAAGAACCTAGCTGAGATGGGCAGGGAGACCAACGGCAATGAAGAACCTAGCTGAGATGGGCAGGTAGACCAGCGGCAATGAAGAACCTAGGTGAGATGGGCAGGTAGACCAGCGGCAATGAAGAATCTAGCTGAGATGGGCAGGGAGACCAGCGGCAATGAAGAACCTAGGTGAGATGGGCATGGGCAGGGAGACCGAGGACAATGAACCTAGTTGAGATGGGCATAGAGACCAGCGACAATGAAGAACCTGGGTGAGATGGGCATAGAGACCAGCGACAATGAAGAACCTAGCTGAGATGGGCATAAAGACCAGCGACAATGAAGAACCTGGGTGAGATGTGCATAGAGACCAGCGACAATGAAGAACCTGGTTGAGATGGGCATAGAGACCAGCGACAATGAAGAACCTAGCTGAGATGGGCATAGAGACCAGCGACAATGAAGAACCTAGCTGAGATGGGCAGGGAGACCGGCGACAATGAAGCACCTAGCTGAGATGGGCAGGGAGACCGACGACAATGAAGAACCTAGCTGAGATGGGCATAGAGACCAGCGACAATGAAGAACCCGGGTGAGATGGGCATAGAGACCAGCGACAATGAAGAACCTAGCTGAGATGGGCAGGGAGACCAGCAGCAATGAAGAACCTAGCTGAGATGGGCATAGAGACCAGCGACAATGAAGAACCTGGGTGAGATGGGCATAGAGACCAGCGACAATGAAGAACCTGGGTGAGATGGGCAGGGTGGCCGGTGACAATGAAGAACCTAGCTGAGATGGGCAGGGAGGCCAGTGACAATTAAGTAACTAGCTGATGGACAGGGAGGCCGGCGACAATGAGGAACCTAGCTGAGATGGGCATAGAGACCAGCGACAATGAAGAACCTGGGTGAGATGGGCATACAGACCAGTGACAATGAAGAACCTAGCTGAGATGGGCAGGGAGACCGGCGACAATGAAGCACCTAGCTGAGATGGGCAGGGAGACCGACGACAATGAAAAACCTAGCTGAGATGGGCATAGAGACCAGCGACAATGAAGAACCTGGGTGAGATGGGAATAGAGACCAGCGACAATGAAGAACCTAGCTGAGATGGGCATAGAGACCAGCGACAATGAAGAACCTGGGTGAGATGGGCATAGAGACCAGCGACAATGAAGAACCTAGCTGAGATGGGCAGGGAGACCAGCGGCAATGAAGAACCTAGCTGAGATGGGCATAGAGACCAGCGACAATGAAGAACCTGGGTGAGATGGGCATAGAGACCAGCGGCAATGAAGAACCTAGCTGAGATGGGCAGGGAGACCAGCGGCAATGAAGAACCTGGGTGAGATGGGCAGGGAGACCAGCGGCAATGAAGAACCTAGCTGAGATGGGCAGGGAAACCAGTGGCAATGAAGAACCTGGGTGAGATGGGCATAGAGACCAGCGGCAATGAAGAACCTATCTGAGATGGGCATAGAGACCAGCGACAATGAAAAACCTGGGTGAGATGGGCATAGAGACCAGCGGCAATGAAGAACCTAGCTGAGATGGGCATAGAGGCCAGCGGCAATGAAGAACCTAGCTGAGATGGGCATAGAGACCAGCGACAATGAAGAACCTGGGTGAGATGGGCATAGAGACCAGCGACAATGAAGAACCTGGGTGAGATGGGCAGGGAGGCCGGTGACAATGAAGGACCTAGCTGAGATGGGCAGGGAGGCCAGTGACAATTAAGTAACTAGCTGATGGACAGGGAGGCCGGCGACAGTGAGGAACCTAGCTGAGATGGGCATAGAGACCAGCGACAATGAAGAACCTGGGTGAGATGGGCATACAGACCAGCGACAATGAAGAACCTAGCTGAGATGGGCAGGGAGACCGGCGACAATGAAGCACCTAGCTGAGATGGGCAGGGAGACCGACGACAATGAAAAACCTAGCTGAGATGGGCATAGAGACCAGCGACAATGAAGAACCTGGGTGAGATGGGAATAGAGACCAGCGACAATGAAGAACCTAGCTGAGATGGGCATAGAGACCAGCGACAATGAAGAACCTGGGTGAGATGGGCATAGAGACCAGCGACAATGAAGAACCTAGCTGAGATGGGCAGGGAGACCAGCGGCAATGAAGAACCTAGCTGAGATGGGCATAGAGACCAGCGACAATGAAGAACCTGGGTGAGAAGGGCATAGAGACCAGCGGCAATGAAGAACCTAGCTGAGATGGGCAGGGAGACCAGCGGCAATGAAGAACCTGGGTGAGATGGGCAGGGAGACCAGCGGCAATGAAGAACCTAGCTGAGATGGGCAGGGAAACCAGTGGCAATGAAGAACCTGGGTGAGATGGGCATAGAGACCAGCGGCAATGAAGAACCTAGCTGAGATGGGCATAGAGACCAGCGACAATGAAGAACCTGGGTGAGATGGGCATAGAGACCAGCGGCAATGAAGAACCTAGCTGAGATGGGCATAGAGACCAGCGACAATGAAGAACCTGGGTGAGATGGGCATAGAGACCAGCGACAATGAAGAACCTAGCTGAGATGGGCATAGAGACCAGCGACAATGAAGAACCTGGGTGAGATGGGCATAGAGACCAGCGGCAATGAAGAACCTAGCTGAGATGGGCATAGAGACCAGCGGCAATGAAGAACCTGGGTGAGATGGGCATAGAGACCAGCGACAATGAAGAACCTGGGTGAGATGGGCATAGAGACCAGCAGCAATGAAGAACCTGGGTGAGATGGGCAGGGAGACCAGCGGCAATGAAGAACCTAGCTGAGATGGGCATAGAGGCCAGCTCAATGAAGAACCTAGCTGAGATGGGTATAGAGACCAGCGACAATGAAGAACCTGGGTGAGATGGGCATAGAGACCAGCGACAATGAAGAACCTTGGTGAGATGGGCGGGGAGGCCGGCAACAATGAAGAACCTAGCTGAGATGGGCAGGGAGACCAGCGGCAATGAAGAACCTAGCTGAGATGGGCATAGAGACCAGCGACAATGAAGAACCTGGGTGAGATGGGCATAAAGACCAGCGGCAATGAAGAACCTGGGTGAGATGGGTAGGGAGACCAGCGGCAATGAAGAACCTAGCTGAGATGGGCATAGAGACCAGCGACAATGAAGAACCTGGGTGAGATGGGCATAGAGACCAGCGGCAATGAAGAACCTGGGTGAGATAGGCAGGGAGACCAGCAGCAATGAAGAACCTGGGTGAGATGGGCAGGGAGACCAGCGGCAATGAAGAACCTAGCTGATATGGGCAGGGAGACCAGCGGCAATGAAGAACCTAGCTGAGATGGGCAGGGAGACCAGCGACAATGAAGAACCTAGCTGAGATGGGCAGGTAGACCAGCGGCAATGAAGAACCTAGGTGAGATGGGCAGGGAGACCAGTGACAATGAAGAACCTAGCTGAGATGGGCATAGAGACCAGCAACAATGAAGAACCTGGGTGAGATGGGCATAGAGACTAGCGACAATGAAGAACCTAGCTGAGATGGGCATAGAGACCAGCGACAATGAAGAACCTGGGTGAGATGGGCATAGAGACCAGCGACAATGAAGAACCTAGCTGAGATGGGCAGGGAGACCAGCGGCAATGAAGAACCTAGCTGAGATGGGCATAGAGACCGACGACAATGAAGAACCTAGCTGAGATGGGCATAGAGACCAGCGACAATGAAGAACCTGGGTGAGATGGGCATAGAGACCAGCGACAATGAAGAACCTAGCTGAGATGGGCATAGAGACCAGCGACAATGAAGAACCTGGGTGAGATGGGCATAGAGACCAGCGACAATGAAGAACCTAGCTGAGATGGGCATAGAGACCAGCGACAATGAAGAACCTAGCTGAGATGGGCATAGAGACCAGCGACAATGAAGAACCTGGGTGAGATGGGCATAGAGACCAGCGACAATGAAGAACCTAGCTGAGATGGGCAGGGAGACCAGCGGCAATGAAGAACCTAGCTGAGATGGGCATAGAGACCAGCGACAATGAAGAACCTGGGTGAGATGGGCATAGAGACCAGCGACAATGAAGAACCTGGGTGAGATGGGCATAGAGACCAGTGACAATGAAGAACCTAGCTGAGATGGGCATGGAGACCAGCGGCAATGAAGAACCTAGTTGAGATGGGCATAGAGACCAGCGACAATGAAGAACCTGGGTGAGATGGGCATAGAGACCAGCGGCAATGAAGAACCTAGCTGAGATGGGCAGGGAGACCAGCGGCAATGAAGAACCTGGGTGAGATGGGCAGGGAGACCAGCAGCAATGAAGAACCTAGCTGAGATGGGCAGGGAGACCAGCGGCAATGAAGAACCTGGGTGAGATGGGCATAGAGACCAGCGGCAATGAAGAACCTAGCTGAGATGGGCATAAAGACCAGCGACAATGAAGAACCTGGGTGAGATGGGCATAGAGACCAGCGGCAATGAAGAACCTAGCTGAGATGGGCATAGAGACCAGCGACAATGAAGAACCTGGGTGAGATGGGCATAGAGACCAGCGACAATGAAGAACCTAGCTGAGATGGGCATAGAGACCAGCGACAATGAATAACCTGGGTGAGATGGGCATAGAGACCAGCGACAATGAAGAACCTAGCTGAGATGGGCAGGGAGACCAGCGACAATGAAGAACCTAGCTGAGATGGGCATAGAGACCAGCGACAATGAAGAACCTGGGTGAGATGGGCATAGAGACCAGCGACAATGAAGAACCTAGCTGAGATGGGCAGGGAGACCAGCGGCAATGAAGAACCTAGCTGAGATGGGCATTGAGACCAGCGACAATGAAGAACCTGGGTGAGATGGGCATAGAGACCAGCGACAATGAAGAACCTGGGTGAGATGGGCATAGAGACCAGCGACAATGAAGAACCTAGCTGAGATGGGCAGGGAGACCAGCGGCAATGAAGAACCAAGCTGAGATGGGCATAGAGACCAGCGACAATGAAGAACCTGGGTGAGATGGGCATAGAGACCAGCGGCAATGAAGAACCTAGCTGAGATGGGCAGGGAGACCAGCGGCAATGAAGAACCTGGGTGAGATGGGCAGGGAGACCAGCGGCAATGAAGAACCTAGCTGAGATGGGCAGGGAGACCAGCGGCAATGAAGAACCTGGGTGAGATGGGCATAGAGACCAGCGGCAATGAAGAACCTAGCTGAGATGGGCATAAAGATCAGCGACAATGAAGAACCTGGGTGAGATGGGCATAGAGACCAGCGGCAATGAAGAACCTAGCTGAGATGGGCATAGAGACCAGCTACAATGAAGAACCTGGGTGAGATGGGCATAGAGACCAGCGACAATGAAGAAATTAGCTGAGATGGGCATAGAGACCAGCGACAATGAAGAACCTGGGTGAGATGGGCATAGAGACCAGCGGCAATGAAGAACCTAGCTGAGATGGGCATAGAGACCAGCGACAATGAAGAACCTGGGTGAGATGGGCATAGAGACCAGCGACAATGAAGAACCTGGGTGAGATGGGCATAGAGACCAGCAGCAATGAAGAACCTGGGTGAGATGGGCAGGGAGACCAGCGGCAATGAAGAACCTAGCTGAGATGGGCATAGAGGCCAGCGGCAATGAAGAACCTAGCTGAGATGGGCATAGAGACCAGCGACAATGAAGAACCTGGGTGAGATGGACATAGAGACCAGCGACAATGAAGAACCTGGGTGAGATGGGCAGGGAGGCCGGCGACAATGAAGAACCTAGCTGAGATGGGCAGGGAGGCCAGTGACAATTAAGTAACTAGCTGATGGACAGGGAGGCCGGCGACAATGAGGAACCTAGCTGAGATGGGCATTGAGACCAGCGACAATGAAGAACCTGGGTGAGATGGGCATAGAGACCAGTGACAATGAAGAACCTAGCTGAGATGGGCAGGGAGACCGGCGACAATGAAGCACCTAGCTGAGATGGGCAGGGAGACCGACGACAATGAAGAACCTAGCTGAGATGGGCATAGAGACCAGCGACAATGAAGAAACTGGGTGAGATGGGCATAGAGACCAGCGACAATGAAGAACCTGGGTGAGATGGGCATAGAAACCAGCGACAATGAAGAACCTGGGTGAGATGGGCATAGAAACCAGCGACAATGAAGAACCTAGCTGAGATGGGCAGGGAGACCAGCGGCAATGAAGAACCTAGCTGAGATGGGCATAAAGACCAGCGACAATGAAGAACCTGGGTGAGATGGGCATAGAGACCAGCGGCAATGAAGAACCTAGCTGAGATGGGCATAGAGACCAGCGACAATGAAGAACCTGGGTGAGATGGGCATAGAGACCAGCGACAATGAAGAACCTAGCTGAGATGGGCATAGAGACCAGCGACAATGAATAACCTGGGTGAGATGGGCATAGAGACCAGCGACAATGAAGAACCTAGCTGAGATTGGCAGGGAGACCAGCGACAATGAAGAACCTAGCTGAGATGGGCATAGAGACCAGCGACAATGAAGAACCTGGTGTCACGCTTTCTCCCGCACACCCTCTCCCTGCTCCCTCCGCACGCCCGGTCCCTGCCAAATTCCATCAGGGGATCCCGTTTATGCACTCTGGCAGTCGGAGACTGCATCATCTTACCCGCCATACCAGGACACTGTTTGGACCAGGGGTTTACCGGCCATCCCAGCGCTGGAAAGCACAATGGAGACTCCCACTGGCAGCCCGTAACAATCCACATCGTTTGCAACGATCCTCGCGTCACGTGAGAGGGCCAACACGATCACGCATCACGTGAGGGGGCGAGCACTGCCAGGAGTCACGTGGCGACAACGCTTCCGCATCACGTGACACGCATCACGTGATTTCTCTCAAGGATTCAAAAAGCGGCCAGGAACACGGAAGCGTTGCTTCACAGCTGAACTCTTTCAGTACTGTACGGCTCTTGTTCCTTGTTTTGAACCTTGCTCCTACGATCTGTGTACGACCTTGGATTTTGTCTACTGGATTGCTTTTGTCTAACCCTTGGCATTTGTGAACTTTGGCTTGAACTCTGTCACGACCTCGGATTTGTCTACTGGATTGATTTGTCTACTCCTCTGGCACCTTTGAACCTTGGCTTTGCATTTTTTACGACCTCGGACTTGGATTTGGATTGCCTCACGGATTTCGTTGTGTTTTGGTATTCTTGGCCACCGGCCTCTGCAAGGCGTTCGCCTGGCTGCATAACCTGGATTGCCTCAAACCTCGGTGTGCGCCCATCCACAGAGTCTCGCACACCAAGCCCCGTCCAGGGCCCCACTATCCATCAGGGTGTCATTTTCTATACACTAGGTAAGCGGTGCTCTTTTCCTTGCTGGGTATTTATTGTACAACACGCACATTGTTTTGATAATCACTTATTGCCTTGCAGTGCTCCAGGGGTCCTTCTGGCTGTTCCCGGTTCCAGACCTGACAGCTCACAAAAAACCTGTGGCCTCAAAGACTGCACAGACACTGAATATCTCGTTGTCTGTGTGGTACTTGGGGACGGAGGCTTACTAATCTACACGACCATCAAGACCAAGTCCGTAACAGACTGTGAAGCCTGCTTGGTCGTGCTGATTATGGATGCCTCCGCCGGGGACCCTGTGACCGCTCTAATGCAGGCTGTCACGGCCCTTAGGACCGACATGGCCGCCGCAACCACTGCCATTCACCATCGTCTCGACGCCTTACAAAGTG
Organism: Ambystoma mexicanum; assembly: GCF_040938575.1. Lineage (NCBI taxonomy): Eukaryota > Metazoa > Chordata > Amphibia > Caudata > Ambystomatidae > Ambystoma > Ambystoma mexicanum. The sequence continues at coordinate 21,454,813 of NC_090921.1, forward strand.
CACGCCAACCTTTGCCTGTTGACGCTGAGTTCGGGGATCCCGACCCTCCACTCCAGCCTGCCCCTACTCTGCCTCCTACTCCAATGCCTGTTCTACTCCCAACCCCTCTTCCCCTGGCGGCTCCAGAACGCTACCAAGGCGATCCCCGCAAATACCGCACATTCATCAACCAATGCAAACTACATTTTTTGTGCAGACCCCAGGCCTTCCCCGACCCCGTTACCAAGGCCGCCTTTCTTCTGTCCCACTTATCCGGTGTAGCCGCTACTTGGGCGAATCCGTTACTAGAGAACGACCATCCAGCTTTGTATGATTTCGAGCTACTAGTGTCCGAGATGGCGAAGGTGTTCGATACCCGATATAAGGCCCAATCACGAGACCTGGAACTCCTTGAACTATCACAGGGCAAGCTTTCTCTGATTGAGTACATCACTCGTTTCAACCAGCTTGCAGCCGAAACGTCCTGGCCAGAGCAGAAAAAGGCGATTGTCTATTATCGAGGGTTATGCAACCCCATGAAAGACGCCCTCGCGGTGGTTCCATCCCTTCCTTCTGTTTTCTCTGATCTTGTTGATCTCACTCTCCAGGTGGACGCTCGCAGAACCGAGCGTAAAGCAGAGACGTTTATTTCTGGCCAGCTCTCTCCCGCTTCAACTGCCACTGGTGGTGAACCTATGCAAATCGGTGGCATCCGTAGTCCTATAACCTCAGTTGAGCGGGAACGCAGGAGAACCAGTAATGCCTGTTTTTACTGTGGGACTAGTGGGCATTATGTAAGAGAATGTCCCCGCCGGCCGAAAAACAAAACTCTGGGTTTTCCGAAGGCTCGCCCTTGAGATCGGGGGTACCGGCGAGCCCTTCATTGACCCCCACTGGACCCGTATTTGGCCCTATTAGACCCATAGTAGTACAGGCACTGCTGAAACCCTCTAGGGAGGTCATGCATGCCGTACGCATCGTGATTGACTCAGGGGCCACTGGCTGTTTTCTTGACATCACTTTAGCCCAGCATCTCAATCTGCCCCTAGTTCAGAAAGAACATCCTGAGCCTGTACAAGCGGTTGACGGCACCTCCCTGTCGTCTGGTCCAATCAAACAGCAGACTGCCCCTCTAGAAGTGGTGATTCAGGACACCCATAAAGAAACCATGTCTTTCGACCTTATCACCACGCCCCAGTTTGGTATCATACTGGGCATACCCTGGTTAAGACAACACAACCCCTTGATCAATTGGGGCACTGGGCAGGTAACGTTTGAATCAGATGTATGTCAGCATTTCTGCTTAACAGAACCCGAGAGACTCACCTCTCCCGCCGCTATTCTTGGCGCCATGGCCTCTTCCCGAATTGAGGATGCTGATCCACCCACACCCACACCTACACATACCGTGGGGGCTGTTACAGCTGGTATTCCTGCTGACTACCACGATTATCTGCAAGTGTTTGATAAAGCCACGGCAGAGGGTCTCCCTCCGCATAGGCCTTATGACTGCCCCATTGACTTGATTCCCGATGCGCCAATACCAAAGGGTAGGATTTACTCATTATCCCATTCCGAAGAAACCGTTTTGAAGGACTATATACAACAAGCCCTACGGTTAGGCCACATTCGTCCCTCTTGTTCCCCAGCCGCCAGCCCTATCTTTTTTGTGCCCAAAAAAGAGGGTGACCTACGACCATGCATAGACTATAGACGGTTGAATGCCATCACTATAAAGAACAGGTATCCCATCCCGCTTATCTCCACCTTGCTTGATAGACTGACACGTGCGTCCATCTTCACTAAACTGGATCTAAGGGGGGCATACAACTTGATCCGAATGCGCCATGGAGACGAATGGAAGACGGCGTTCTGCTCCCGACAAGGGTTATATGAGTATACAGTAATGCCTTTCGGGCTGTGTAACGCCCCTGCCACCTTCCAGCGTTTCGTCAACGAAGTCTTCTCTGACATTCTTGATGTCTATGTGGTTGTCTATCTGGATGACATACTGATATTTTCGTCCTCCTTGGAAGAACATGTCATGCATGTCAGAGAAGTCCTATCCCGTCTCAAGAACAATGCTTTATTTGCTAAACCAGAGAAGTGCTTGTTTCACTCGAAGGAGGTGGATTTCCTGGGCTTTCACATCACCCCCGGGGGGCTCTCCATGAATTCGTCGAAAGTACGAGCCATCATGGAATGGCCTGCCCCGGTCAATGTTAAACAGCTCCAGTCTTTCCTTGGCTTCGCCAATTTTTACCGACGCTTTATCGCCGGTTTCTCGGCCATTGTTTCTCCCCTCACAGCCTTGACCAGCCCTTTTGTTCCGTTTAATTGGACTCCCGAACACCAAAAGGCATTTGAGGCACTTAAATCTAGGTTTGCCTCGGCTCCGGTCTTACAACACCCAGACCCAGAACTCCCGTTCATCCTAGAAGCAGACGCCTCCTCTTTCGCATTAGGGGCGGTTCTTTCCCAGTCTTGTCCAACTACAGGCCGTCTCCATCCGGTAGCCTATCGTTCCCGGAAATTCACTCCAGCCGAATCCCACTATACAGTTACCGAAAAGGAACTGTTAGCCATCAAGGACGCCCTCCAGACATGGCGACACCACCTCATCGGGGCAAAACACCAGACGGTGGTATATTCTGATCATAAGAACCTGCAAGATCTAGCAACGCTGAAGTGTACAAACAGCAGGCATGTCCGCTGGCATCTCTTTCTTGCAGCATTTGATTTTGTGGTGAAACATAGGCCGGGTCTCTCCCATTGCAAGGCGGATGCACTTTCCCGGTCTCCTGGGGGGGAATCGTTACTTCTATTTCCCGACACATTGTTAGAAAAGGGCCACGTCATCTGTGTGTGTACACCATCCCCTCCTATGCTTACCACCATCAGACACTGGGTTTCCCAACACCCACATGCCCTAAATGAGTGGGATGTTCAACTACAGGAGGGGTTGCCTTTTATTCAAGGGAAACTATTTCTCCCAACCAGCGATGCACGCAATCAGGCACTCACTTGGTCTCATGATGCTGCAGTCAACGGGCACCCGGGGCAAAAACGCACTCTAGAACTCCTACAGCGGTGGTGCTGGTGGCCTTCAATGAGGAGAGACATAGAGAACTACGTCAACACTTGTTCAATATGCGCTCAGTGCAAGTCGTCTAGGGGGCGGCCTCTGGGGCTGCTCCAACCACTACCGGTCCCGCCCAGGCCCTGGCACACGGTCTCTATGGACCTTATCACTGACCTACCCCGCAGACGAGGCTACGACACGATCTGGGTTATCGTTGACTCCTACACAAAAATGGCCCGCTTCATACCTTGTACGGGAATACCCTCAGCACCCACATTGGCCCGTTTGTTCTTTCAGTCCGTTTTCTGTCTGTTTGGTCTCCCGCAGGTCATTGTTTCGGACCGAGGGTCCCAGTTCATGTCTTGTTTCTGGCGTGCCCTCACTGGCCTTTTGGGTATCGATTCCCGCTTCTCCTCTGCCTATCATCCAGAAAGTGATGGGCAGACCGAGAGAGTGAACCAGGCCCTGGAACAGTATCTGCGCTGTCTTACCCTCCAGTACCAGGATTCCTGGTTTAACCTGCTCCACCTAGCTGAGTTTGCCTATAACAATTCCTGGCACTCGTCTACTGGTTTCTCCCCTTTCTATTCCTTGTGCCCTTCCTCTTCCTGATTTCCCCTCCGCCACCCCTGCTGCTGACGCCTGTGCTCGTGACCTGGTCGCGATCCATGCCCAAACACTTACCCACCTGCGCGAGGCCCAGGCGGTGATGAAAACCAAGGCAGATAGGAGGCGGCTGGCGGCTCCTAAATATTGTGTGGGTGACCGGGTTTGGCTCTCGACCCGCCATTTGCATATACCTGGCTGTCGCAAGCTGCTGCCCCGCTTTGTTGGTCCCTACAAAATTGCTAAAGTCCTGAATCCTGTGGCCTTGCGCCTTTCAGTTCCGCCTACCTGGCGGATTCACCCTGTTTTCCACACCTCCCTCCTCAAACCCTGTCTTGCTCCTACCCGACTTAGTGCCCCTCCTGCTCCTGTTTCTGTGTCTTCTCCTGACGAGTACGAGGTCAGTGCCATTTTGGGTTCTCGTTTCCTCAGGGGTCGACTTCAGTATCTTGTGGATTGGGTGGGTTATGGCCCTGAGGACCGCTCCTGGGTCCCTTCCCGAGATGTGCACGCCCCGACCCTGGTTGCCCGTTTTCATAGGGACTACCCATCTAGCCCACGGGGTCGTGGGCCTTTGAGGGGGGGCTCTGTCACGCTTTCTCCCGCACACCCTCTCCCTGCTCCCTCCGCACGCCCGGTCCCTGCCAAATTCCATCAGGGGATCCCGTTTATGCACTCTGGCAGTCGGAGACTGCATCATCTTACCCGCCATACCAGGACACTGTTTGGACCAGGGGTTTACCGGCCATCCCAGCGCTGGAAAGCACAATGGAGACTCCCACTGGCAGCCCGTAACAATCCACATCGTTTGCAACGATCCTCGCGTCACGTTAGAGGGCCAACACGATCAAGCATCACGTGAGGGGGCGAGCACCGCCAGGAGTCACGTGGCGACAACGCTTCCGCAACACGTGACACGCATCACGTGATTTCTCTCAAGGATTCAAAAAGCGGCCAGGAACACGGAAGCGTTGCTTCACAGCTGAACTCTTTCAGTACTGTACGGCTCTTGTTCCTTGTTTTGAACCTTGCTCCTACGATCTGTGTACGACCTCGGATTTTGTCTACTGGATTGCTTTTGTCTAACCCTTGGCATTTGTGAACTTTGGCTTGAACTCTGTCACGACCTCGGATTTGTCTACTGGATTGATTTGTCTACTCCTCTGGCACCTTTGAACCTTGGCTTTGCATTTTTTACGACCTCGGACTTGGATTTGGATTGCCTCACGGATTTCGTTGTGTTTTGGTATTCTTGGCCACCGGCCTCTGCAAGGCGTTCGCCTGGCTGCATAACCTGGATTGCCTCAAACCTCGGTGTGCGCCCATCCACAGAGTCTCGCACACCAAGCCCCGTCCAGGGCCCCACTATCCATCAGGGTGTCATTTTCTATACACTAGGTAAGCGGTGCTCTTTTCCTTGCTGGGTATTTATTGTACAACACGCACATTGTTTTGATAATCACTTATTGCCTTGCAGTGCTCCAGGGGTCCTTCTGGCTGTTCCCGGTTCCAGACCTGACAGCTCACAAAAAACCTGTGGCCTCAAAGACTGCACAGACACTGAATATCTCGTTGTCTGTGTGGTACTTGGGGACGGAGGCTTACTAATCTACACGACCATCAAGACCAAGTCCGTAACACCTGGGTGAGATGGGCATAGAGACCAGCGACAATGAAGAACCTAGGTGAGATGGGCAGGGAGACCAGCGGCAATGAAGAACCTAGCTGAGATGGGCATTGAGACCAGCGACAATGAAGAACCTGGGTGAGATGGGCATAGAGACCAGCGACAATGAAGAACCTGGGTGAGATGGGCATAGAGACCAGCGACAATGAAGAACCTAGCTGAGATGGGCAGGGAGACCAGCGGCAATGAAGAACCAAGCTGAGATGGGCATAGAGACCAGCGACAATGAAGAACCTGGGTGAGATGGGCATAGAGACCAGCGGCAATGAAGAACCTAGCTGAGATGGGCAGGGAGACCAGCGGCAATGAAGAACCTGGGTGAGATGGGCAGGGAGACCAGCGGCAATGAAGAACCTAGCTGAGATGGGCAGGGAGACCAGCGGCAATGAAGAACCTGGGTGAGATGGGCATAGAGACCAGCGGCAATGAAGAACCTAGCTGAGATGGGCATAAAGACCAGCGACAATGAAGAACCTGGGTGAGATGGGCATAGAGACCAGCGGCAATGAAGAACCTAGCTGAGATGGGCATAGAGACCAGCTACAATGAAGAACCTGGGTGAGATGGGCATAGAGACCAGCGACAATGAAGAAACTAGCTGAGATGGGCATAGAGACCAGCGACAATGAAGAACCTGGGTGAGATGGGCATAGAGACCAGCGGCAATGAAGAACCTAGCTCAGATGGGCATAGAGACCAGCGACAATGAAGAACCTGGGTGAGATGGGCATAGAGACCAGCGACAATGAAGAACCTGGGTGAGATGGGCATAGAGACCAGCGGCAATGAAGAACCTGGGTGAGATGGGCAGGGAGACCAGCGGCAATGAAGAACCTAGCTGAGATGGGCATAGAGGCCAGCGGCAATGAAGAACCTAGCTGAGATGGGCATAGAGACCAGCGACAATGAAGAAACTGGGTGAGATGGGCATAGAGACCAGCGACAATGAAGAACCTAGCTGAGATGGGCATAGAGACCAGCGACAATGAAGAACCTGGGTGAGATGGGCATAGAAACCAGCGACAATGAAGAACCTAGCTGAGATGGGCAGGGAGACCAGCGGCAATGAAGAACCTAGCTGAAATGGGCATAGAGACCAGCGACAATAAAGAACCTGGGTGAGATGGGCATAGAGACCAGCGGCAATGAAGAACCTAGCTGAGATGGGCAGGGAGACCAGCGGCATTGAAGAACCTGGGTGAGATGGGCTGGGAGACCAGCGACAATGAAGAACCTGGGTGAGATGGGCATAGAGACCAGCGACAATGAAGAACCTGGGTGAGTTGGGCATAGAGACCAGCGACAATGAAGAACCTAGCTGAGATGGGCATAGAGACCAGCGACAATGAAGATCCTGGGTGAGATGGGCATAGAGACCAGCGGCAATGAAGAACCTAGCTGAGATGGGCATAGAGACCAGCGACAATGAAGAACCTGGGTGAGATGGGCATAGAGACCAGCGACAATGAAGAACCTGGGTGAGATGGGCATAGAGACCAGCAGCAATGAAGAACCTGGGTGAGATGGGCAGGGAGACCAGCGGCAATGAAGAACCTAGCTGAGATGGGCATAGAGGCCAGCGGAAATGAAGAACCTAGCTGAGATGGGCATAGAGACCAGCGACAATGAAGAACCTGGGTGAGATGGGCATAGAGACCAGCGACAATGAAGAACCTGGGTGAGATGTGCAGGGAGGCCGGCGACAATGAAGAACCTAGCTGAGATGGGCAGGGAGACCAGCGGCAATGAAGAACCTAGCTGAGATGGGCATAGAGACCAGCGACAATGAAGAACCTGGGTGAGATGGGCATAAAGACCAGCGGCAATGAAGAACCTGGGTGAGATGGGCAGGGAGACCAGCGGCAATGAAGAACCTAGCTGAGATGGGCATAGAGACCAGCGACAATGAAGAACCTGGGTGAGATGGGCATAGAGACCAGCGGCAATGAAGAACCTGGGTGAGATGGGCAGGGAGACCAGGGGCAATGAAGAACCTAGCTGAGATGGGCAGGGAGACCAGCGGCAATGAAGAACCTAGCTGAGATGGGCAAGGAGACCAGCGGCAATGAGGAACCTGGGTGACATGGGCAGGGAGACCAGCGGCAATGAAGAACCTGGGTGAGATGGGCATAGAGACCAGCGACAATGAAGAACCTAGCTGAGATGGGCAGGGAGACCAGCGGCAATGAAGAACCTAGGTGAGATGGGCAGGTAGACCAGCGGCAATGAAGAATCTCGCTGAGATGGGCAGGGAGACCAGCGGAAAAGAAGAACCTAGCTGAGATGGGCAGGGAGACCAGCGGCAATGAAGAACCTCGGTGAGATGGGCAGGTAGACCAGCGGCAATGAAGAATCTAGCTGAGATGGGCAGGGAGACCAGCGGCAAAGAAGAACCTAGCTGAGATGGGCAGGGAGACCAGCGGCAATGAAGAACCTGGGTGAGATGGGCATAGAGACCAGCGGCAATGAAGAACCTAGCTGAGATGGGCATAGAGACCAGCGACAATGAAGAACCAGGGTGAGATGGGCATAGAGACCAGCGACAATGAAGAACCTGGGTGAGATGGGCATAGAGACCAGCGACAATGAAGAACCTGGGTGAGATGGGCATAGAGACCAGCGACAATAAAGAATTTATCTGAGATGGGCATAGAGACCAGCGGCAATGAAGAACCTGGGTGAGATGGGCATAGAGACCAGCGAAAATGAGGAACCTAGGTGAGATGGGCAGGGAGACCAGCGGCAATGAAGAACCTAGGTGAGATGGGCAGGGAGACCAGCGACAATGAAGAACCTGGGTGAGATGGGCATAGAGACCAGCGACAATGAAGAACCTAGCTGAGATGGGCATAGAGGCCAGCGACAATGAAGAACCTGGGTGAGATGGGCATAGAAACCAGCGACAATGAAGAACCTAGCTGAGATGGGCAGGGAGACCAGCGGCAATGAAGAACCTAGCTGAGATGGGCATAGAGACCAGCGACAATAAAGAACCTGGGTGAGATGGGCATAGAGACCAGCGGCAATGAAGAACCTAGCTGAGATGGGCAGGGAGACCAGCGGCATTGAAGAACCTGGGTGAGATGGGCAGGGAGACCAGCGGCAATGAAGAACCTAGCTGAGATGGGCAGGGAGACCAGTGGCAATGAAGAACCTGGGTGAGATGGGCATAGAGACCAGCGGCAATGAAGAACCTAGCTGAGATGGGCATAGAGACCAGCGACAATGAAGAACCTGGGTGAGATGGGCATAGAAACCAGCGACAATAAAGAACCTGGGTGAGATGGGCATAGAGACCAGCGGCAATGAAGAACCTAGCTGAGATGGGCAGGGAGACCAGCGGCATTGAAGAACCTGGGTGAGATGGGCAGGGAGACCAGCGGCAATGAAGAACCTAGCTGAGATGGGCAGGGAGACCAGTGGCAATGAAGAACCTGGGTGAGATGGGCATAGAGACCAGCGGCAATGAAGAACCTAGCTGAGATGGGCATAGAGACCAGCGACAATGAAGAACCTGGGTGAGATGGGCATAGAGACCAGCGACAATGAAGAACCTGGGTGAGTTGGGCATAGAGACCAGCGACAATGAAGAACCTAGCTGAGACCAGCGACAATGAAGATCCTGGGTGAGATGGGCATAGAGACCAGCGGCAATGAAGAACCTAGCTGAGATGGGCATAGAGACCAGCGACAATGAAGAACCTGGTTGAGATGGGCATAGAGACCAGCGACAATGAAGAACCTGGGTGAGATGGGCATAGAGACCAGCAGCAATGAAGAACCTGGGTGAGATGGGCAGGGAGACCAGCGGCAATGAAGAACCTAGCTGAGATGGGCATAGAGGCCAGCGGAAATGAAGAACCTAGCTGAGATGGGCATAGAGACCAGCGACAATGAAGAACCTGGGTGAGATGGGCATTGAGACCAGCGACAATGAAGAACCTGGGTGAGATGTGCAGGGAGGCCGGCGACAATGAAGAACCTAGCTGAGATGGGCAGGGAGACCAGCAGCAATGAAGAACCTAGCTGAGATGGGCATAGAGACCAGCGACAATGAAGAACCTGGGTGAGATGGGCATAAAGACCAGCGGCAATGAAGAACCTGGGTGAGATGGGCAGGGAGACCAGCGGCAATGAAGAACCTAGCTGAGATGGGCATAGAGACCAGCGACAATGAAGAACCTGGGTGAGATGGGCATAGAGACCAGCGGCAATGAAGAACCTGGGTGAGATGGGCAGGGAGACCAGGGGCAATGAAGAACCTAGCTGAGATGGGCAGGGAGACCAGCGGCAATGAAGAACCTAGCTGAGATGGGCAAGGAGACCAGCGGCAATGAGGAACCTGGGTGACATGGGCCGGGAGACCAGCGGCAATGAAGAACCTGGGTGAGATGGGCATAGAGACCAGCGACAATGAAGAACCTAGCTGAGATGGGCAGGGAGACCAGCGGCAATGAAGAACCTAGGTGAGATGGGCAGGTAGACCAGCGGCAATGAAGAATCTCGCTGAGATGGGCAGGGAGACCAGCGGAAAAGAAGAACCTAGCTGAGATGGGCAGGGAGACCAGCGGCAATGAAGAACCTCGGTGAGATGGGCAGGTAGACCAGCGGCAATGAAGAATCTAGCTGAGATGGGCAGGGAGACCAGCGGCAAAGAAGAACCTAGCTGAGATGGGCAGGGAGACCAGCGGCAATGAAGAACCTGGGTGAGATGGGCATAGAGACCAGCGGCAATGATGAACCTAGCTGAGATGGGCATAGAGACCAGCGACAATGAAGAACCAGGGTGAGATGGGCATAGAGACCAGCGACAATGAAGAACCTGGGTGAGATGGGCATAGAGACCAGCGACAATGAAGAACCTGGGTGAGATGGACATAGAGACCAGCGACAATGAAGAATTTACCTGAGATGGGCATAGAGACCAGCGGCAATGAAGAACCTGGGTGAGATGGGCATAGAGACCAGCGACAATGAGGAACCTAGGTGAGATGGGCAGGGAGACAAGCGGCAATGAAGAACCTAGGTGAGATGGGCAGGGAGACAAGCGACAATGAAGAACCTAGGTGAGATGGGCAGGTAGACCAGCGGCAATGAAGAACCTAGCTGAGATGGGCAGGGAGACCGGCGATAATGAACCACCTAGCTGAGATGGGCAGGGAGCCCGGCAACAATGAAGCAGCTAGCTGAGATGGCCAGGGAGACTGGCGACAATGAAGCACCTAGCTGAGATGGGCAGGGAGACCAGCGACAATGAAGCACCTAGCGAGATAAGCAGGGAGACTGGCGAGCAAGTGGTTCTTAACGTCCAAGTCGCTTGGGCTCAGAGAGCTATTTAAGCCGATATGGCAATGCTAGCTGTTTCATCTCCTCCGAGCGGCAGAGAAAAGCCCTGCTAAAAATCTGAGCCACGCTGGGTGAACTGGCATCTTCTAAAGATGGCCCTAGAGTGCAAGGTGTGCTGTTTGGGGCTCCCTTTGCCAGAGAGTTGGGCAAGCTTGTTGGGACATTTACCACCTTGGTGTTCCTCTTTACCGTGTTCTAGGAGGCAGGACGAGGCAAGGACACATCTTCCTACTGTGTCCAGGGTTGTCAGCAGTCCCAACTGTTAGGGAGAATTCTCCTTCTAGGGCTAATTTCCCTCACCTAGTGAGTCCCCCAGCAGCTTTGCTGGATTTCTGGAGTTTATTTTTTCCACCTGGTAAGAGTGCGAGCCTTTTTCCACTCTTACATGTGTTTTGGCCTATGTGTTTTACTCATTGTGTGATCTTGGGCACTGCAGCATACCACTCCAGGTGCCCCTGTTCTTGTATGGGTTACACAGCACCCTGAGTGTAGTAACCCAGGGTTGTCCTTTAGACTGCCCTCTGACTCCATTTCGGTGGGGCTGACTACTGACCCCCAGAGAAAGGTAAAGTTGCCATTTACTTTACATAGTCACTTTTACCACAGACCCAGTACACCCCATCTTACATGGAGTACTCGAAAGGGCTAATCTGTACCCCTTTTCTGTCTGTACCTCCTTGAGCATTGTTTTGCTCTTTTAACATTTGGACTTGGCTGGTGACAGTGGTATATACCCTAACTTTTCTACCGTGATTATATTAGATAAACGTGGTACTGTTCTTGGCTATTATATTAGCCTCGAACATAAACCCGCTTGACCCAAATCGTCTTTCTTTTGGCTCCGGTTGGGTTTATTCACCATTTCTTTTTGTTAAAGTCCTTCTTGTGTTTTACTTTGTGCGGCAAACTAGGTTCGCCTTCTTTGTTCACCGTCTTTTGGCAGGCTTCTGCAGAGAAGCCTTCCTCTTGGCGCCTCGGTGTCTGGGTGGGCTGAATGTGAGGGAGGGGTGTAGTCACCCCCTGTACAGGGTATCCTAGGAAACCCAAGCCGCACTTTGCCATGATTGGCTGAGGTGGTTGTCCCGGCTGGACAACCCCCCTGCTGCATGATTGACAGCCAGGCTGTGTGAATGGGGGATTGCGCATAAAAGGCAGGTCTCTTGGGCTAGAAGTCAGTCGCCACTGGAACTACAAGGAACCAAAGAGAAGCGGAGAGAACGACGGCAGCTGCAACTACCCCATCCCGGTGAAGCCCTGCTGCAGTCCTTAGCTATCTTCCCTTCGACGACTAAGAGAAGATCCAGTCCGGAGTCTTCTTCCCTTGAGCCTGGTGGGGATAACCAGCTCATCTTCTTCAGACAGAGGGCTCCGTCGTGGTCAAAATCGCTACACTCTGCAGTAGTGGTCAGGATAGCCACCTGCCGAGCCTCTCCTGTTTTTAAGGAGCGCACCTTTTATTCGTTGTCGCTGCTGCCGGCTTCATCCCTGTGTGGAGCAGACCCCCTTCAGACATCCTGCTTCACAACGAAGCTCCAGGAATCGTGGGTCTGCGGGAAACCAACAGGAACAACGGCCAGGGCACCAGCTCCACCATTGGAATAAGGTACTGTGTTCTGCTTGAGGAAACAGGGTGAACCCCTTTTCTTCATCTTCAAGGCTTGCCCTTGTCTTCCCTCCTTATAACTTTTGCTTCCGAACATTGACAATATCAAAGTTCTTTTGGGCTACGCTGAATCGTGAACTGTCTAACGGTGTGATCTTCGGCAACAGGTCTCCGGTGTCACTTAACCCTGGCTCTGGCCCTTTGACTTTTGAATTTCTGTTTCTGAGTGTTCTCGATGTTGTCTGCAAAACCTAAATATTGTCTGTGATTTTTGCCTCCAACTCCCTCTGGGTATCTCAGGTGCTAAGTGTGTTTTTGCCCCGGTAGCATTTCATATCACGGATACGCTTTTATTTAGTACACCGAACTGTCAAAAAGTGATCGCAACCGTATCCGCGGTATTGTGTTTTGTTCATAACACCGGTTCATTCAAACACAGGGTACTTACCTTGAGACACACTGTACAAAGTGAATTGGTTAGTTGTAGTATATTTAACGTGTGGTTTTGTTTAAATGTTAATAGAAGTGTTGTGTTTATAACTGATGGTTTAAAAATAAATGTACTTATATTTTTCTACCTAAAACCTTGAGTCAGTGTTTGCTTGAGTCACAGTAATTGTGGACCCTTTGTGTAATCACTGCTACTGCTCATTTACTCTTGGAATAAATCTGGCTGCTCTGCTACTGCTACCACTTTAACATAGTAGTACAGGCTTGTACCAAAGGTAAAACTTGTATTACCACCTGTTGTCTTAATCGTGTGTAGGGGTCCCTAAGGGCACTGCACAGTATTCTGCCTAACACCAACGATGAAGACATTAGCAGCTCCAGAGGGAACAGATGTCAACACTGGAGGTCAATGACTGTGACCACAGCAGGTACTCACTGTTCCAATGTTCTTGGAAACTTTGTTTGATGACAACGGCAAGAGGTATGAGATGGTGCCTGGGTATTGCACATGATCTGAGGTTTCATAGTAGACTGTCAGCTGCCTTCCTGCTCCAATTCTCCCATCCAACAAAAGACGGATCTCATGGACCAGACAGCTGCTCACTTCGTGACAAACGGGGCTATTTATTTATTTTTATTTAGTGCATATTTCTATGGCGCCTATACACAACGTGTTTCCAGGCGCCACAAGACAAAAAGGGAGAGGGGGGGTAAGGATTATGAAAACAATAACGGTCCTAGTAGGCCTTGTGATATTCGGATCGTGCAAGTGCAGCAGGGGAGGTCTTGTCCTAAAGTGCAGGGGGGGGTCTAGGGGAGAGAGGAAGTGAGCAGGAGGGCCCAGGTTTAGGCAAGTACTCTGAGGAGCCCAGGACGGCAAGTGCAATGGGGAGCCCAGAAGAGCAAGTGTCAGCGGATGACAGGGATCACCAACTAAGTGGAGAAGGGGGGTGCCAACACTCCAGGCTGGTCCATGGGGCCCGGGAAGGGCAGTACTAAGTTTTGCGGGTGCTGAGGAAGACTGGACGAGGGGGGCCTGATGCTGTGTAAGACTCATAAGGAACTCGGCCACCAGTCCCAGAAGACAAACGGGGGATTAGCAAGAGAGGACAGGAAAAAGAGAAGAGCAGTGTCTTGAGCCGCTTCCAGAACTTGAGATCATGCCCCAAGTCTGAGAGAGGCAGGGAGGCCATTCCAGAGAGAGGTTGCTGCCAAAGATAGAGAACTACCCACCACTCTCTGCTTGGAGAAACAACGGATCTGCAGAGAGTTGGAGCTAGAGGACCGAAATGCTCTAGTCTGGAAGCATTTAGGGAGAGAGAGTTGGATGTAGGGGGTCCCAGGCCCCAGAAACCTTGTGAATGATGCAGAGGTTCTTGAATTTGATCGTTGTATTCACCGGATGCCAGTAGAGCAATAATAGGGCTGAAGAGATACAGTCCCTGGGCTTGAGGTCAAGGATAAGTCTTGCAGTCCTATTCTGGATTAATTGGCACGGCCGAAGAGAGAAAAGAGGCACTTGAGCATGAGGCTGTTGCAGTAGTCCAGCCTAGAGAGGACCAGAGCTCTGGAGACACTGAGCTTCTGGGGGAAGGTAAGGAAAGGGGGAATGCCCCTGAGAAGGTGGAGCTGAAAGTTGGCCTTCTTGGCAAGGGCGTGATGTGAGGGGAGAAGGAGAGAGAAGAGTCAAAGATGACACCAAGGTTTTTTGCCTCACAGGAGGGTGAGGGGAAAGGGCCTATGGGGGTGACCAGAGTGTGGGAGGGAAGAGGGAGCAGGGGTCCCAATGAGAAGGATCCCAGTTTTACTGGCATTATGGCAGAGATCATTAGCCGTGCACCAAGCCTAAATAGCAGCCAGGGATGAGAGAGGAAGAAGGGGAGGAAGAGGAGGGAAGCTTGAAGGAGAGCTGTGTGTCATTAGCATAACACTGGAAGCGAGGAGAGAAGATGGAGATCAAGTGGACTAAAGGGGCAAGGTAAATGTTGAAGAGCCACTGTGATCGGATAGAGCCCTGAGGGATGCTGCAGGTAGAGTGAGAGGTGGAGGAGAGGAAAGGGCCCAGTTGCACCTGGGAAGTTCGGTTTGATAGGAAGGTGGTCAGCCACCAGTGCACAGTCTGTGATGCCAAGTGTATCACAGAGACGATTTCTGAGCGTGTCATGATTGATCCTGTCAAAGGAAGAGGAAAGATCGAGGAGGATGAGAATGGAGGGGGAGTTGGAATCAATATTTGAGAGCAGGACTTCACGTGTGTTCAGGAGAGCAGTTTGGATGCTCTGAAACCAGACTGGTGGTCGTGGAGTCAGCCAGCAGATTTAGTGTGGTGGATCAGTTGGGGGATGACTAACTTCTCCAGGCGATTGCCCAGGAAAGGGGTGATGGATATGGGGCGATAGTTCGCCGGGCAGGAAGGGTCAGCAGATAGCTTTTTCAGGAGAGGGTGTACAAGGGAGTGCTTGAGGAGTAGTGGAAAAGAGCCAGTGGCAAACGATTGATTGCAGAAGTCAGCCAAGGCAGGGGGAAAGAGGAGATGTTGTCCTTGATCATTCTGGAAGAGCAGGGGAGCGCCTGTTTGGAGGAGACGTTCACAGAGCAGACTGCTTTAGAGACCGCATGTGAAATGGGAGAGAAAGAGGAGAGTATGGGGGAAGAAGAGAGAGGGGCCAAGGGAGGCATGAGGGGTGGGGCGGCGAGAAGAGGGGAGTGAGGACAGGATGTCCTGGGTTTTGGTGTTGCAGTGAGAGGCCACTGCGGTGCAGAGGGCCTGGGAGGGCGAAGGAGTGATGGAAACTGCAGTAAGATTGGCAATTTCCTTACAGATTTTTCTGTGTTATTGGTGCCCCCAGAGATGCGAACTTGGACATGGGCTCTCTTCTCAGAGAGAATGGAGAGTCGATATTGCCTTTGGAGGAGGCGGCAGGCCAGTTTGTCACAGGACGTGATTGAGGCCTGCCACTTACGCTCTGCAACTCCGCAATTTCCGTTCAGAGTGGCCAGGTCAGAGTAATTTGGAGGTCCTCATGATAGGGCCACGGATGTCCAGGGTGTTGGAGATGGAGAGTCAATATGGGTGTCACGCTCTGAAATACTTGTGTATGAGCGCGATATAAATAAAATATCAATAGCAGGTGTGGAAGGCGAATGCAGGTGGCGGCAAATGCAGTTACTGACACTCGCTTCATCGGTCAAATGACATAGAAGGAGACTGGCAGTGGGGGCAAAGGCGTAGACAGAAGACCCGAGAGCTCTAGATGGGAGGACAGAAGAGCATGGTCAGAGCAGGAGAGAGATGTAGTACAGTGTTGCATCAGGAGAGTCACGATGTATGTTGAAATCTCAGAGGAGGAGACGCTTGGAGGAGGCAGACAGGAGAGGTTGGCCGATTCTGAGAGGAAAGGGGAGATGGGTCCAAGGGGCCTATAGATGGTGGCGAGATTGAGGGAATGGGCAGGAGATACTCCAAGCCTACACACGATGCATCCATCAGGCAGAAGGGTGTCAAAAGCAGTGAAGGAGCTGCCCTTGAACCATGTCTCAGTCAGAGCGAGGACGTCAAGGTCAATGTCTTCTAAGAGGTGACAGATGTCAGAAGAGTGTTTGACAGCAGAGCAAGAGTTGAGGGTAGCGAGGTGGAGCAGATTGCCACCTTTAAAGGTCTTCCACGGAGGGGTACAGGGATGAGGTACATCCCGGTGGGAGGCGAAGAGACCAAGGGGGTGGCAGAAAGAGGAGCGGTAGGAGAGGGGAGGAAGTTACTGAGAGAGGGAAGACGCCTGTCAAGAAGGAGGAGGTTAGGCCGAGAGCCCTGGGACATGATAGTGCCATTTAAGTAGACATTGATGATGCACCAGGATGATGAGAAGTGTGCCAAGAGCATGTCCCATCTGGCTCCACCATTAATGGGAGAGGAAGAAAAAGGGGAGAGGATAGAGACCATATGGGGAGTTCATAGGTCAGAGAGGGGACAGCAAAGAGGGTGTCAGTGATAGTCTGCCTAGAGGAAGCATTGACATAGGTATCAGCAATGGGCAGTCCTGGGTTGGAGACCAGGAGGGCTTTCTGAAATATGTTTCTTCCAGGATTCGAGAGAGAGGTAGGAAAGGAGATAGTGGCAATTAGAAAAGATAGGAGATGGAGAGTGCCATAATAGAAAAATGAGGGGTTGAAAAGGAGCCAAAGAGGGGGCAGCACAATGAATGAGGAACTCACCAGGAAGCCTAGCACCAAGTCAGGAAAGGAGACAGATGTACAAGAAACAGTATATCAAAAGGTTAGGTGTCCAGTCAACTGGTCGACAACAAACTGGTCGACTGCAATTTTTTTTTTTTTTTTATATATATATATGTGTTTTGTGGGTTTTCGTGTGGGGAAAAAAAATAAAAAAGAAAAAAAAGGGGGTTGGGGGGGGGACCCCCCCAAAAAAAACCAAAAAATGGGTAAAAAAAAAAAAAAAATTCGACCATTTGGCATTCGACCAAATGGTGTCGACCAAATTGTTTGTCGACCAAATGTTTTCGACCATTTGACTGGTAATCAAAAGGTTAATGTGATACAGTCAGCATGTCATTTAGGGTAAAGCCCGCAGATTCATAAACAGCCAGATTCAATCTTTTAAACATACAGGCAAAATGCATCAATTTAGGTAAGGCCAGCAAAGATCATAACAGCCAGAATCGAATTTCAAGCATGTAGACAAACATGCAAAATGCAGATTTAGTGCAACATATCCAGAAATGAAATTCAGGAAAACAGACAAAATGCAGCATTTAAAGTCAAGTCAGCAGTAGCATAACAGCAACACCAGATTCAGAAGTTGCATAAAGGCAAATAAAATGGCAATACTTGAGGTAGGCAGGTGGAGATCAGAGCAGGCCAGGCTGACTGTCCAATAGAGTTGATGTGCTGCACAGGTTACATTTAGGCATCAGTAGGCAAATGCACATTTGGAGTAAGAAGGACTCAGCACACAAGTGGACAGGCTTAGTATGGGGTCTCAGAAAGGCGAGTACTAGTTAGGAATTAGTGAATTAGTCAAGCCAGGAAGGTTATTCCAGTAAGCGCGCAATGAAGCATTGCAGGGAGAAGTTTGAAGCAGGCTGCCAACTTGCAGGGCTTGAGCGCAAACAGTGCACCAGTCGCAATCAAGGAGGGGGAAGCACTCAAGGGCAGTGCTCACCTTCTGGGCCACAGGCTTCAGTGTCAGGCTCCTTAGGGGGGGGGGGCGAAATAGAATCAGACGAGACGAAATGCAGAACAATATGGGGGCTGAAATGGGAATGGGGATGTACCGGGTGTTACGCTCACCTGGTTCCCGTAGGGGCGTCGATTGGACCCGGACAGCTGCCGTCTCCACCAACGTGATGCGTAGTGCCGAGATGACTGTCTGGACTGGCCCGCCTAATCTCATCTGCTTGATCCGTAGAAGTATTCTCCTGCAAGTGGAGAAAGCGATTTAGCCACCCGTGGATATGAGTGATAGCCCCCTCCCACTGTTCTCGTTCTCCCTTCTTGTCACCTCCAATATACCCTTTAGGAACCTCACCTTATGTTTTTAAATGATGAGCTCTCCATCCTGTGTGGATTGCAGGGGCGCGTTGATGCCAGTTACTTCACTGGTTTGAAGGCATGGGAGAGTTCCGGAGAGTATTGACTCTGAGGTTCCTGGCAAGGTTCGGTAAGTATCAATTACATAGAGTTCAATATGTCCGATGATTCACTCTTGTTCCCCCCTTCCTTCCTTGTCTTGCAACTAAGATCGTGAGAAGATATCCCTCGTAGCAGTTGGTGGCGCTCAGGTAAGAGTCTGTATTACCCGACGCCGTCCGGTAAATGTTGCCGGTGTTTAAAGTGTTGTTTTCTCTCTTTGCAGGTGCGGCACATGAAGATGTGGAGAGTTATAGAATAATGCCTCCGGTGGTAATCAGGTAAGTCTATGATGATAAGTGTTTTATTTGTTGGTTTTCTCGGCTCACCTTGTTGTTTTCTTTTGTCCCTCAGGTGCCGGAGTTCGGCGAAGAAATGATGGAGGCAGCGCCGAATCGAAAGATGCTGCAAGGACTGGTGAGTATGGCGCGGCGCTGCAGCTGGAGATGCGACGCGTACTGAAATTATGTTCTTTCCAGTTTCGGAGGCGAGATGGATCCGAAATCAGGTGAGGAATTCGAAATAGTTTGTTTCTAATCTTGTCCTTTTCTTTCCCCTTGGTTTTAGGAGCTCCAGATCCGAGGCGGGCGTGGCAGAAGGCTGGATGCAGACTGCAGGCACGGTGAGCGTTACGATGCTGGATGCAGAATAACGCAAAGCGTGTGCTGTTGTTTGGGCGTGGTTTAAATAGCCTCCAAAGTAGTTCCAGGTAAGAAGTTCCCTAGAACCACGCCCGAGTAAAAAATAGTCCCTGTAGAAAAATAGTCCCATCCAGGCCTCACGTTGGCTAGGACTCACTAGCAGCATAGTCTGCATCAGGTAAGTAAAATCTATGAGCCTGGCGCAATTTCCATGATGAGCCTGGCGCCTAAGGCGCCAGGACTGAACCCAAACAGCCCCCAGCCGGGACTGTTGGGGTTTTAGTAAGTATCTGGATGCCTTCTTCCGGAGCTGATGGGCTTGGTCCTGATGCCCGGGGGTAGGCATCATGACACCGGGTCCGGGTTCCTTGAATGGGGAAATACCAGGACCTCCAAGGTCGGAATGGCCTGGTATTTCCCCATTCAGGGAACCCAGACCTGATACCCGGAATTGGGGTAGCCATGCCGCAAAAAGCGGCATGGTTACCATCCAGGGTCGTAATGAGGCCCTATGTCTTCAACATCGACACCGACGACTCTGAAGTCCGGTTTCAAGAAGTGTTGGGATTGCAGATCAAAAATGTCCCTCACTGATCCGCACTACATATGTTTGTGGTGCCTAGGAACACACCACGACACCTCTGACTGTTCGAAGTGCTAGTCCATGACTGGAAAAGCCTTGAGGGAACAAAAGGGGACACAGAAGGTAGGCTAAAACCCTAAAAAATCTCCTAATTGATCCGTGAAGCCTTCGACTGACGATTCGAGAGGCGCCTCTCCTCGGAGGAAGATGGCCCAGTGGTCCAGGTCAAGCGATGGCTCACACCACTCTTCTTCGTCCTCGAAGAAAATGAAGAGAAGGCACAGTAGGTCGCCTTTGTCATCGGATGCTTCTCCCAAAAGAGTTGCTTGTCCAACTAAGAAATCCACTCCGGCTGAGTGGGAAGCCTTCAAGGCTGAAATGCTTAAGATTTTTGAAAAACAAAAAAGCCATGCTCCTACTGAGCCTTTGAAAGAAGCCGGAAAGCAAAGGTCTTGTCCTAAATCCTGTGCGCCCATGAGCCCGGGAAAAAGGCCTGATCCACATTGTGAGCCTTCTAGGCCTCGATCCGATGTTTCATCGAAAGATCATTCGACAGATAAGGAAAAGTCAAGGTCGTCAAACCCATCAACGTAGGCGGTGCCTTTGACCCTAGCCAAACTTTTCACTTCGACATTGACGCCAAAGGCTTTGATGCCAGCTACGCCACTTTTGCCAGCTCTGCTGTCGAGGTTGAGCGCCCCTCCTTCTACAGCACTGATAAAGAAAGCATAGACGACTCTATGGAGTCTAAGCCAATTTTGCCAATAATAGTAATTCCAGACAAAATATATGCTCCACTACCTAAAAAAGAATTTTTTTAATCTCTTCGATTTGTGAAGAAGAGGAGCGGTCTGATGATGATGAAGCCCCATTTGTTCTACAATATGATACACCCAATGTAGCAGAGAGTTTCATTTCAAAAGAGTCCAGAATGAAGGAACTTTATGACAAACTGTAAGTGGGGTTGATACCCCGGAGGCTGGGGGGCATGCAGATGCATCCTACAGGCAGCTCATGCCAAAGGTGGCGGGATACATGGGTTGGAGTAGGCCTCCATTACCATATGAGCTGGAGGACCTTACTGACATTCTTGACAAAGGTCCACAATGAGTTCCCATCTTGCCTTTCCATATGGCATTGCAGAAAAGGGTGGCTAGGAACTGGGAGATTCCGGAGTCCAACCCGGCAGGTGAGCGTGTGGGGCCATGGACCCTCCTGGGCCTGGCCTTGGTGTTTTAGGCTACGTTTCTTGGAGTGCGGACCCGGCCCGCTCCCCTGGTAGTCCCCGAGATGTCCTTCCTCTCCCCTCTCTCCCTCCTCCCGCCTCCCAGCACGCCCCCGGCCCTTGATTGGGTGTTAATCCAGAGTTGCTCGGTGTAATCACTGGTGTCTCCCTGCATGCCCTTTCCATCTGGGGCCTCTGCAGGTGAGCGTGTGGGGCCATGGACCCTCCTGGGCCTGGCCTTGGAGTTTTAGGCTCCGTTTTGTTGAGTGCGGACCCGGCCCGCTCCCCTGGTAGTACCCGAGATGTCCTTCCTCTCCCCTCCCTCCCCCCGCCTCCCAGCCCACCCCAGGCTCCTAATTGGGTGTTAATCCAGAGTTGCTTGGTGTAATCACCGGCGTCTTCCTGCATGCCCTTTCCATCTGGGGCCTCTGCAGGTGAGCGTGTGGGGCCATGGACCCTCCTGGGCCTGGCCTTGGAGTTTTAGGCTCTGTTTGTTGGAGTGCAGACCCGGCCTGCTCCCCTGGTAGTCCCCGAGATGTCCTTCCTCTCCCCTCCCTCCCTCCTCCCGCCTCCCAGCCCGCCCCCGGCCCTTGATTGGGTGTTAATCCAGAGTTGCTCGGTGTAATCACTGGCGTCTCCCTGCATTCCCTTTCCATCTGGGGCCTCTGCAGGTGAGCGTGTGGGGCCATGGACCCTCCTGGGCCAGGCCTTGGAGTTTTAGGCTCCTTTTTGTTGAGTGCGGACCCAGCCCCCTCCCCTGGTAGTCCCTGAGATGTCCTTCCTCTCCCCTCCCTCCCTCCTCCCGCCTCCCAGCCCACCCCAGGCCCCTGATTGGGTGTTAATCCAGAGTTGCTCGGTGTAATCACCGGCTTCTTCCTGCATGCCCTTTCCATCTGGGGCCTCTGCAGGTGAGCGTGTGGGGCCATGGACCCTCCTGGGCCTGGCCTTGGAGTTTTAGGTTCAGTTTTTTTGAGTGCGGACCCGGCCCGCTCCCCTGATAGTCCGCAAGATGTCCTTCCTCTCCCCTCCCTCTATCCTCCCGCCTCCCAGCCCGCCCCGGCCCCTGATTGGGTGTTAATCCAGAGTTGCTCGTGTAATCACCGGCGTCTCCCTGCATGCCCTTTCCATGTGGGGCCTCTGCAGGTGAGCGTGTGGGGCCATGGACCCTCCCGGGCCTGGCCTTGGAGTTTTAGGCTCCGTTCTTTTGAGTGCGGACCTGGCCCGCTCCCCTGGTAGTCCCCGAGATGTCCTTCCTCTCCCCTTCCTCCCTCCTCCCGCCTCCCAGCCTGCCCCAGGCCCCTGATTGGGTGTTAAATCCAGAGTTGCTCGCCCAGGCTCCTGCTTGCAGCCTTGCGCCCGATCCTTTCCCCTTTCTCTTCCCCTCCCTCTGCCCGCCTCCCAGCCCTCCCTCCACCTGTGATTGGCCGGCTCTCCAATCTTAAATGAACCTCCCAAGGCAGCCCTCTGCCTGGCAGCCCCTCTGGCTAAGGGCCTGAGGCAAAGGGCGGCTCCTACACTATCGGCTCCAAGATGTGTCTGCAGGTGTCAGCAGGGGAAGCCAATGAAGCCAGAAGTCAACAGACACCAATGAAAACTGTAAGTGTAGCACGGGTGGGGTGTAGAGCAATTACTCTACTCCAAAAAGCCCCTGTCACTCTACCTTACCTTTCAATTTTGTGGATTGCCATAGCCTCACACCATGCATACTTAGAGAGATTTATGACCACTAGCCTAAATCTACTCAAGGCTGACTGAACTGTAAATGTTGCCTGCATTACATACTAACCTAGCTACTTGCCAATGTTAGCATGTACCACACTTAGTATGTAGTAGATGGAATTCTCAATTTAGCTTGCGTCACATCTAGACAGGATTATGAATGTTAGCATGTACCACACCTAGATAGAATTCTTGACTTTAGTCTGCTCCGCATCTAGACAGGATTGTTAATGTTAGCACGTACCACACTTAAGATGACATTTTTTACTCTAGTCTGCTTCGCATCTAGACAGGATTATGAATTTTATCATGTACCTCACCTAGATGGAATTCTTGACTTTAGTCTGCTCCGCATCTAGACAGGATTGTTAATGTTAGCACGTACCACACTTAGATGGAATTTTTGACTCTAGTCTGCTTCACATCTAGACAGGATTATGAATGCTAGCATGTGCCACACTTAGACGGATTTCTCGATATGAATGTTATCATGTACCACATTTAGATGGAACTCATGACTTTAGCCTGCGTCGCATCTACATAGAAATGTGAATGTTAGCCTGTGCCACACTTAGATGAAACTGTGAATGATGACAAGTGCAACACCCGAATGGAATCATGATCACTAACCTTCCTCACATCTAGATAGAATTTTCAAATTAGCAAGCGCCAGACACTCAGAAGGGATAGTGAATGATAGCAAGCGTCACACCTAGACACAATTGCAAGGACAGAAAGGCCAACTAACCAATCCACTAACAATCTCACCTCTCTCTGCATACACCGCTCAAACTCTAACGAAAAACACAACCACAACCCTAATACGCAGCAGTCCGCACAAACTTCACTACACTGCAACAACAAAACAAACCGCACATAGATCTGTACAACAGCACACGACTACGGACCGTAAAACACCCCAAGCACAGCCAACGGACCCACCGGGCTGAGGCTGCCAACAGCAAATCACTGCTCTCTTGCACTTTTGCAGCTTCTGCCCACTAACTCACCCCCTCTCTCCCTCTTTCAGAGCCGGCAGAGCGCAGGGGGACCACTCCAGTGGTGATAGTGCACGGTACAAATATCCTTTAACATTAACATAAGAACTTAACTAAGAAGTTCCGCCCTTCCAGTAGTGACCCCGACTAACTGTCAAAACACCCCTCTCCAGAGCATCTGGTGGTACAGGCAGGTACTGCTACTTCCAAACAAGCGGCGTACCCTACCATCCTTCCTGTTAGGGACGACAAATGCGTAGGTTCACAGTTGGCAGTTTGCATGATAAATTTCGGATTCTGCCATTCAAGCTAACCTCTGCCCAAGGGTTTTCACCAAACTGGTGGCAGCGAAACTGAGGAGATGGGGGAGTCACGTCTACCCCTAAATAGACGATTATCTGATCAGGGCGTGTTCTCCCCAACAAGCCCGGGATCATCTCAACGTCACCTGCCACTCTCTTCACAGTCTGGGCTACTCCCTTAATTACAACAAGTCCCATATGACACCTTCTCAAAAGCTCCAGTACATCGGAGCTGTAGTACATATATCCTTGGGAAAGAGCTCGCCACCCCTGTGACTTTTTTTAGTTTGCTCGGCCTCATGGCATCCTACATTTTTCTGGTGCCAGAGGCCTGCCTGAGAATGAGATCCCTTCAATGGGCTTCAGGAACTCAATGGTCCCAGTTCTCAAGAAAGATGTCGGACTGACTTCAGATTCCAATGAGGGTCTCACGGGATCTTCTGTGGTGAGCCTGCAAGGACAATATTCTGAAGAGAGAACCCTTTTGGCAAACATAGCCAGAGATTACTGTATTGACGGATGCCTAACTCACGGGGAGCCGATGCCAACGAGGGCAATCAGACTAGCACTGAAGGCCTTTCTGCCCTCTGTATGGACAACACAATGGACATGTACTACCTCAACAAGAGAGGTGTAGGGTCATTACCCCTGTGCAGAGAGGCAATGCAGCTCTGGTACTGGGCAATTCAAGAAGGAATCTCCCTATCGGCAGTTCACCTAGCCGGAGAGGAGAACACGGCGGAGGGTGCTCTAGCAGGCAGAGCACAGTCTCCCATGAGTGGGAACTAGCTCAGGAAGTCCTTGAAGAGATCTTCACCCTTTGAGGAACCCATCAAGTAGATCTGTTCGCAACCAAGGTCAACTGGAAGTGCCAAATATGTTGCTCAAGGGAATTTCCCCCAAGAGGAGCTCTAGGAGACGCGTTCGTAGTGGACTGGGAGTTTCCACTCCTGTACGCATTCCTCCAGTCCCCGTCATTCATCATGTAATCAGGAGGTTGAGAAAGTTTGGGAAACACATGAGCCCAATAGCCACGGATTGGGCCAGGAGGACGTGGTACCCGGACCTTCTAGACATGTCCATCTATCCTCTGGTGCGTCTTCCACAAAGAGAGAACCTTCTCTCGCGAGAGGTGGGTGGGTTATCCATCCAGAGGTCAGCACACTCAATCTTCACGCTTGGTTTTTGAAAGGCTGAGATATAAGGATTGGGACCTCCCTGATGACGTAATGATATGATATGATATGGAATTTGTAACGCGTCTATACACAAGTGTTTCAAGGCGCGACGAGGCAGGGAGGGAGGGAAACAAGGGGAAGACAGACAAACGATCCTACTAGGCCAGGTGTCATTCAGATCGGGCAAGTGCAGAGGTAAGGGGAAAAGGAGAAAGTGCAGGGGGAGGAGGTGGGGGGCAAAGTGCAGTACACGGTAAGTAGCGTAATAAAATAATAAATAATAAATAAAAGGGCCAGCTGGTGGCAAGTGCGAGGTAAGTGCAGAGCAAGTGCTAGGAAGGGGGCTGTAGGGATACAGTGACAGTCCCACAGTGCAGGGGGAGCCAGGGAGGCAGTGCAAGTGGAGAGTGGCTGGGCCCTGGACCGAGGTCGCTGAGAGTGGCCAAGATGCAGGTTTAGTGCAGAATTTCAGTGGGGAGTTAAGCAGGTTTAGCAGGGGAGAGGGAGAGAGAAGGCAGAAGCGAAGAGGAAGGTTTTGAGGTGCTTCCGGAACCGGAGATGGTTCTCCTCAAGTTTCAGGGAGGCAGGAAGGCTGTTCCAGAGGGAGGCCCCTGCTGCAGAGAGAGATCTACCCCCAGCTCGTTGCTTCGAGAAGCGGCTGACCATGAGGGAGTTGGAGACGGATGAGCGAAGGGCTCGTGAAGGAAGACATTTAGGAAGAGAGAGTTGAAGGTATTTAGGCGCCAGGCCCCAGAAGGCCTTGTGGACAATGCAGAGGGTTTTGAACTTAATCCTCGCAGCCACTGGGAGCCAGTGAAGAGATTTCAGTCCTGGAGAGATACGGTCCCTGGGCTTGAGGCCAAGGACAAGTCTCGCAGTTCTGTTCTGGATAAGTTGCAGAGGGCGGAGAGTGGAGGCAGGCAGATTAAGATAGAGGCTGTTACAGTAATCCAGCCTTGAGAGAACCAGGGCTCGGGAGACAGTGAGCTTCTGGGGGAAGGAAAGGAAGGGAAGAATACCTCTGAGGAGGTGCAGCTGGTAGTGTGACTTCTTAGAGACGTCAGATATATGAGGAGAGAAGGAGAGTGTGGAGTCGAAGATGACCCCAATGTTTTTAGCCTTGCAGGTAGGGGCAGGAAGGGGGCCAAGGGAGGCCGGCCAGAGAGCTGCAGGGAAGGAGGGAGTGGGTGTGCCGATGAGTAGAATCTCAGTCTTACTGGCGTTAAGGCAGAGGTCATTGGCGGCACACCATTCCTGGATAGCAGACAGACAGTCGGAGATGAGGGAAGAAGAGGAGGAGGCCGAGGGTAGCCTGAAAATGAGCTGGGTATCGTCCGCATAGCACTGGAAGTGGGGGCAGAGAGCGGCGATGCGGTGGGCAAGGAGTGCCAGATACTGGTTGAAAAGCCAGGGAGAGAGGTTGGATCCCTGGGGGACACCACAGGTGGAGAAAAAGATGTCGGAAAGGAAGGAGCCCATTTGGACCTGGGAGGGTCGACCGGAAAGGAAAGAGGTCAGCCATGCCAGAGCCTGACCAGTGATACCCAGGTTATCACGGAGACGGTTGAGCAGGATGGAATGGTTGACAGTGTCAAAGGCAGAGGAGAGATCGAGCAGAATGAGAACACAGGGAGTGTTGGAATCGAGGTTCAGGAGCAGGTCCTCACGGATGTTCAGGAGAGCAGTTTCCGTGCTTCTGGCCGCTCTGAAGCCGGATTGATGGTCATGAAGGTTACCAACATATTCAGCATGGAGGTTAAGCTGGGAGATGGCCAGTTTCTCCAGGAGCTTGCCCAGGAAGGGAGTAATGGAGATTGGGCGATAGTTGGCCGGGCAGGAGGGGTCGGAAGAGGGTTTCTTGAGGAGGGGGTGCACAAGGGAGTGCTTGAGGGGGGATGGGAAGACTCCAGAGGCGAATGAGTGGTTGCAAAAGTCAGCCAGGGCAGGAGCCAGGGAGTCGATGTGGTCCTTGATGGTTTTGGAGGAACAGGGGTGAACCTGTTTAGACGAGGCTTTCATAGATCGGACTTGTCTGGAAACCTCATCAGCAGAAAAAGGTGGAAAAGCAGAGAAGGAGGGCGGAGGGGCGGCTGCAAGAGAGCAAGAGGAAGAGCCGGGAAGAGAGGGAGGGAGGTGAGAGGAGGAGAGCGAGGACAGGATGTCCTGAGTTTTTGAGATGAAGTGCGAGGCCAGTGCAGTGCAAAGGGCCTGGGAGGGGACAGGAGAGGTAGAGACTGCAGCAGGGTTGGCCAGCTCCTTGCAGATTTTAAAGAGTTCGGCCGAGTTGTTAGATGCCTCAGAGATGCGGGCTTGGATAAGGGCTCTCTTCTTGGTGAGAACGGAGAGCCGGTATTGCCTTTGGAGCAGGCGGCAGGCCAGTTTGTCAGAGGATGAACATGAAGCACGCCATTTCCTCTCTGCCACCCTGCACTTGCGTTTTAGGGTGACGAGATCCGAGTCATACCAGGAGTTACATTTGGCTTTGGGCTTCAGGCGGATTCTCATGACGGGGGCAAGGATATCGAGAGTATCAGATATAGAGGAATAGAGCATGGAGAGGGCTGTGTCAGGGTGGGAGTCAGCCGAGGGGGGAGAAGGGGGCGAGAAGGTAGCAGCGAAAGCCTCAACTGACACGCGCTTCATGGGTCGGATGACCGAGAAGGTGGGAGGCAGTGAAGAGGGTGGCTTTGCCTGTGGGTTAGGGAGGGAGAGGTAGGAGGATAGGAGAAAGTGATCGCTCCAGGAGAGAGCAGTGGAGAGAGGGAGGGAGAGGGGAAGGTTAGAAGAGATCAGAGCATCAAGAGTGTGCCCTGCAGAGTGAGTAGGCCCAGACGGGAGAATAGAGAGTGAGAGAGAGTTGCAGAGATCGCGAAAGAGACCAGTGGGGGGACAGGAGGCATCGAGGTGGATGTTGAAGTCACCGAGAAAGAGGAGTTGGGTGGTTGAGGACAGGAGTGAGGAGGAGAGGTCAGCCCACTCAGAGAGGAAGGAGGAAATTTGACCAGGTGGCCGATAGATAGTGGCCACGGTAAGGGAATGGCTAGGAGAGAGAGAGAGTCGGCAGACAAGACATTCAAAAGAGGAGTAGGTCTGCGTAGGAGTGACAGTGGCAGGAATCCACTCAGGGAAGATAAGGGCAACACCACCCCCTGAACGGTTAGGCCTGGGCACGGAGAGGATCTTGTAGCCATCAGGTAGGAGTGTGTCGAAGCTGGTGGCAGAGCTGGCAGTGAACCAAGTCTCAGTGAGACCGAGGACGTCAAGGTCCAGTTCCTCAAGAAGGCGACAGATATCAGAGGAGTGCTTGATGGCAGAGCGAGAATTTAGAGTGGCAATGTGGAGAAGGTTGCCACCCTTGAAAAACTTCCGGGGAGGGGTACAGATCAGAGGTACGCCCTGCGGAGGTGTTGGAGAAGGAGTTGAAGAGGGAGCAAGAGAAGGGGCAGGGAGGGAGGGGAGAGGCAAGGTAGCCGAGGACAGAGGAGGGGGGACAGCGGGAGCGTAGAGGAAGTTGATGAGGCATGGGAAGCGTCTATCAAAGAGGTGAAGGTTGGCCTGAGGGCCTTGGACCAAGACGGTCCCATTAGCATAGACATTAATGATGGCTTTAGAGGAGTGGAAAGGGGCCAAGAGGACATCCCAACGGGTGCCACCATTAATGGGAGAGGTGGAGAAAGGAGAGAGCACAGCGACCATGTGAAGGGTCCATAGTTCAGGTGAAGGCACGAAAAAGAGAATGTCATTGAGAGTTTCCTTGGAGCAGGCGCTCGTGTAGGTGTCAGCGATAGGGAGGCCTGGGTTGGAGACCAGGATGTCCTTTTTAAACTTTTTCCTACCGGATTTAGTGAGGAGAGCAGGATAGTCAATGGAGAAGCAGTTAGAGTAGATAGGCGAGATAGAGAGCACCATGGAGTAAGAGGGGAGGCGGACGACACGAGTATGCAGACAGGAAGTGAGTGGAGGGCACTAGTTTACCACAATGCAGAGCAAACAGTAATGCGTAGTAGGTCAGGGCCACCTAAGTTTGAGAATCCTGCGAGGGGAGAAAAAGCACCCTAGTTGAACACAATGCAGAGCAAACAGTAATGCTTAGTAGGTCAGGGCCACCTAAGTTTGAGAATCCTGCGAGGGGAGAAAAAGCACCCTAGTTGAACACAATGCAGAGCAAACAGTAATGCTTAGTAGGTCAGGGCCACCTAAGTTTGAGAATCCTGCGAGGGGAGAAAAAGCACCCTAGTTGAACACAATGCAGAGCAAACAGTAATGCTTAGTAGGTCAGGGCCAACTAAGTTTGAGAATCCTGCGAGGGGAGAAAAAAGCACCCTAGTTGAACACAATGCAGAGCAAACAGTAATGCTTAGTGGGTCAGGGCCACCTAAGTTTGAGAATCCTGCGAGGGGAGAAAAAGCACCCTAGTTGAACACAATGCAGAGCAAACAGTAATGCTTAGTAGGTCAGGGCCAACTAAGTTTGAGAATCCTGCGAGGGGAGAAAAAAGCACCCTAGTTGAACACAATGCAGAGCAAACAGTAATGCTTAGTAGGTCAGGGCCACCTAAGTTTGAGAATCCTGCGAGGGGAGAAAAAAAATGCAGGTTTTGCTTTCGGCCAGTAGGCCAGCAACAAAGTCTTTGTACCGTTGCTGTTGGAATAAATTCTGCAACTGGTGCAAGGAAAAGAATGTAGATCCTTTTCTATGTAAAACACCAGGGGCCTCATCACGAGTTGGGCGGTAACCCCGGCGCTATTACTGACAGCGCTATTAGCCCTACCGCCAAACCCCCTGGTGCTATTAGCGCCGGATCACGGGTTTGGCAGAACGGTTAGTCCCCATTCCCCATTGGGTCCATTCGGGAATTCCTCATTCCCCATTGGGCCCAATGGGGAAAATTTGCGCTATTACCGCTGGCGGATTTCCTACTGGCGGTAATGCCAAAAATCTGCAAATTTGCTGCAGATTTCCCCCAGCTCATGATCTGGCGGACCCTTAAATGCAGCGTTAATAACGCTACCGCTGCATTTAAGGGTTACCACCAGACTCGTGATGAGGCCCCAGATGTTTTATCCTTTCTTCTATCCTTAGCTAATCTTGGACTCCACATTGGTACTATTAAAGGCTACTTGGCGGCCCTGTCCATCTTTAAGCGATCATCAGAGGAATGTTCCTATTTCAAAATTTCACTGGTGACAATTTCTAAAGGGGGCTCACCAATGTGTCCCCTCCCCAACTCCTTTCCAGATTCCAGTTTGCGACCTAAATCTGGTTCTAAAATTCCTAATGTGTGCACCCTTTGAACCTCAGCACTCATGTCCTTTAAGGCTATTAACCTTTTAAACCATTCTATTAGTAGCTCTGACATCAGCCGTAGAGTGAACGAGTTGCAGGCACTTTCATCCAAGCCACCCTTTACCGTCTTCCACAAAGACAGGGTTGTTTTAAGGGTCAACCCTTCTTTTTTGTCCAAAATCATTTCTGATTTTCATTTGGGTCAGAAAATTGTTCTACCTTCTTTCTATCCCCCACCTCATACTGGCAAGGAAGAGGAAAGACTACATAGGTTAGACCCCCGGACAGCATTAAGCTTTTACCTTTCAAGAAGTTACGTATTGATGACCAACTCTTCATTGGATATACAGGACATACGCTGGGTCAGGATGTTCCTAAAAAGACCTTATCCAGGTGGATAATTCTGGCCATATCAGAATGCTACAGGCTGGCAGGAAAAGACCCCCCTAAAGGTTTAAGAGCCCATTCCACCTGGGGCATCGCTACATCTACATCTCTGCAAAGGGGCGTACCAATTAGAAACATTTGTAAAGCGGCAACGTGGTCGTCCATCCCCACATTCACAAAGCATTATTGCCTGGATTCTTCCCTTGGTCAGGATGGTACTTTTGGCAAGGAAGTCCTTCACTCTGTCCGGGAAAATATTTGAAGTCTAATTCTACTCCCTCCTCCAAACCAAGTACAGTTTTGGGAGTCTGTCAAAGATGAGGGATACGTGGGAGGACACAATCCATTCAAAGAGCAAGTTACTTACCCCTGGTAATGTTCTTTCGACTGGATGTTCCTCCCACGTATTCCTTGCCCCCCCATCCTACCCCTCAGTAGAATTTCCTGTGCTATTACAGCTTCCATTCCATCAAGGCTGAGTATGTTTACTCCCGTGTTTTACGGGTATCTCTGCTGCTAAAGGGGGAAAAACAGAACTGAGGCCAACGGGTGCTGCACGTGCTATTTATGCCTTCGAGGACATCATCCTTGACGGAGGCCTTCAAGGGACATCAACGCACAGCGCTCTCTGACGAATTATATTTCTGAAGCAGCTGCAGCTGGACAACAAGTGTCAAAGATGAGGAATACGTGGGAGGAACATCCAGTCGAAAAGAACATTACCAGGGGTAAGTAACTTGTTCATCTGCAAAGGTAAAGGCAATGAAGAGGGACATTTCTCTGGGGAGGAGCCTCATTTTCCATAAGAGGTGGCGTTGATCATGGCATTGTTATTCTAGTTGTTCCTGGTGATCTTCCCTGATCATCTTCATCCAGAATCCTACAGCGGTTGAGGATTTTGCACCTGTGGATGGGTTGCCCCTTTCTTTGGAAGCTTTCTCAGAACTCACTGGCGAAGCAAGCCCAGAACTCACTGGCGCATCTAGCCCAGAACTCACTGGCGAAGCAAGCCCAGAACTCACTGGCGCATCTAGCCCAGAAGTCACTGGCGCAGCGAGCCCAGAACTCATTGGCGCAGCCAGCCCAGACCTCACTGGTGCAGCCAGCCCAGAACTCACTGGCGCAGGGAGCCCAGAACTCAATGGTGCAGTGAGCATATCGAGGCCAGGAAATGATGAGCGATTTTGGGCCTGCATCGGATCTCATGGTTGAGGCGACTGCAGGAGGACATGCTGGGGTGCAAGATGCCAGGATCTCTGCGTTATTAAGACTCACAATTTCACCTCTCTGCACAGCAATCCACACGCACTTCACCGCACTGCAACAGACTAACAAATAGGGCTTCATTACGCGGTAGGCGGTAGCCATGGCGCTATTAGCTGCATGGCTACCCCCTTACAGCATTCTGGGTCCGGGTTCCTGAAATAGGGACTTACCGGGTCATTCCAACCTTGGAGGATCCGGAAAATCCCCATTCCGGGAACAATTCCCCATTCCCATTCGAGCCCCCATAGGGCTCGATGGGAATGGGGATGGAGCTAATAACGGTACTGCAATTTTCGGTACCGTTATTAGCTCTGTAGTCCCTTAACGGGTCCCATCCATAACACCTGGTAAAACCAGGCATTAAGGAAGGGACCCGCTAAGGGACCTCGGAATAGGGTGGTAAGGGATTACCGGCACCGGTGACCTTACCGGTGCCGGTAATCCCTTACCACCTACCTCATAATGAGGCCCATAGTCTGGAACAACAGCACATGGGAATTTGGCACCAACCCAAAAACTGCACTTAAGCTCAGCAAACGGTGCAAAGTGAACTGAAGCGGCCAACAGGACATCCCCGCTCTCACTTTCCTATTCCCACTGCACCCTAACCCCCTTCTCCCTTTCCTTCCCCTTTTTTCACAATCTCCTTTTTCAGATCTGCCCGAGCGCCTGGGGGCCACTGCAGTGGAGACGGTTGCGCTGTATAAATACCTTGAACAATAACATAACATAAGCTAAATCGGCTCTGCTGAAGTGATAGCAGCGTATTGCCTGCACCCATCAGAACCACATTATGACAGCCATAAATTCCACATCAACACTTTAAATCAGGGTGAGAAAAATACCAAAATAATGCAGTCATCTTTTTTGTTATCAAAAAACCCATCTTTTTCTTTTGCACAAAAGCCAACACTGATGTGGAACATGACATATGTGCATCACAACCGGGCTCAGGTGGGCACCATAAGTCACTTTCATCCACTTAATTCATAAATGCAAAACCAGGCGCTCAGTTTGTCGTTCTTTGTCTGTGGGACCATGCAAATTATAACATTGCAGGACACAGACACAGACCTATTTTCGGAGTCTTCCAGTTCAGACAGCAAAAACTTGACTCTCCCACCATGACCTTTTAGTTCCCAAGTCTGCTGTGCATTGTGCTCTTCCATGCACATCCCTCCCTTGATAGTAATGTCCGCTTGTCACCCCCTTTCTGTTATTCCCCATTCCTTAGAGATCTCACAATCTTCCAAATGCTTCCCTCTGTTGATAGTATTCAGGGCTCGCTAAATCTACTAGCCCACTAGCATTGGTGAGTAGTTTTTATGAAGCGCAAACACCATTTGCATAATCATAAACAAAGGGAGGCTCTGGGAAACAGTAGTCTTCTCTATGCAGAGATTAATAGAAATACTCCAAATCTTAATCACTATACATTCACACAACTATTTTGATGTGCTCGATAAATTGCAATGCTTTATTTCAGTGTGCACCAGAAATTCAGCCTTTCAGCCTACACGTGTTTCGACAAAACTGTCTTTGTCAAGGGAGGGTTGGTAAAAGGTAAAGGCCTGGTTCTTGAGACTGTGAACAATCGTTTCCATGGTTTTGGCTAGTCAAAGAGTATTGCCTTTCGGCATGGTTAAGTAAATCAATTCAAATAGCATAGATTCCAAAGGCACAGGGGCTGCGTCTCAATAAATTCCCCTAATGGGAAGTCCAGACAAAATGAGATTTGTCGTATGTTGCTGCATAGCGACTACTACTTTCTAGGCTAGCACAATTACCCAGAGCCACCCTTTGTTTATGCTTACTTAACCTTAGAGGTCTGGAGTAGAGCCTCTAGGCTCTGGGGGTGCAGCCAGTCGCTGCGCATTGCAGGACATCTAGCGCACGAATAGTCGGATCTACCCATATTACTTAACCATCTGCATGATACGCAACCTTGCTGGCGAGTATGGGGATGTTAGAAACATATTTTGCATTTACTGAAAACACACTTTGTTTGCAGTAAACAGCAAATACACATTTCACTGTGCATGCTTGACAGCACTGCACCAAATATGAAGTGTGCTTATGGTGGCATGCACCATTGGAAAATAGGGTGTCACCAGTCACCTTGGGGCAAGTGCATTTCTCTTAGGTGAAGTATGTAAACTAAGGAACTCGTCTTGCAGGTCCAGTGGGATTTTAAAGAATTTGCAAGGCATGGTAATGCCTGCCTGCCACCCCCTTTCTGCTAGTCCCCATTCCTTAGCGATCTCACTATCTTTCATAGGTGTCCCTTCCTGTGATAGTAATGTCTGTCTGCCACCCTATCTCTGTTAGTCCCCATTCTGTAGAGATATTTTCCCAACGTTCAAATTATAAAACCACTAATGTCAGCACAAAAAACTAACAAATTCAAACAATTCAAAAAACACGTGATTTGACATGATACTACTGAGCACACAGCAGAGCAAACACATGGTGAATCATCCGTACTACAGCCTCATTCTGCATCTGTTTGTTTCAACTCTACAACAGTTTTTAGTTTTGTGAGTCCAGATTAGTTTTCTACTTTTCTGTGTCTTTTTTCATTTGTGGGAACACCAAAAAAACAAGTAATGTTGTTTTTTCCACTCAGGTCGACATGTTTTTCGGCACTTTATTTGTGGTTCACTTATATCCACATAATTCATTTTTAGAGCCATCTTCAGGACATACATGTGGTTCCGTTTCAGGATAAGTCCGTTGAAAGTCCCATTTCTCACACTTCCTTTAGATTAAGGCAGGTGACGTAGGGATCATAAGGCAGGTTTTTGAGCCAATCGAAATACTTGGTTCAATTTCTTCCCAAGGATGCGCTTGCTTCCCTCTGCCTGGTTACTGTTCTTTCGTTTTATTTCACTAGTGGATCAGGTGTGGAGCCAGGCAGTCTCTCCCTGTATAAGTCCTGATCTGCTTGCTAGGGTTGCGCAGAATTCTTGTTCAGCTGGATCAGATGTATCCCGCCCCTTACTGCTAAACATTCCTTAGAGATCTCTCAATCTTCCATACGTGTCCCTCTCTCTGCTAGTAATGCCTGCCTGCCACCTCCCTTACTGCTAAACATTCCTTAGAGATCCCTCAATCTTCCACACGTGTCCCTCTCTCTGCTAGTAATGCCTGCCTGCCACCTCGCTTTCTGATAGTCTCCATTCCTTAGAGATCTCTCAATCTTCCATACGCGTCCCTCTCTCTGCTAGTAATGCCTGCCTGCCACCTCCCTTTCTGATAGTCTCCATTCCTTAGAGATCTCTCAATCTTCCATACGTGTCCCTCTCTCTGCTAGTAATGCCTGCCTGCCACCTCGCTTTCTGATAGTCTCCATTCCTTAGAGATCTCTCAATCTTCCATACGTGTCCCTCTCTCTGCTAGTAATGCCTGCCTGCCACCTCCCTTTCTGATAGTCTTCCTTCCTTAGAGATCTCTCAGACTTCCATACGTGTCCCTCTCTCTGCTAGTAATGCCTGCCTGCCACCTCCCTTACTGCTAAACATTCCTTAGAGATCTCTCAATCTTCCATACGTGTCCCTCTCTCTGCTAGTAATGCCTGCCTGCCACCTCCCTTACTGCTAAACATTCCTTAGAGGTCTCTCAATCTTCCATACGTGTCCCTCTCTCTGCTAGTAATGCCTGCCTGCCACCTCCCTTACTGCTAAACATTCCTTAGAGATCTCTCAATCTTCCATACGTGTCCCTCTCTCTGCTAGTAATGCCTGCCTGCCACCTCGCTTTCTGATAGTCTCCATTCCTTAGAGATCTCTCAATCTTCCATACGTGTCCCTCTCTCTGCTAGTAATGCCTGCCTGCCACCTCCCTTTCTGATAGTCTTCCTTCCTTAGAGATCTCTCAGACTTCCATACGTGTCCCTCTCTCTGCTAGTAATGCCTGCCTGCCACCTCCCTTACTGCTAAACATTCCTTAGAGATCTCTCAATCTTCCATACGTGTCCCTCTCTCTGCTAGTAATGCCTGCCTGCCACCTCCCTTACTGCTAAACATTCCTTAGAGGTCTCTCAATCTTCCATACGTGTCCCTCTCTCTGCTAGTAATGCCTGCCTGCCACCTCCCTTACTGCTAAACATTCCTTAGAGATCTCTCAATCTTCCATACGTGTCCCTCTCTCTGCTAGTAATGCCTGCCTGCCACCTCCCTTACTGCTAAACATTCCTTAGAGATCTCTCAATCTTCCATACGTGTCCCTCTCTCTGCTAGTAATGCCTGCCTGCCACCTCCCTTTCTGATAGTCTCCAATCCTTAGAGATCTCTCAATCTTCCATACGTGTCCCTCTCTCTGCTAGTAATGCCTGCCTGCCACCTCGCTTTCTGATAGTCTCCATTCCTTAGAGATCTCGCAATCTTCCATACGTGTCCCTCTCTCTGCTAGTAATGCCTGCCTGCCACCTCCCTTTCTGATAGTCTCCATTCCCTAGAGATCTCTCAGACTTCCATACGTGTTCCTTTCTCTGATAGTAATGCCTGCCTGCCACCTCGCTTTCTGATAGTCTCCATTCCTTAGAGATCTCTCAATCTTCCATACAAGTCCCTCTCTCTGATAGTAATGCCTGCCTGCCACCTCCCTTTCTGATAGTCTCCATTCCTTAGAGATCTCTCAGACTTCCATACGTGTTCCTTTCTCTGATAGTAATGCCTGCCTGCCACCTCGCTTTCTGATAGTCTCCATTCCTTAGAGATCTCTCAATCTTCCATACGTGTCCCTCTCTCTGCTAGTAATGCCTGCCTGCCACCTCCCTTTCTGATGGTCTTCCTTCCTTAGAGATCTCTCAGACTTCCATACGTGTCCCTCTCTCTGATAGTAATGCCTGCCTGCCTGCCACCTTGCTTTCTGATAGTCTCCATTCCTTAGAGATCTCTCAATCTTCCATACGTGTCCCTCTCTCTGCTAGTAATGCCTGCCTGCCACCTTGCTTTCTGATAGTCTCCATTCCTTAGAGATCTCTCAGACTTCCATACGTGTCCCTCTCTCTGCTAGTAATGCCTGCCTGCCACCTTCCTTTCTGATAGTCTCCATTCCTTAGAGATCTCTCAGACTTCCATACGTGTCCCTCTCTCTGCTAGTAATGCCTGCCTGCCACCTTCCTTTCTGATAGTCTCCATTCCTTAGAGATCTCTCAGACTTCCATACGTGTCCCTCCCTCTGATAGTAATGCCTGCCTGCCACCTCGCTTTCTGATAGTCTCCATTCCTTAGAGATCTCTCAATCTTCCATACGTGTCCCTCTCTCTGCTAGTAATGCCTGCCTGCCACCTCGCTTTCTGATAGACCCCATTCCTTAGAGATCTCTCAATCTTCCATACGTGTCCCTCTCTCTGCTAGTAATGCCTGCCTGCCACCTTCCTTTCTGATAGTCTCCATTCCTTAGAGATCTCTCAATCTTCCATACAAGTCCCTCTCTGATAGTAATGCCTGCCTGCCACCTCGCTTTCTGATAGTCTCCATTCCTTAGAGGTCTCCCAATCTTCCATGCATGTCCCTTTCTCTGATAGTAATGCCTGCCTGCCTGCCACCTTCCTTTCTGATAGTCTCCATTCCTTAAAGATCTCTCAATCTTCCATACGTGTCCCTCTCTCTGCTAGTAATGCCTGCCTGCCACCTTGCTTTCTGATAGTCTCCATTCCTTAGAGATCTCTCAGACTTCCATACGTGTCCCTCCCTCTGATAGTAATGCCTGCCTGCCACCTCCCTTTCTGATAGTCTTCCTTCCTTAGAGATCTCTCAGACTTCCATACGTGTCCCTCTCTCTGATAGTAATGCCTGCCTGCCATCTCGCTTTCTGATAGTCTTACTTCCTTAGAGATCTCTCAGACTTCCATACATGTCCCTCTCTCTGATAGTAATGCCTGCCTGCCACCTCCCTTTCTGATAGTTTCCATTCCTTAGAGATCTCTCAATCTTCCATACGTGTCCCTCCCTCTGATAGTAATGCCTGCCTGCCACCTCCCTTTCTGATAGTCTTCCTTCCTTAGAGATCTCTCAGACTTCCATACGTGTCCCTCTCTCTGATAGTAATGCCTGCCTGCCACCTCGCTTTCTGATAGTCTTCCTTCCTTAGAGATCTCTCAGACTTCCATACGTGTCCCTCTCTCTGATAGTAATGCCTGCCTGCCACCTCCCTTTCTGATAGTTTCCATTCCTTAGAGATCTCTCAATCTTCCATACGTGTCCCTCCCTCTGATAGTAATGCCTGCCTGCCACCTCCCTTTCTGATAGTCTTCCTTCCTTAGAGATCTCTCAGACTTCCATACGTGTCCCTCTCTCTGATAGTAATGCCTGCCTGCCACCTCGCTTTCTGATAGTCTTCCTTCCTTAGAGATCTCTCAGACTTCCATACGTGTCCCTCTCTCTGATAGTAATGCCTGCCTGCCACCTCCCTTTCTGATAGTCTTCCTTCCTTAGAGATCTCTCAGACTTCCATACGTGTCCCTCTCTCTGATAGTAATGCCTGCCTGCCACCTCGCTTTCTGATAGTCTTTCTTCCTTAGAGATCTCTCAGACTTCCATACGTGTCCCTCTCTCTGATAGTAATGCCTGCCTGCCACCTCG
This sequence comes from Ambystoma mexicanum, assembly GCF_040938575.1. Lineage (NCBI taxonomy): Eukaryota > Metazoa > Chordata > Amphibia > Caudata > Ambystomatidae > Ambystoma > Ambystoma mexicanum. Next base: position 21,493,384 of record NC_090921.1, read on the forward strand.
CTTTCTGATAGTCTTCCTTCCTTAGAGATCTCTCAGACTTCCATACGTGTCCCTCTCTCTGATAGTAATGCCTGCCTGCCACCTCCCTTTCTGATAGTTTCCATTCCTTAGAGATCTCTCAATCTTCCATACGTGTCCCTCCCTCTGATAGTAATGCCTGCCTGCCACCTCCCTTTCTGATAGTCTTCCTTCCTTAGAGATCTCTCAGACTTCCATACGTGTCCCTCTCTCTGATAGTAATGCCTGCCTGCCACCTCGCTTTCTGATAGTCTTCCTTCCTTAGAGATCTCTCAGACTTCCATACGTGTCCCTCTCTCTGATAGTAATGCCTGCCTGCCACCTCCCTTTCTGATAGTCTTCCTTCCTTAGAGATCTCTCAGACTTCCATACGTGTCCCTCTCTCTGATAGTAATGCCTGCCTGCCACCTCCCTTTCTGATAGTCTTCCTTCCTTAGAGATCTCTCAGACTTCCATACGTGTCCCTCTCTCTGATAGTAATGCCTGCCTGCCACCTCCCTTTCTGATAGTCTTCCTTCCTTAGAGATCTCTCAGACTTCCATACGTGTCCCTCTCTCTGATAGTAATGCCTGCCTGCCACCTCCCTTTCTGATAGTTTCCATTCCTTAGAGATCTCTCAATCTTCCATACGTGTCCCTCCCTCTGATAGTAATGCCTGCCTGCCACCTCCCTTTCTGATAGTCTTCCTTCCTTAGAGATCTCTCAGACTTCCATACGTGTCCCTCTCTCTGATAGTAATGCCTGCCTGCCACCTCCCTTTCTGATAGTTTCCATTCCTTAGAGATCTCTCAATCTTCCATACGTGTCCCTCCCTCTGATAGTAATGCCTGCCTGCCACCTCCCTTTCTGATAGTCTTCCTTCCTTAGAGATCTCTCAGACTTCCATACGTGTCCCTCTCTCTGATAGTAATGCCTGCCTGCCACCTCGCTTTCTGATAGTCTTCCTTCCTTAGAGATCTCTCAGACTTCCATACGTGTCCCTCTCTCTGATAGTAATGCCTGCCTGCCACCTCCCTTTCTGATAGTCTTCCTTCCTTAGAGATATCTCTGACTTCCATACGTGTCCCTCTCTCTGATAGTAATGCCTGCCTGCCACCTCGCTTTCTGATAGTCTTCCTTCCTTAGAGATCTCTCAGACTTCCATACGTGTCCCTCTCTCTGATAGTAATGCCTGCCTGCCACCTCGCTTTCTGATAGTCTTCCTTCCTTAGAGATCTCTCAGACTTCCATACGTGTCCCTCTCTCTGATAGTAATGCCTGCCTGCCACCTCCCTTTCTGATAGTTTCCATTCCTTAGAGATCTCTCAATCTTCCATACGTGTCCCTCCCTCTGATAGTAATGCCTGCCTGCCACCTCCCTTTCTGATAGTTTCCATTCCTTAGAGATCTCTCAATCTTCCATACGTGTCCCTCCCTCTGATAGTAATGCCTGCCTGCCACCTCCCTTTCTGATAGTCTTCCTTCCTTAGAGATCTCTCAGACTTCCATACGTGTCCCTCTCTCTGATAGTAATGCCTGCCTGCCACCTCGCTTTCTGATAGTCTTCCTTCCTTAGAGATCTCTCAGACTGCCATACGTGTCCCTCTCTCTGATAGTAATGCCTGCCTGCCACCTCGCTTTCTGATAGTTTCCATTCCTTAGAGATCTCTCAATCTTCCATACGTGTCCCTCCCTCTGATAGTAATGCCTGCCTGCCACCTCCCTTTCTGATAGTCTTCCTTCCTTAGAGATCTCTCAGACTTCCATACGTGTCCCTCTCTCTGATAGTAATGCCTGCCTGCCACCTCGCTTTCTGATAGTCTTCCTTCCTTAGAGATCTCTCAGACTTCCATACGTGTCCCTCTCTCTGATAGTAATGCCTGCCTGCCACCTCCCTTTCTGATAGTCTTCCTTCCTTAGAGATCTCTCAGACTTCCATACGTGTCCCTCTCTCTGATAGTAATGCCTGCCTGCCACCTCGCTTTCTGATAGTCTTCCTTCCTTAGAGATCTCTCAGACTTCCATACGTGTCCCTCTCTCTGATAGTAATGCCTGCCTGCCACCTCCCTTTCTGATAGTCTTCCTTCCTTAGAGATCTCTCAGACTTCCATACGTGTCCCTCTCTCTGATAGTAATGCCTGCCTGCCACCTCCCTTTCTGATAGTCTTCCTTCTTTAGAGATCTCTCAGACTTCCATACGTGTCCCTCTCTCTGATAGTAATGCCTGCCTGCCACCTCCCTTTCTGATAGTTTCCATTCCTTAGAGATCTCTCTGACTTCCATACGTGTCCCTCTCTCTGATAGTAATGCCTGTCTGTCTCCTCCATTTTGCCTAGAGACGTGTTATTGCATGTCTTGCATTTGGCTCTCAAGGGCTGAAGATGAACCTTGATATGAGATCTTTCATGTATACATTCTGTGCACTCATGAGGATTTCTACGCGTGGATCCCCTGGCACACTCTCTGGTGTGCGCTGTAAAGGATGCAGTTGTGGCATGACGTTTTCCCTAGTATAGGACTGCTGATGTGCGATTTGAGTGATTATTTTTTTATTCACTTGTAGGGCCTGTCCGCTGTATTATCTTGTGTGTCCTAAGTTGATGAAGCTTTCTCAGACTCTGATGGCTTTCATACTGGTGAGTAAGGTCTGGGGTTGCCACAGGTCTGTGGTGCACCTTCACTGTTTTCCGCGCTAAGGTCTGGGGTTGCCACAGGTCTGTGGTGCACCTTCACTGCTTGCCGCGCTAAGGTATGGGGTTGCCACAGGTCTGTGGTGCACCTTCACTGCTTGCCGCGCTAAGGCCAGGGGTTGCCACAGGTCTGTGGTGCACCTTCACTGCTTGCCGCGCTAAGGTCTGGGGTTGCCACAGGTCTGTGGTGCACCTTCACTGCTTGCCGCGCTAAGGTCTGGGGTTGCCACAGGTCTGTGGTGCACCTTCACTGCTTGCCGCGCTAAGGTCTGGGGTTGCCACAGGTCTGTGGTGCACCTTCACTGCTTGCCGCTCTAAGGACTGGGGTTGCCACAGGTCTGTGGTCCACCTTCACTGCTTGCCGCACTAAGGTCTGGGGTTGCCACAGGTCTGTGTGCACCTTCACTGCTTGCCGCACTAAGGTATGAGGTTGCCACAGGTCTGTGGTGCACCTTCACTGCTTGCCGCACTAAGGTCTGGGGTTGCCACAGGTCTTTGGTGCACCTTCACTGCTTGCCGCACTAAGGTCTGGGTTTGCCACAGATCTGTGGTGCACCTTCACTGCTTGCCGCACTGCCAGTGTGCATCCTGCGATACATGAAAAGTGGAGGGGGCCACTGAAGCATTTCTTGCATTTCACACTCTCCTATGGCAACTCTCCAATATGGATCTCTCATGCTTTTATAGATCTGCGCATTCTGATAAGTTGTTCTTTTTTTTGTACTACATGACTTGGTGCGCTTTCTCCAATGTGTGTAATCTCTGATGCCGCTTCAGGCTTGTAGTTTGATTAAAGCGCTTACCACACTCTTTGCACTCATAGGGCTTCTTTCCAGTATGGATTCTTCGATGGTTACATAGAGCCGAGGTCCCTTTGAAGCTTTTCTTGCACTCTGTACACTGGTACGGTCTTTCCCCCGTGTGGCATCTCTGATGTTGCCTCAAGCTTAAAGCCTGTTTGAAGCTCTTATCACACTCTCTGCACTCATACGGTTTCTCCTCTGTATGAATCCTCTGATGTTTGCACAGGTTTGACCTATGATTGAAGCTTTTTTTACACTCTGTGCACTCATAGGGTTTTTCCACTGTATGAATTATCCGATGCTTACGCAGGTCGCACCTATGAGTGAAGATTTTCTCGCAATCTGTGCACTCATAAGGCTTCTCTCCAGTGTGGATCTTTTCATGCCACCTGAGGTTTGAGCTGGTAGTAAAGCTTTTCATGCACTCTGCGCACTGGTGTGGTCTCTCTCCTGAGTGTAATCTCTGATGTTTACTCAACTGTGAAGTCAAACTGAAGCACTTACCACACTCTGTGCACTCATAGGGTTTCTCCACTGCGTGAATTATCAGATGCTTGCGCAAGTCCCACCCATGAGTGAAGATTTTCTTGCAATCTGTGCACTCATGGGGTTTCTCTCCAGTGTGGATCTTCTGATGCGCTCTCAGGTTTGAGCCATAACTGAAGCATCTCTTGCACTCTGTACACTGGTATGGTCTCTCCCCTGTGTGTAATCTCTGGTGTCCTTTCAAGTCTGGAGCCCGACTGAAGCTTTTATCACACTCTGTGCACTTATATGGTCTCTCCCCTGTATGAATTCTACGATGATTGTCCAGCCCCGATTTCCGAGTGAAGCTTTTCTCACACTCTGTGCACTGGTGCAGTTTTTTCCCGGGCAGGATCCTTCGATGCAGGCGTGGCCTCTTGGTTTGCACCGATGCACCTTCATCTGTTGAAACAAGCAAAAGATCCAAATATTATTTCATTGAATCAGACAGCATCAAGGCTAAGGTACTTAGTGCAAAGATGGGAATTCATTTGTCCACTTCCTATTAAAACCCTGAGGGGCTCATTTTTGAATTCGCTGTAATTTGACTGCGGGGACACATTACGTTTACACTGTAACAAATGCAGGTCCCTGCTGCCAAATTTTTGTATTTGGCACGACAGGGTTCAAGTGAGTAAAACTGTCTGGCATGCTGGCATACCAGGCAGTGCTTACTTTTGATTGTGAGCGCCGCTTGTCATGTTCACATGGCAAGCAGCGCTCACAATTACAATTAATTGCTCTCCGGCATGCTTGCATGTCAGACAGTGTTTAATTTTCATTTGTGAACACTGCTAACCATGCGTGCATTGTAAGCAGTTTTCACAATGAAAAACAAATGCTGTCCGAGGACAGCATTTATTTGTCATTTTAAACTCTGCCGCCATGCATGCCAGGCAGACCCCATAGGGATCTCTAGCATTTGCACCAGCATGAAAATACATGCCGGTGCAAATGCATGAGCATTTGTATGGCAGAGAGGATGGAAGGTAGCGGAAATGCAAGTTGTGTTCCGCCCCAGCTCTGCGGCATACAAATAAATGAAAATGGGCTGTGGCGTCAATGGAAGGCGTAAAAGACATACGCAAGGCATGTACGCATACGCATACTGGTGTAGGGTACTGGCTACCAATGTTGGTTCAAAAGCAAAGGTTTAACACACATGTCTAACCAAACTCTCACTGTAGAACAGACAAACAGTAAGGCTTAGACTCAGGAGCTTGGTATGAAGTTACCGTTAACAAACATACGCAAAGGTTTACCAAGTAAGAGATTGTCAACACAGGCAAGTACAAAAAATAAACGTATTATTAAAGTAACATGTGCAATAAGATACACATACTACCAGGGAAGGAAAACTATGCCTATATATAGACAACTCAAAAAGGGGGTCCAATTGGGCCAACACTACATTCTAGATCAAAAAGAAATATCACACAATAAACTGTAGCAAGCCTAAAGTGGGAGGAAAATTATGCTAGTGCACACCAGCCTTAGGAAATAGAGCACAGCAAGACTCAGAAAAACTTACTAAAGCTGTCCAACACTATCCTAGGTACAACTGTTCAACAATAATCTCAAGCAAGTAAAGAACAAGTTACTTACCTGTAACTCCTGTTAGCCAGCATTGGTATCTACCATACTGTTTAAATATTCCCCTTTGTCAGGCTGGGAATCCTCGGTAATAGTAAAGCAGTTTAGGTTTACATTTTGTAATAAAGTTATGGTATGAAAGTCCTGGCAGGAGAGTACACCAGGTGAAGAAAATACAATGGAAGTTTTGGTATGAAAGTCCTGGCAGGAGAGTACACCAGCAGAAGAGAATTGCAATGAAAGTTGTGGTATGAAAGACCTGGCAGGAGAGTACTCAAGGTGAAGAGAATTGAAATGAAAGTTGTGGTATGAAAGTCCTAGCAGGAGTGTATACCAGTGAAGAGAAGTATTGTAAATTACAAGGCAATCCTTAGGAAGTCACATGCCCAACTATTATTTGTTCTGTAAAGAGGAATCTGGGGAAGGGAACAATTTCCCCAAGAACTTTGTGTGCGCCAAGGGGGAGACGTCATCCTCTTGGGCTACAAGAAATTTGCATATTGGTAAAAGAAATCAGGGGAAGGGAGCCAGTCCCTGGATCATTTACCACTTGGAACTTTTTGGTTTGAGTTATACCTTTGTGTTGAATTGGAACATGTGTGCACCTTTAGATCCATAGAGAATGTTTAGAGTGTGAGGGCCAGAATAGGATTTCAGACACAGGAGATATTTTTACTTTGGGCATCTTGACAATGTACAGATCCCTTAGTTTTTGGTTGGGATTTGGAAATACCTCCTAGGATCGGGATAGTAAGGCATTTCCACAATCCTTTTGATTTTGAATAAAGGTCTATAGCCAATACTATAAGTCCTCTGTGTCTACATCTCATTACACAGTGCTTGGAATATGGTACACAGTCGACGGATGGAGTCCCTCGTCGAAAGTTGTTGGTATGGGTGCCGATGGAACCGTAGACAGGGTCATTAACAAAGACTTCTTATGCTTCATCGGTGGGGTCGTAGCCGAAGACGTTGCCGATGGTGTTGTAGACAAGGCTGTAATCTCCAGCCAGTGGGAGGTGTCATCAAGTGCTTCTTTGTATAAGACAAATGTGTTAGGGGAGTTTTCCTAAAGTCCTACTGGTAGTAAGACTTTAGTAAGCTATCCTAGTGGTTTGTAGATCCCCAACTCTTAGTATCAGTCTGTATTAGCTCAGGACCTTGGTAGTGTGGCGGAGCAGTCCGGCTTATCTTAAGAGGAAGATGTGAGCTGTAGGTAAGTACACTGAATCTTGGCTAAACAGGCACAACAAAGAAGCACTTACACATATATTTATATAAAAGATATATTTACACCAGAATCACTTTAAATACTTCAGACATTTATACTAGAACACTTAGGAATACTTGATAATACACTTCAAAGAGCACCTTCACTGTTGTGCTTGTTCGCAGTTACATTTGGAGAAACGTTAGAAAGGGAAAAGAGAATGTTATCGTATTATTGGTTTTTGCGCACTCATGCGGTTTTCAACGGTTTATACAGTAATACATTTACTCTGCAAACACATATAGTAAAGTCACTTAAAGGGAGGCAAATGGTTAGTTAGTGTAACATAAGCTTAGTTCCAGGTTCTATAGACATTTTCTTTGCCTAGTACGTCTTTAAAGTCCCAAACCACAACCCTAGCTAAAGGCAGTACAGAAAGGGCTTGAAGTCTTGACAATCAGTGAATTATGAAGAGTTCCTGTAGATGTCGTCCAGTTTCTAGTATTATCGAAGCAGCAAGATAACTACTAGCAAGGGATACCTTAAAATCGATTTTGAGAAGGGGACACAAGCAGCGGCTTGGGTCCGAGGAAAGAGGGGGTTGCCCTGGACACCTCTATGTGCACGTCAACGCCCTGGAGTGACCTCTTGTAATCGGGTAAGCAATACCTTTATCCCCACAGTACCTTAGGTTGGAAGAAAATGTTTGTGCTGGAGGCTCCATCATGTTGCAGCTCTGGACCCGACCTCTGGATTCCTTGGTCTGATGACTGAAGGCAGGACAATGAACGGGATCTCTCAGCAGCAGTCTCGAGGGAGGACCATGTAGCACGACTTTCAGCAACTTCTTGGTTCACTCTGTGGTTTTGGCACCTTTTCTGCAGCACCAACAAAGAACACAGATTGCCTGGTCAATCTTCATCGCTTCCTGCAGTCCCACTCTTTGGTGAGGGGTCCTGGGCATGTTGGATCAGATCTCTGGAGTGTCCTCACAGGTTCAGCAAAGATTTGGATGAATTTGGCCTTTCCACAACAATGCACTCGAAATGGGCAGCAGGTCTCCTGGTATTGGGTTTCTGCAGCTCTGGAAACTCCTAGCAGCTCGAGTGACGGCTCGTTTCAAAGTTCATCTTGGGACTGGTTGTCCCCACCAGCTAAAGGGAAGGAGTCGTCCTCTTCGGAGCTCCTCTGTCGCACAGAAAACGGGGTCAGGACAGCAGTGGTCGCTTCACAGTTTTGCAAAAGGTCTACAGGCATCTCTGGTCATCTTCTTCTTCAGTTACTTCAGTTTCCAGTGGTCGACTTGCTTTTCAAACCAGGAGCCTCACCTTTTATAAAGTTTCAGCACACACTCCTCTACAATCTCTCTCAGCATTTTACAGAAATGGGCGTTTGGCTGTGCAATCTGGACAGCCAGACCCCCTATGGGAGCTGAACCTCTTCAGGCACTCTGGCAGACAATGGACAAGGGGGTAGAAGACTCCTCCCCCACTTCCTGCCGGACCAGACATACTAGAGCCTAGGCAGTGATTCCAAAGGGTTCCCTGCAAAGGCATAACACACACACAGACCTCGCCCTCCCAGAATGGTAGAGGGCTAACAAAGAATAACCACGCTAGTAATGGTGAAAAAAGAAGGGAGGCCCCAAGTTGGTACTTGGGTGCTCCTATTGTGCACTACCGAGATTATTAACAAAGCCTGCGGTATACAAAATACACAATAGTTGGTAGAACATGTCCACTGCCACCAGCCAAAGATAGGTGAATGTCTCTATGATACAAAGTCACTGGAGCAGAGAGAAGGGGGATACTAGGTGTCCGTTTGGCTCTCCAATGAAGGTGGTATGTGCCAATCTCTCAGACTATGGAGTTTTGGGAGAGACTAAGAAAAGTAGTTACTCAAGTATATAGAAAAACAATCTCAAAGGAGGACCCTAAGCGTCCCCAGGAACACTAGCCATAAGGAGCTGTGTACTGCACTAGTAAAACACAGATGCCTTTAAGAGCCATGGAGCAGACAGACTGCATAGTACAGGTAGAATACAAAGAATAGAGTTCCAAAAGACAGAGCCCACAAGAATGAATGCGTAGAAAAAGGCTCCACTCATACAGGATTTAAAGAAAAAGGTGCAGAAGTCCAGCAAGAAGTGATCGGGTCTCACTAGGAGAGGGGATGAAGCATACAAAAGATAAATCTACCTAACAAAATGCAGACCAACAGTAGACATAGATGGGTGCTCCATGATAGATGACAAAGAAGCAGATGGGGTTGTGGACGATGACATTGATGCTATCGTCAATGAGGTGGTAGCTCTTTTCCCACGGGAAAGGTTATCTGTGGAACCTTGACCTCTTGGAAGAACAGGTATGCCCCAGGAGCCTGGCCTGCCCCGAGGGAAGTATGTCTGTGGGCAGAGGCAGTATCCGAGGCTCCAGCACACCTTTCCAACGTCTGGTGGTGGCCCGGCCTGCCCCGAGGGAAGTATGGCTGTGGGCAGAGGCAGTATCCGAGGCTCCAGCACACCTGTCTAACCTCTGGTGGTGGCCGGCCCGGCCTGCCCCGAGGGAAGTATGGCTGTGGACAGAGGCAGTATCCGAGTCTCCAGCACACCTGTCCAACCTCTTGTGGCGGCACGGCCTGCCCCAAGGGAAGTATGGCTGTGGGCAGAGGCAGTATCCGAGTCTCCAGCACACCTGTCCAACCTCTTGTGGCGGCACGGCCTGCCCCAAGGGAAGTATGGCTGTGGGCAGAGGCAGTATCCGAGTCTCCAGCACACCTGTCCAACCTCTTGTGGCGGCACGGCCTGCCCCGAGGGAAGTATGGCTGTGGACAGAGGCAGTATACAAGGCTCAAGCACACCTGTCCAACCTCTTGTGGCGGCACGGCCTGCCCCAAGGGAAGTATGGCTGTGGACAGAGGCAGTATACAAGGCTCAAGCACACCTGTCTAACCTCTGATGGCGGTCCGGCCTGCCCCGAGGGAAGTATGGCTGTGGGCAGAGGCAGTATCCGAGGCTCCAGCACACCTGTCTAACCTCTGGTGGCGGTCCGGCCTGCCCCGAGGGAAGTATGGCTGTGGGCAGAGGCAGTATCCGAGGCTCCAGCACAACTGTCCAACCTCTGGTGGCGGTCTGTGAGCATCTTGTTGGAGAACGACTGGCAGATGGAACAGTCGCTGATCTCATGGTCAGGATAGAGACTGTAGAAGCAGTTTTCATGAAGATCCACCAAATAAATGCTCTTCAATTGACAGGTGGCACATGTCTCGAAAAGGCTATTTTTCCTGGTGCTTTTTGCGGGCGTTAAAATCCAACCCGCAAAGGGACCTCAGAGCTAATTACGGCACCACAAAATTGCGGTGCCGTAATTAGCGCCTGCCCCATTCCCATAGAGCCCTATGGGGCAGAAATGGGAATGGGGAAGGGCAATGGCGGAAGGGGGATTTACCGCCCCTCCAACCTTGGAATGGGCCGGTAAATCCCCTTTCCGCCAAGGCGGTGCCGGTATTTTACCGGCATGAGCCCTGGCGCTAATAGCACCATGGCTCACCGCCTACCGTGTAATGAGGCCATTACCTGCAGGTTTCCCATGAGGGAAGAAAGCAGTTCCAATCCCGAGAGTCAGCGGGACCCCAGACAGGATTCCTATTGTGAGAGTTACCACCAAAGGTAAGGCTGGGCAGAACTTTATGCACTATTCCATTCAATGCAGGATGGGGGCAAGAGGGGCAACAAATGACGTATGCAACTGGCTCCTCAAACCTAAACCAAAAAGATCAAATACATCCAAGGTCAGTCTGGGCTGTTAGGGACACATGTTCTCACTGTTGTTTGTAGCTTTTGAAATCCAGGCTCACGGCTTCAGACTTGCCTTCTTTGACAGCTGGGTACAGTGAGTAAGTGGTTCCAGTCTCAACCTCATGGTTCGGAATACCACTGACTGTTTTGATGATGATCTGAGCTCTGGTACCCACAATGAAGATGGACCTCCTGTATGCAACAGATGGTGAAAACAGTCTTTGTGACCCAGCAAGGGTCTGCAGGAGTCTGTGCAGGACAGCAAAGCACTTCAGCTCCAGCAAAGCCACTTTTCCTGGTGGAGAGCTGCAGCAGCAGAGTCTTAGAGTCTGTGTCCTTGGAACTGTCACCCAGCAAGCTGCACAGCACTGTAGGCTGCACCAGGCCCAAGCAGAGTGGACCTCCACCGAGGATGGAGGAGGAATCCAATGAGGCGCAGTCCTCCCTGGGTTGATAGAGAACAGAGCTTCCCTGTAGGGAGTTGGATTGGGCAGGACTTCCTGCCTTTCCCCTGCAGCCTCTCACGCTTCAGTGTTCAACCTCCTCCTGATATTCATAGCGCTAGGCTGGGGGTGGGAGGAGGGGTGACCACATCGTACCAATTAGAGAACCTTCACCATTCAAACTCTGGGTGGCTATCTAATCATGTATATCCATCTCAACCACAGCAGGGCCATTCCCTGCCCCTGCCTGGGAGCTAGGCAATCAGTCTTAAAGACAGGGTTTAAGTAATGAGGTGAGACACTTTGGACACCATGTGGTCAACTACCTACTTCAGAGTAGAAATGTAATGGAGGGCAGGAGGGCACCGCAAAAGTGCAAAAATGAAGGTACTGCTGCCACCACACTGCCTGGATTATAGTGATTAAGGCAAAATGTCCTTAAAGTAAAAGGAAGGGGGTCTGGGGGTTCCAGCGCTACCAGACATAAGGGAAGTAGTAGTGCTACACAATAGATATCAGTGGGGGGCTGGGTCCCCCTGGACTGTTAGACTTGACGACTAACCAGTGTTCCTCCGGCAATAGGAGTTAAGCTAGCGAGTGAGGATAGGCACTACACGTAGGTCAGGTCCAGCTCTTTCCCATAGAGGACAAAGAAGTAGCTACACCCCTGGAATGATCGCCCCTTCCAGCTCGTTTTACTTTCTGCCCAGACCTTCACGATGCTGGTCTCCTGGGCTATGATCAGTTCTGACCACATCATCCGCTTAGGATTCTCTCCCTTCGTGCTCACTAGCCACTGCAGTCTAGGTTGCCCATCTCAGCTCTCTACCCTTGAAACACAGAGGGTGACAGGAGACTGCACCTGTAGCTCCTTCTAAAGCATTCATTTGGACAATACCAGGTCTCTGCTAATCAGGTGCCTGCTAACGAGTAACCTTTAATACCTGAAAGGCCCTTTGACACTCTTCAGTACAAACAAAATGCTTAGGTTGCGTGGGAGAAACAAGGCCCTTAGAGGGCAGCTGGCAATACAGTCACAGCAATACCCAGCGAGGCCTAAACATGCTGTTACCCGAGTCACTATTGGGGGGTGGGGGGTTCCTGGTCTTGGACAACCTGTACATTATTGGGGAGAAGCTGTGTATTATATCATCATACCAGGACTAACATAACCTAACCAATTTTACATGTTGAAGCCTTTGGGGTCAGGTTGGCGTGGTGAAGTGCATGCAGCACTCTCTTGAAGTGTTAATCCTGTCATCCCATAAGGAGCTAAACACATAAATATCTGTGCAAACGTCATCCCATGCTTTAATCCAAACGACATTACCCTGTATCGGTAGAGTCCTCCAGAGTAGCCGTCTGCCAATATCTAAAGATTAGTGCAAAAGTGCTGACCAATGCGGCACACACTGAGGAATGCACATATGTGTGCTGATGTTAGTTAGGTTTGTGCAGTGTGGCCTACCCATATGCGTGTATAGGAGGGGAGCAGGGTGGTTGGTTAGTACGTTGGTTACTCACAGAATCCTTCCAAGTATGTCCTCAGAGCTCATCCAGCTACAACTCGGTGGCACACTGGCCGCCCCGCCACCCCTCTAAGCTCAGCACTAAGCTCCTCCCACAACTTCCTCTGACTGCTGCACATTGGCTGCAGAAGCAAAGAGGAAGGTCATGAGGTGCTTCCAGAACCGGAGATGATTCTCCTCAAGTTTCAGGGTGTCAGGGAGGCTGTTCCAGAGGGAGGCCCCAGCCGAAGAGAGAGACCTACCCCCAGCTCGTTTCTTTGAAAAATGACTGACTCTGAGGGAGAAAAAGGTTTCTTTATTTTCTGTATCAGTGGGATATTGGGTAACAGGGGTTTTCTCATGGGAAAATGGGGGATATCGCTCCTCATCCAATGAAGCCAGGATATCTCCCCAGAGGTTGTCTATCCCCCCATATCCCCCAACACCCTTTAGGCCATAACCTGAAGAATAAATGCTCCAAGAAAACCCTTTTCAGTTCTGTTTTCCTTCATGTAGATCTGTGCATCAGGAATCAGCAATGGACTACATTTCCCACAAACCCCTAAGTACTGAGATGAGAAGGATGAAGGGATTGATACAGAGCAACAGGAGCGAAAAGCTCAGTGTGCCTGCTAGTTGTCTGGTGAGACCACCTGTGCACAGGACCTTTAGAAATGATAACCGAACTAGGAGAGGGAGCTCAGACTAAGACGCGTTATCTCCATTGCCAGCAAGCGAAGGCTGGTGGCACGAGGCAGCGTTTGCGGAGCAGAGAAGCTTGCCAGCAGAGAAGGAAAGTAACATGATGCAATCAAAGTGTGCCGTGGAGACTCCAGGAACCGCAAGAGATATTACTAGGCATCTGGCAACTGTGAGAAGCAGCGTTGTCCTTACCGGGAGCCAGAGAGAAGCAGGCCTGACCCAGCAGAGCTACGAGAGAAGCAGAGTCGCCCAGAGTGGGAGGAAGCGTGAGAGGTACGCTGCATAAGCAAGAGCAACACTGAAGACGCTACATAGAGCTGGTGAGTCAGCCCGAGCAGAGTCGGGACCCCTAAGGGAGTTTCGGCGATCGCGCCAAAGACAATTTGAACATTATGAAGCTACAGAAAGTGAAATAAAGAGAAGATTGATTGTGAATCAAAAGGGCAGAGTGCCAACCCCAACCCCAATAAGAAGTAAATGCAGGTAATGGGGAGAACCGGAGGACGCAGGGGAATCATTGTGAAATACGAGAAACTCGTCTCAGTGAAACTGACGAGACAACGAAATGAAATTCTATGAAATGGAACTGTAATAATGAGAGAGAGGGTATCATGATAAAAGCTGATGGAGAGATTAAGAATGGGACTCAAATACCCTGCAAGCGGGGAGAGCAACACATATCATAAGAGGCAGGAGCTATAAAACAGAAGAAGAATTCTATGAAGATAAGGCAGGCGAAATTCATTAGAGAAAAGAAATTCAAGCCATATCAACCCAAGGCGAGGGGGGAACATGAACTACCAAGAAAACACATTGCAGCAAATAAGGTATATGCTGGAAAATAATCCATAAAAACAAGAAAAAACCCAGAGAACCTATTAAAGAGTTACAAGAACTTGTCAAGAAGGTGATAAAATTAACCTACTAATAAGAACTTTGAATCAAAGAAGAAACTGTGAGAGAAAAGACAGGAGAAGGGAGATATTCTCCGAAAAGTGTATGGTCAGTTAGGAGTATTTTCTCGATGCCTGGCTTTTTATTTGTACATCTTCCCGACGACAGACAAGCACTGTAGTTATTTGCATAGGCAGGGTACACGCACATAGCAATTGAAGCTCAACCCCTCCAAGAATTAACATCAACAAACACCTCTCCTTCAAGACAAACATAGCTAAAAAAAAACAGACAGTTTAGTATCAGCTCTCCCTCCTGCGCAAAATCAAGCCCTTCCTCCCTCCGAACAGCTTTAGATCTACCATTCAAGCACTGGTGTTACATCCACCGTTCAAGGTCTGGTCCTATTCCGCCTGGATAGGGGCAATGCACTCCTCAAAGGCCTCCCGTCATCCTCCCTTGTGCCCCTGAGAAGTGGCCTACACGTGGCGGCATGCCTCATCAAGGGTCTACGCAGATACGACCACATCGCTCCGGCCCTCATCGAACTTCACGGGCTCCCAATGCACGCACAAATCACCTTCAAGTCAAGCTGCATCAGCTATAAGGCAGTCGCCCTTAGGTCACCCAGCTACCTTGCGGAGAAACTCGGCATCTCCGGCGGGCAGCGCACCACCAGAAGCCAGGGCACATGCAGACTTGAAATCCGCTGCTGCAAAAAGGAAAAGGCCAGAAAACAAGCCTTCTCTGCCAACACCCCAGTACTATGGAACCTCCTCCCTGTCTGCATCAGACTCGCCCCCACGCTCATACAATTCAGAAAAGAACTCAAGACCCACCTCTTCAAGGAGTCTCTCCTCCTTAACAGCTAGGCAATGACGATCCCCCACTGTACATATGTTATGTTGTACACCCCTGTAAAGAGCCCCGTTATGTATCTGTATCTGTAAAGCGCTCCGTTGCTTCTCGAAATTAGGACCGCGCTCAATAAATACCATCATTATAATAATAATAAAATGGGGAAAGTTAGGCCTTTTTCTTATCAATGAATAAAAAAACAAGTAGAAATATCAGAAAAGTGTCTGCGTCCTTCTTCGGATCCTCCACATTAAATTGTGCATGACCCGACAGAGAAACTGAGCTAGCTAAGAGTTGGGAAAGTTAGGGCAGAACAAGCCACGTTTTCACCTCGTTGGGTAAAATTCTCCAAGACTCTGAGTTTCCTATTCCACCAGCAAGTGCGTTCCATGGTTCTGCAGCTTGGTCTGAGAAGCATCTTCCTCTTACAGGCTGCAAGCTGCCATGAATAGATCTTGCAATCTGGAACAAATGATGAGAATGTGGCTCGTGGAAATCATGTTTACATCCCTTATCCGGTTACCAGGATCAGCAATACACTGCACTGAAGCAACGGTGAGGATGCTTGCGGAGCTTGCCGAACTTAACAGAAAAACATGGCAAGTGCCAAACCCTGGCTTAATGGCATTTCCCTGACTGACAAGCTATGAATCCAAGTCTACTTCCGGTTTCTTTAAACACAAAGGCAGCTATAACATTCCTATTATCGGTGTTAGGCAGAATCCTGTGCAGTGCCCTTAGGGACCACTACACACGATTAAGACTACAGGTGGCAATACAAGTTTTACCTTTGGTACAAGCCTGTACTAGTAAGTTAGAGTGGTAGCAGTAGCGGAGCAGCCAGGCTTATCTCAAGAGTGCCTCTCACCCACCCTCTACAACATCTTCACACAACCCCTCTTCCTCATACTCGACGCTATGGGCATCTCCTACACCAACTACGCTGACGATACACAGATCCTCCTCACCCTCACTGGTAACTATGACACAGATTCCCTGACCCTCAACAACCTATACAACACCATCCAAGCCTGGATGGCAGACAATGGACTATGCCTCAACTCCGACAAGACTGAACTCCTGGTAGGTTCCCCCGGCATGCTAAAAAACCTAGACTCACAATTCAGCCACTTCACCATCGACACCATTGAAATTCCGGTCTCCGATTCTGTCAAAACTCTGGGAGTCTACCTGGATTCCAGCGTATCCATGGATAGACAAGTCAACGCAATAGCCTCCGCAGCTGCATATCATGCCAAACTAATCAACGCTGTCAGACCCTTTCTCTCCAAATAGAACTGCACCAACATAGCCAGAGCCATCACTGGCTCTAGGCTAGACTATTGCAACGTACTCTTTCTAGGAACCTCCAACAAAAACTTAGAGAGGCTACAAGTCCTACAGAACAATGCTCTCCGGGCAGCCCAAGGCATTGCTAAAAGAGAACACATCTCTGAGGCCAGAAAACTAGCCCACTGGCTACCAATAAAGGAAAGGAATGTCTTTAAAGGTCTGACACTGACCCACAAGTGCATCCACCTCACCGCACCGGTCTACCTCTCACAAAGAATCCGCCCGTCTCCTCCTCAAGGCCAACTAGATCACCATATACCAACATGCTCTCTGTGCCACTAGTAAAAAAAGCCAGAGTGGGTGGATCCAGCTTCCCCTATCTCGCACCCATTCACTGGAATGCCCTACCTCCTACAATCCGAGGTGAGGCCTCCCTCAGCGCCTTCCGCAAAGCTATGAAAACCATCCTCTTCTCATAAGGCCCCACACATTAGCATGAATACTTACCACATGACCCAATGCATAAGCTGTAACACAATGACAAAGTGCAATGACTGTAACAACAGCATTATGTTCTGTAACATCAATAATGTATCAACGATCGCTACTATGCCTGTACCTGTGTAACTAGGTTCTTGCAAGTAACAGCGCCTCAATGCCCTTAGGCCGCCCGCGCGCTATATAAACATACATAAATAAATAAATAAACAAATAATAAATAAATAAATAAATAAATATGAGCAGTAGCAGATATTACACAAAGGGACCACAATTACTGTGACTCAAGCAAACACTGACTCAAGGTTTCAGGTAAATATACATTTATTTTTAAACCATTTGTTATTAACACAACACTTCTATTAATTCAAAAACCACATGTAAAATATACTACAACTAACCAATTCACTTTGTACAGTATTATTCAAGGTAAGCACCCTGTGTTTGAATGGACCGGTGTTACGAAACAGAACACGTTACCGTGAATACAATTGCGATCACTTTTGACAGTTCGGTCTACTAGATAAACGCGTATCCGCGGCAAGAAATGCTACCGGGGTAAAAACACACTTAGCACTCGAGATACCCAGAGAGAGTTGGGGGCAAAAATCACAGGCAATATGTTGGTTAGGCAGACAGAATCTCAGAACACACATAGACAGGAATTCAAGAGTCAAAGGGCCGGAGCCAAAGTCAAGTGACACCGGCTGTCTGTTGTCAAGGATCACACAGTCGGACAGTTCGAGATTCAATGTTGCCAAGAGTACTTCGATATTGTCAATGTTCGGAAGCAAAAGTTATAAGAAGGAGGGAAAAGTAAGGACAAGGCTTAGTGTAGAGAAATAGGGATTTCACCCAAGATTCCTCAAATAGGACACAGTACCTTTCTCAAAGAACGAAGCTGGTGCCACGGCCGTTGTTCCTGTTGGTTTCCCGCAGACCCATGCTTTCCTGCAGCTTCAGCAAGAAGAAGGACGATGAGGTGGTCCGCACCAGACAGGGATGAGACCGGCAGCAGCGACAACGAATAAAAGGTGCGCTCCTTAAAAACAGGAGAGGCTCTTCAGGTGGCTATCCGGACCACTACAGCAGCGTGCAACGATTTCGACCATGAAGGCGACCTCTGGCTGAAGAAGATGAGCTGGTTATCCCCACCAGGCTCAAGAGAAGAAGACTCCGGACTGGATCTCCTCTTAGTCGTTGAAGGGTAGATAGCTCAGGACTTCAGCAGGGATTCACCGGTACGGGGTAGTTGCAGCAGTCAACCTTTCCTCCACTTCTCGTCGGTTCCTTGTAGTTCCAGTGGCGACTCTCTGACTTCCAGCCCAAGAGACCTGCCTTTTATGCGTAAAACCCCCATTCACACAGCCTGGCTGTCAATCACCCAGCAGGGCGTTGTCCAGCCCGGACAACCACCTTGACCAATCGTGACAAAGTGTGACTTGGGGAATGGCGAATAAACCGCACCGGAGCCAAAAGAAAAAGCATTTGGTCAAGCGGATTTAAGTTTGAGGCTAACACAATAGCCTAGGATATTACCACGGTTATATAAGATAACCGCGGTAGAAAATTAGGGTAGATACCACGGCCACCAGCCATGTCTAAATGTTAAAAGAGCGAAACAATGCTCTAGGAGGTACAGAGAAAAAGAGTTAAGAGTTAACCCTTCCAGCACTACCATGTAAAATGGTGTGTACTGGATCTGTGGTTAAATTTGACTAAGTAAAGTTAATGGTAACTTTACCCTTTTCTGGGGGACAGTTGTCGCCTCAGAAATGGAGTCGGTGGGAGTCTGAACGACAACCCTGTGCCACTGCACAAAAGGTGCTGTGTGACACACACAAAGAAGGGGGCTACTGAAGTGGTGTACTCCAGAGCCCACAATCCCAAAAAACAGGTGGAAACACATAGCAAAACACAAGTAAGAGTGGGGGGAAGAGCTCACACTCTTACCAAGTGGAAAGAAATAACTCCAAAGATCCAGCAACGCTGCCGAGGGACTCACTAGGTGAGGGAAATAAGCCATGAAATGAGAATTCTCCCTAACACTCACCCCCCCCCCCCCAGACTAAGGCACAGGAGGATTGAATCCACTCCTGGATGGTTCTCATACCTCTAGTCGGTTACAAACATCCTAGAGAGACCATCAGCATTTTGGCGGTGACTTCCTGCTCTGTGCTCAATGGAAAAATCAAATCCTTGGAGGCAGATTGACCATCTGAGTAACTTTGAGATTTCCCCTTTCATTTGCATCAGCCATCTCAAGGGTTGGTGGTCAGTCTGAATGGTGAAGGTAGATCCATACAAGTATGGTGAAACCTCTTCAGTGCCCACACAATAGCAAAACATTCACGTTCTATTGTTGCCCACCTTGTCTCAGGATCCTTTAACTTCCTGCTGATGAAACAAATGGGGCGTTCCCTACCTTTCTCATCCAGTTGACTAAGGACTGCACCTATACCTACATTTGAAGCATCGGTTTGTACAATGAAGGGTTGGTGATAGTCAGGAGCTCTTAGGACTGGAGCTTGACAAAGGGCTTCTTCAGACCTTCAAAGGCTTGATTACAGTCCTCATTCCACGTGACCTTTTTAGGACATTTTGGGAGAGGAGATGACATTCAAGGGAGAAGCTTTGGTCCCATAGTTCTCTATGAAGTTCCTGTAATACCCAGTGAGACCTAAGAAGGCTCTCACTTGGGTTTGGGTAGTAGGGGTGGCACAGTTTTGTACAGCTTGTACTTTGCTAGGCAATGGCCTTATTTCACCTCCTCCTTCCTCATGTCCAAAGTAGACCACTGAACTCTGACCAATTTGACATTTGCTTGACTTTATGGTAAGATGGACCTGTTCCAGAGCCTGCAATACATAGCCTAGGTGTTCAATATGTTCTTTCCATGTAGGGCTGAACACTGCAATGTCATCCAAGTATGCCATACAGAAGTCCTCCATCCCATTCAGAACTTGATTGACCATCCTCTGAAATGTAGCAGGTGCATTCTTTAATCCAAAAGGCATTCCCTTGAATTGGTAGAGGCCAGCTGGGGTAGAAAATGCAGTTTTCTCCTTAGCATGGTCTGTCAGGGCTATTTGCCAATAGCCTGACGTTAGGTCAATTGTACTGAGGTACTTGGCTGCACCAAGTGTGTCCACCTGCTCATCTGTCCTAGGTAAAGGATGGGCATCAGTCGTGGTGACAGCATTTAGAGCTCTATAGTCCATGCAGAATCCCAACTCCTTGGTTCCTGCCTTTGGTACAAGCACAACTGGGCTAGACCATGGGCTAGTAGAGGGCTCTATAACCCCGAGATCAAGCATCTTATTGACCTCATTCCTTATATGGGTTCTTACATTGTCAGACATTCTGTAACCCCTGCTTTTGACAGGCAGCCAATCACCAGTGAGTATGTCATGCTGGCCCCAAGGGGTTAAGCCTGGTGAAAGTGAGAACAGGGAGGCAAACTGATTCAACAGTAACTTGCGCTCATCCTGCTGGTCAGATGTGAGACTGGAAGAGAGATTAACTCCTTCCACTTGCTCATCTAAAGGTAAGCCTCTGAGGAGGTCAGGCAGAGGTTCACTCTCCTCCTCTTGAGCTGAAGCTAGAAGCAAAGCTGCTATGTCAGGTTGAGATACATATGCTTTCAAACGGTTGGTGTGAAAGACTCTGGGAGCCTCCTTAGGTTTGTCTAAGTCCACCAGATAGTTCACCTCACCAGGTTTACCCACAACCTTGAAGGGTCCTATCCATTTGTCCTGCAAGGCCCTCTGCCTTGTGGGGACCATAACAAGAACAAGCTGGTCTTGAGTAAACTCAACCATGTTAGCCTTCTGGTCATGCCAATGTTTGACCAGAGCCTGACCAGCCTTCAAGTTATCAGTTGCCTCTGCCATCATGTGTGACATTCTCCTCCAGAGACCTATCACATAGTCAGTCACTCTGACTGGGTTGGGGGAAGGAGCACTCTCCAACCCCTCCTTAATCAGGGCCAATGGACCTCTGACTGATGGCCGTAAAGAAGTTCAAAGGGACTAAATCCTACTCCCTCCTGAGGGACTTCTCTATATGCAAAGAGAAGGCATGGCATTAGAAGGTCCCACTTTCTTTTAAGGGGTTCTTCTAAAGCACCTATCATTCTCTTTATAGTTCTGTTGAACCTCTCTACCAACCCATTGGGTTGGGGATAGTAGGCAGTTGAGAACTTGTAGGTAACTCCACAGGTTTTCCACATGGCGTGCATGTAGTTGGACATATAATTTGATCCCCTGTCAGATATCACCTCCTTAGGAAAATCTACTCTGGTAAAAATACCAAGTAGGGCCTTAGCCACAGCCGGAGCCATAACAGTCGTCATGGGTATTGCTTCAGGATACCTAGTGGCATGATCCACTACAACCAGGATTAACCTGTTGCCTGAATTTGTGGGAGGGTCAAGCGGACCAACAATGTCAATCCCAACCCTTTCAAAAGGAACTCCCACCACTGGGAGAGGCACTAAGGGTGGCACATTCTTGGACCCACTCTCGCCAGAGGTTTGGCAAGTGTGGCAGCTTCTGCAGAAATTGTCTACTTCTGTACCCATCTTAGGCCAATAGAAGTAAAGAGAGAGCCTTTCCTTGGTCTTCTTAAAACTTAAGTGACCAGCCAAAGGTATCTCGTGGGCTAACTGCAGAAACTGGAGTCGGTTCACTAGAGGTACTACAAGTCTTTTGCAGTCTCCAGTTGGTTCACTGTAGAAGAGGCCATCTTCCCAGTGCAACCTATACTTCCCAGGCTCAGTCCCATTGAGCTGAGAAGCCTTCCAAGGTAGGACATTCTTGTTGTCCCTTGCTGAAATCCTCCCTGTTGGGTCCACCTTCTGCCAGTAAAGACTGCAGCTCAGGATGGTCAACAGGGTCCATATCTCCTGCCAAGGTAAGATCCTCTTCTAGATCTGATTCCTCAGTATCTAGTTTGACCATACAGGGTTGAACCTCACACTCAGCCTCAGCTGGTGTGGGAGGCACAGGTGTGACTTTGGAGAGTCTCTGAGATGTCCTTCTGGGCACAGGAGTGCTTGCTGGTTTCTTGCTGGCAGACGTGGGTTTCCCCTTGGTCTTTCCTTGCCCTGCAATGGCAGTAAGTAAGTCTTGTTGACTTGGGGTGATAGTTTCCTCTATCATGTCCCCAGGAAAGCCTCTCAAGGTTCTCTCCCTTGCAGACCTTGTGAGCTCCTGCTTCCTTCTGCTGGGGGGTCTGGGGTACTAGACACAACTCCAAGAGTTTTGAGATCATTACCCAGCAGGACCCTCCCAGGTACATTATTTTGCATGCTTACAGGTATCCTGACAGTCATGTCATTACACTGGATGAGAGCCGATAACTGGGGAACCATTTGTACAGGGCCTCTAGCTAACTTGGTTAAGTGTTTGGGTGCCTTAGCAACATCCTCCACCTTGAAAAAACATCCATCAACCACAGTTATGCTGGCTCCAGTATCTCTGATGGCAGGGGTCTCCTGACCATCCACAAGAACACTATCTTTGTAATACTCTTTAGTATTATCTGGGATTGAGTTATAGACATCTAAGTTTTGTTTTTCCCAAAGACCCAAGGACACTAAAGAAACACTAGCTGAGACTCTCATGGGCTCACCAGCTAGTAACTGAAAGTTTCCACTGGTCATAGATACTTCATCCACCTGGGAGAAGGCTAAGGAGACAGTGTTGATCCCTGAAGGTTTACCCTTACATCTGGGATCTCCTTTCACATGGTCAGGTAGCCCACGAACAAAGCATTTCCCAAATGCTCTCTGGAATGGGAGCTTACTCTGACCTCCGTCTGGTTTGGGACCAGATGGTAACCTAGCCTGATTTGGTTTACCTTGTGGCTTACCCTGATAATGTTTGGGGCCCTCTTTTGGATTGAATTATTGGAATTCTCTTTGTTGTCTTTCTTTTGCTGCTTTCCCTCATCCTTTTTCTGAGTTGCCCCAGAATCCTTGTGAGTGGCCCTGTTGGCAACCCACAAGTCAGCAGCCTTAGCCAGCTTCTTAGGATCTATCTCCTTTGAATCATCCAAGTGCTGTCTAAGTTCAGGGGAACAGACATCAAACATAGACTCCAACATTACAAGATTCCTCAAACCTTCATAAGTGTTAACTTTGTAACCCTTAACCCAACCATCTAAGTTTTTCAAACATTCACAAACCCAGTAGCCGAAGGGGTACCATCATGCTTTTTGAGGGTTCTAAACCTCTTAAGATACTGGGAAGGGGTCTTCCCAAATCTAGCTATTAATGCTAGCTTCACACACTCATAATCCTGTATATCCTCCTCCCCCAACTCCATTACAGCCCCACTTGCAATAGGGGGAAGCCTAGAGAAAAGCCAGGGAATCAGCTGATTCCCTGAGATACCTTGAATCCCATGATTGTACTCAAACATTGCTAACCAATCCAAAACATCAAGTTTAGTCTCATACATACCAATCATCTCCTTTGGCATACGGGGTCTCTTAGGGCTGGCAGACCTAGAAGACTCGGGGAGAGAAGCATTTTCTACAGACATTCTTTTCATCTCTTGTTCATGGTTCAGCTCCATTTCTCTGAGCCTTAACTCTTGATGTTTCATGGCAGTTTGTGCATCAATACGTTTCACTTCTAATTCAAGTCTCATTTTCTCAAGTGCAATAAACTAAGGAGTAAGTGTAGGACCTGTGGGGGTCCCAGTGGGCAGAGGTTGTGCTTTCTGAGCAGGCAAAGGAGTTGTAGGGTTACCCTACAGAGACTCATCTACTTCTTCCAAATGAACACTCTCAGAATCAGAAACATCAGTATCCACATTTGCTGGAGGGGTAGGCCCTTCTGACCTACTCTCCAGACTTTGCTTTCCTATTAACTTTGCAATCAATTCAGATTTCTTTCCTTTACCAGAGAGACTTCTCTCGCTACACATGGTTCTCAAAACCTCAGCAGTGTAGTTCAAAAGACCCTCTTCAGTGTAGCTTTCCATATTTGACATGATTCCTTAGTTAAATAGAATTTAGTGGTGTTAGCCTTGTGGTTAGTTGAACCCAAGCAATAGCAGCACTCGAAGTGTAACCACTCTACTTTCAAATCCCACCGCTGCCACCAGTGTTAGGCAGAATCCTGTGCAGTGCCCTTAGGGACCACTTCACATGATTAAGACTACAGGTGGCAATACAAGTGTTACCTTTGGTACAAGCCTGTACTACTAAGTTAGAGTGGTAGCAGTAGCGGAGCAGCCAGGCTTATCTCAAGAGTATATGAGCAGTAGCAGAGATTACACAAAGGGACCACAATTACTGTGACTCAAGCAAACACTGACTCAAGGTTTCAGGTAAAAAATATAAGTACATTTAATTTTAAACCATTTGTTATTAACACAACACTTCTATTAATTCAAAAACCACACATAAAATATACTACACTAACCAATTCACTTTGTACAGTATTATTCGAGGTAAGTACACTGTGTTTGAATGGACCGGTGTTACGAAACAGAACACGTTACCGTGAATACAACTGCGATCACTTTTGACAGTTCGGTCTACTAGATAAACGCGTATCCGAAGCAAGAAATGCTACCGGGGTAAAAACACACTTAGCACTCGAGATACCCAGAGAGAGTTGGGGGCAAAAATCACAGGCAATATGTTGGTTAGGCAGACAGGATCTTAGAACACACATAAACATGAATTCAAGAGTCAAGGGGCCGGAGCCAAAGTCAAGTGACACCGGGTGCCTGTTGTGGAGGATCACACAGTCGGACAGTTCGAGATTCAACGTTGCCAAGAGTACTTCGCTATTGTCAATGTTCAGAAGCAAAAGTTATAAGAAGGAGGGAAAAGTAAGGACAAGCCTTAGTGTAGAGAAATAGGGATTTCACCCAATATTCCTCAAATAGGACACAGTACCTTTCTCAAAGAACGAAGCTGGTGCCACGCAGTTGTTCCTGTTGGTTTCCCGCAGACCCATGCTTTCCTGCAGCTTCAGCAAGAAGAAGGACGATGAGGGGTTCTGCACCACACAGGGATGAGACCGGCAGTAGCGACAACGAATAAAAGGTGCGCTCCTTAAAAACAGGAGAGGCTCTTCAGGTGGCTATCTGGACCACTACAGCAGCGTGCAGCGATTTCGACCATGAAGGCGACCTCTGGCTGAAGAAGATGAGCTGGTTATCCCCACCAGGCTCAAGGGAAGAAGACTCCGGACTGGATCTCCTCTTAGTCGTTGAAGGGTAGATAGCTCAGGACTGCAGCAGGGCTTCACCGGTACAGGGTAGTTGCAGCAGTCAACCTTTCCTCCACTTCTCGTTGGTTCCTTGTAGTTCCAGTGACAACTCTCTGACTTCCAGCCCAAGAGACCTGCCTTTTATGCGCAAATCCCCATTCACACAACCTGGCTGTCAATCACCCAGCAGGGGGGTTGTCCAGCCCGGACAACCACCTTGACCAATCGTGACAAAGTGTGACTTGGGTTTCCTAGGATACCATGTGCAGGGGGTGACTACACCCCTCCCTCACATTCAGCCCACCTAGACACCCAGGCGCCTTGAGGAGGGCTTCTAGGTAGAAGCCCACCAAAAGACAGCGAACAAAGAAGGCAAACCTGGTTTGCCGCACAAAGTAAAACACAAGAAGGATTTTAACAAAAAGAAATGGCGAATAAATCATACTGGAGCCAAAAGAAAAAGCATTTGGTCAAGCGGGTTTAAGTTTGAGGCTAACACAATAGCCTAGGATATTACCACGGTTATATAAAATAACCGCAGTAGAAAATTAGGGTAGATACCACTGCCACCAGCCATGTCTAAATGTTAAAAGAGCGAAACAATGCTCTAGGAGGTACAGAAAAAAAGAGTTAAGAGTTAACTCTTCCAGCACTCCATGTAAGATGGTGTGTACTGGATCTGTGGTTAAATTTGACTAAGTAAAGTTAATGGTAACTTTACCCTTTTCTGCGGGACAGTAGTCGCCTCAGAAATGGAGTCGGTGGGGGTCTGAACGACAACCCTGTGCCACTGCACAAAAGGTGCTGTGTGACACACACAAAGAAGGGGGCTACTGAAGTGGTGTACTCCTGAGCCCACAATCCCAAAAAACAGGTAGAAACACATAGCAAAACACAAGTAAGAGTGGGGGAAAAGCTCACACTCTTACCAAGTGGAAAGAAATAACTTCAGAGATCCAGCAAAGCTGCCGAGGGACTCACTAGGTGAGGGAAATTAGCCATGAAATGAGAATTCTCCCTAACAATCGGCTGCCTTTGTCACCTACTGTCTAGCCGCCTTTCCTGTACCACTCTCGCTTGCGTCTTCTAACTTTCCTTCTGATAGGATGGGTGATTTAGGGCATGTGTTATATGATATGACATGTCATTTATAACACGCCTGTACACAAGAGTTTCTAGGCACGACAAGACAAGGGAGGGGAAGGGAGACAGAGGGAGGACGAGACAAATGATCTTACTAGGCCAGATCGTGCAAGTGCGACAACGCAGAGTGCAGGGGAAAGGGAGAGGCAGGGGGAAGGGAGAGTGGGAAGTGCTAGGGAGAGGGAAAGGGGGAAGTGCAGCCAGGGCAGCGTGGCTCTCGGTAAATGCAAGGCAGCGGGGACTGTAGAGGTTACAGCTACAGCCCATAAGCGAGCGGTAGGCCCGGAGAGGCAGTGCAGGGGGGACTGACTATGGAGGAGACTGGTACCTAATGAGACTCTGAGGGTAGCCAGACAACCAGTAGGCACAGCAGACAGGTAGGTGAACAGGGGAGGGAGAGTGAGAAAGAAAGGCGAGGAGAAAAGCTGCTTCCGGAACTTCAGGTGGTCCGGCTGAAGTTTGAGAGGAGCAGGGAGGCCATTCCAGAGGAAGGCCGCTGCCGAGGAGAGATCTACCCTGCACTCTCTGCCTGGAGAAGCATCTGGCCTTCAGAGTTGGAGGTAGCTGAGTAAAGGGCTCGAGAAGGAAGGTATTTTGGAAGAGAGAGTTAGATGTAGTGCGAGTCCGGGCCGGAGAAAGCCTTGTGGACGGTGCAGAGGGTCTTGAACTTGATCCATGCAGCCACCGGGAGAAAGTGGATAGATTTCAGGGTTGGAGAGATACGGTCCCTGGGCTTGAGGCCAAGGATAGGTTCTGCAGTCCGGTTCTGGATTAGTTGCAGAGGGCGGAGAGATTGAGAAAAAAGACTGTTGCAATAGTCCAGCCTAGAGAGAAACAGGGCTCTGGAGACAGTGAGCTTCTGGGGGAAAGTGAGAAAAGAAAGAATACCTATGAGGAGGTGCAGCTGGTAGTGGGCCTTCTTGACAAGGTCCGTCATGTGAGGAGAGAAGGAGAGAGTGGAGTTGAAGAGGACACCAACGTGTTGTGCCTGCACAGGCTTGGAATGAGCTCCCAGAGTCTCTAAGGGAGAAAATCATCTCACTTTCAGAAAACTCCTGAAAACTAGACTATTTGCCTAGGAGGGTCTTTGACTGTTTCCGTTTGTAGCTTCTTTTGGCTGGTCCATTTGTACTTGTTCTATGTAGCGCCTGGATGCCTATGGGCTTTGGCGCTCTAGAAATATATAGAAATAGAAAATAGAAGGAAGGCGAAGGAAGAGGGCCCAAGGAGGGTGGCCAGAGTGAGAGAGGGAAAGAAGGAGGAGGGGTCCCAATGAGAAGGATCTCTGTCTTACTGGCATTAAGGCAGAGATCGTTGGAGGTGCACCAATCCTGATTCGCTGATAGACAGTCAGGAATGAGCGAGAGAGGAGGCTGAGGGTAGCCTGAAAGAGAGCTGTGTGTCATCTGCATAACACTGAAAGTTAGAGAAGGTAGAGATCAGATGGGCCAAAGGGGCCAAGTAAACATTGAAGAGCCAGGGTGAGAGGATAGAGCCCTGGGGAACACCACATGTGGAGCGTGAGGTGGTGGAGAGAAAAGATCCAAGCTGGAACTGAGACGATTGGTCCAGGAGGAAGGAGGTCAATCTCTCCAGGGTCTGATCCATGATGCCCAAGTTCTCACAGAGTCGATTGATCAGGATGGCATGACTGACCGTATCAAAAGAAGTAGAAAAGTCAAGGAGGATGAGGACAGAAGGAAGGCTGGTGTCAAGATTAAACAGCAGATCTTCACGGGTGTTCAGGAGAGCAGTTTCCGTACCTCTGGCTGCTCTGAAGCCAGACTGGTGGTCATGGACACAACCAACAGATTCAGTGTGGAGAGCAAGATGGGAGATGGCCAGCTTTTCCAAGTGTTTGCTCAGGAAAGGGATGATGGAGATCGGGCAGTAAACTGTAGAGTAAGGATCGGCCAAGGGTTTCTTAAGGATGGGCTGCACAAGGGAGTGTTTGAGTGGAAAGATCCTGTGGCGAAAGAGTGATTGCAGAAATTGCCCAAGGCTGGAGGGAGGATGTCAATGTGGTCCTTGATGGTTCTGCAGGAGCAGGGGAGCACCTGTTTGGACGATACTTTCATAGATCGAAACATTGTCAGGTGTTGTCAGAGAGAAAGAGGAGAAAGGAGAGGGAGAGGCGACCAGAGGGGGGCCGAGAGAGGTAGAGGGAGAGGAGGAGGAGGAGAGCGAAGACAGGATGACCTGAGTTTTAGTGGTGAGGTGAGAGGCCAGAGCTGTACAGAGGGCCGGGGAGGGAACAGTAGAGGTGGAGACTGCAGAAAGATTGGCCAGCTGCTTGCAGATTTTAAAGGGTTTGGCCGTGTTGTAGAGGCCGTTGAGATGTGGGCTTGGATGTGAACTCTCTTCTTGGACAGGACAGAGAGTCTGTATTGCTTTTGGAGCAGGCGGCAGGTCAGTTTCAAGAGGATGCACCCGAAGCCCTCCACTTCCTCTCCGCCACCCTGTACTTGCGCTTCAGGGCGGCGAGGTAAGAGTCATACCAAGAGTTGCAGGTAACCTTCAGACAGCTTCTCATGACAGGGGCAAGCGTGTTGGAGATAGAGAGATGAATGTTAGGGAGGGCTGTGTCAGAGTGTGACCCAGCCTCAGGAGTAGGAGGAGCTGAGAACGTAGAGGCAAAGGCACCTACTGACACACGCTTCATGGGCTGAATGATCGAGAAGGTAGGTGGCAGTGCTGAGGTGGGTTTTGCCTGGGGGACAGAGAGTTTCAGGTGAGAGGAAATCAGAAAGTGGTCAGTCCAAGAGAGAGGAGTGGTGCAAGGGTTAGAGGGTTAGAGGGGAGGATGTCTGAGGAGAGGAGAACATCCAAGGTGTGTCCGGCAGAATGTGTCGGACCAAATGGTAGAATGGAAGGAGAGAGAGAGTGTTGCAGAGGTTGCGGAAGAGCCCAGAGGAGGGATTAGAAGCTTCCAGGTGGAAGTGGAGTTCTCAGGAGAAGGAGAAATTGAGAGGTAGAGGCAAGGAGATAAGAGGAGATGTCAGCCCATTGCGCGAGGAAGAGTGCAACCTGGCCAGGTAGCATATAGATGGGGCTACAGTTAGAGAGTGGCCAGGAGAGATAGCGAGCTGCAGACAAGGCATTCAAAGGAGGAGTAGGCCTGCGTAGGAATGGAATGACAGAGGCAGGGAGCCATACCTGAAAGATCAGAACTGCTCCGCCTACAGGTCGGTTGGTTCTGGGCATGGAGAGGATCTTTTAGCCATCAGAGAGGAGAGTGTCAAATCTTGGGACAGAGCTGGCCGTGAACCATGTCTTGGTGAGAGTGAGGACACCCAGGTTGTGTTCTTTGAGGAGGTGGCAGATGTCAGAGGAGTGTTTGACATCAGAGCGAGAGTTTAGTGAAGCGACGTGGACCAAGTTGCCACATTTGAAAGACTTCCGGGGTGGGGCACAGGCTTGAGGAATACCCAGCGGAGGTGGTAGAGGGGCCAGAGAGTTGGCAGAGGTGGTAGCAGGGGGTGGCATACTAGCCAGAGAGGTGGCAGAAGAAGGAGGTGGCAGAGGAGCCAGAGAGGTGCTAGTAGGGCCCTGGGCCAAGACGGTGCCATTCAGATAAACATTAATGATGGTCTTGGAGGAGTAGAAGGAGGCCAAGAGGACCTCCCACCAAGTGCCACCATTAAGGTGAGGAAGAGATAGGAGAGAGGGTGTGTACCTGGCCTTTTTACGCATGAAAATCTGGTAAATATGACAGCTTTATTATTTTCCTGTGTACATTTACAGACAGGTTTAGAACAGCAGTGCAAGGGTCAGGTTACTTGACAGAACCCAGAAGGCTTCTTTTGATTTTTATCTACATGGATGTAATCGCAAGCTATGGATAAAAGCCTCTGAAACAGAATGTATTTCTCTGAAGCCTTTCAAAAAAGTAACTACACAATGTGATAAAGGGAATGATTTATTTCCATTCAACTTCTGCTGTGGTGCTGCTCGTGGTGCAAACAGAAGCAATGTGCTTATGTATTTTCATAGCATTTTAGGATTGTAAAATTAATAAGATGGAAAACTAGGTTGCAATTGAGAATTAATATTTTGTAACAAATTATGCTTTTTTCCAGTGAAAGCAAACCAGAATTGTACAGTTTTATTGTTCAGAGTTTCTGTGCTGTGTGCATAATCATGCAGAGGCAGATAATTTCTACACTTATAATTTATACTCTAATTATAAAAACAGTGTCTAAAATGCTGGCTATGCACGGTCTCGTTTACATCCATTCAGCCTTGCAGTCAATGGGGTACATTACTATAAATGGTCAGTGGCAGCAGAGTCTTTGTTCAAGGGTCAGCAATTGTCATTCCACCAATCACAGGTGTTCTAGCCTCTCAAATCTTCAAGACTCCAATTAAAACATCCAAAACCTGACTCTCCACGAAGTGCAAGAACAAACAAATGAAAGTTACATTTGTGATTGAGATAGAAACTCAGCAAAACCTGTCCCTGTGATAATCTTTATTTAGCGCGTCATACATGGCTCGTCCAACATCGAGGCGCTGTGATTATTATACCTCAGTCAGTCGATACTCAGTTAACCGACCTCTGAGGGATGTTAGGTAGTAAGATAGCTGAGCCGATTGAGCACTTGTTGCTGTGATCTGTGCACAGGTTTGAATCCCGGGAAGGCCAAGCCAGCCTTTCACCCTTTCAAGGTTGATAAAGGAGTACAGACTTCAGTTTGGGGATAATTGTGATAAATATGTTAATAACCATTTGACCATGAGCTTAGATTAGCATTTAGCATGGAGACCTTGCCTCTCTGCACTGCTGTATCATAACATTGGCATACCATTAGGTAGTAATAGCTCCAGAAAACAAGGACAATTCTGCTATTGAGCCTCAAAACACACAATACAATTCATGTTTGCTTTACTATGTAATTGGCTAGGCTTTTGTGTTTTCAACATTTAAATATATACAGGAGAGATAAACTGGCCAGACCTTCGAGAAATAATCCAGGGTCTAGTCTGTCACAATCCAGAAAGCTGCCGCCTAGTAATGATTTCCATACAGTTTTTGCACATGTCGACTGGATGTCATACATTTTCCTCTCTTGCAAAGGAGAAAAGTCATTTTTACTCTATTAAAATCACATTTACTCTCAAAGTTTATAAATAGGGAGTAAAATACTCCCACCGCAAAATCTTATCTGGAGCACTGGAGCCAAGACCATAAGAGGGGTCCAAAGGTCTGGAGAGGGAATAACAATGTCGGTTAGGGTCTGTCTAGAGAAGCACTGATGTGGGTATCAGCGATAGGGAGGCCAGGGTTGGAGACCAGGATATCCCTTTTGAACTTGTTCCTACCAGAATTAGTGAGAGGGATAGAATGGCAGATAGCGTAGCAGTTTGAGAAGGTGGGAGAGATTGAGAGAGGGTGGAGGATGCAAGAAGGAAGCTTGAAGGAGGAAAGAAGCACAGCCCAAGCCGAGCACCACAGGAAGCAACAGATGGGAGGGTTCACACAGAAGGAGGCACACACAAGAGGCAAAAAGCAGGCAAACCACAGGAGAACACAGGAGCAGAGTGGACCGACGGCGGGGAGGCAGGAGTGCACTCTAAGCACACCCAGATTCAAATTCCCTAAAAAGAAGGAGAAAGGAATGCAAACCACACAGATAAGACTTTCCTAGAAAGAAGAGAGAGGCCTAGTATCAACACAAACAGCAATGCAAACCATCCAGTTGAGACTTTCCTAGGAAGAGGGAGAAAGGCCCAGTATCAACACAAACAGCAATGCAAAGCATCCAGATGAGACTTTCCTAGAAAGAGTGAGAAACGCCCAGTATCAACACAAACAGCAATGTAAAGCATCCAGATGAGACTTTCCTAGGAAGAGGGAGAAAGGCCCAGTATCAACACAAACAGCAATGCAAACCATCCAGATTCGACTATCAGTGTAGGACATACAAGGAAGCCAGGGTGTAAGGGAAGTGGACAATGGAATGTGTGGGTGGAAATACTGTACTGAGAGCTGAGCCATCGGGTTACCAGGTCTCTCACAATAGTGGGGCTTTCTGCAACATAAACCGTACGGTGAAGAAGGAGTTAGAACATGCCAAGGCAAACCACATGTTAACACTGCAGTGTAAAATAATAAACCTCCATGTTTCTGAGTATTAATATGGCTCCAGACAGTCATGTGATATCACATAAGAGTAGGGCATGGGTCTCCAACCAACGACGTCCAGATGTTCCGGACCAAGACTTCCATGATTCCAGATAATTGTGTATGCTGGCTAGGGCGGTTGGTATCTGTGGCCCAAAACATCTGGGAATCCCAAGGTTGCAGCCCCTGCAGCAGAATATATCTTAACAGAATGACAAAGCCATGCTCAGTGCCGATTACAGGGGGCAGAACCCACCACTTGAGGCGGCATATAGGGATTATTAGGAACAACGCTGTGGAAATCGAAATAATATTGTACCTCCTATCGCATTGTTTGAATGTATGTTGGCCTATGCCAAGTTGTCTAAAAACATCGTGTACATAGATTCCGCGGCAAGGTCTTGACCTTAATGTATTGTGCAAATCGCCATCTTGGATTAAGCCGCCATTTTAGGTACTCTTGCAGTGTGGAAGTCACCCTGAACAACTAAATGGAGGCCGAATGACATTTCGAGTGGGATTCTGGCCGTTGTGACCTCCGCACACATGAATAAGTAATATGCCCGCAGGCCACTTGTTGGGGTCGCGAACTGAGACCTTGTCCTATCCCTGACCTATGTGTAAATGAACAACTGTATCAGCGGAACTGATCAAATTGCATACATTATGGGATTGACCTGGCAACGAACCCTAGGCCTGGTCCAAAGAATGGTTAACCCGCGAGGGGGTTGGCCAAGGCTGGATAAAAAGTATAAAAACCCGAGTATCCCAATGTACGGTCTCTCACACTAACACAGCAAACTACCGTTGATGGTTCGTTCTGTTACTCTGAGGGCCGAATAGCTATCCGTATGTCAATTGACTTTTGGTAATTGTTGTAACTTTGAATAAAGCGCTTTGTATGTCCTTTGTAACCTGTGTTGGTGTGTTTCCTTTGGGCTTCCCGGCCTCACATCAATTTTTCTGTTTCCACAGTTGGCGCCCGAATAGGGACCCTCAAGATTGATGCCGGATCATTGAAGGTTGACGCAGACTATCGAACCGGGATCGGACGGTGTGATTCTGCGGGCCCGACCGATCGAGACGCGATACCTCGGCAGCGCTGCACGATCCGATCCTTGGACGATAGTCGTGTGGTCTGACACGGCATCTTGACGAGGGTCCAATTTTGAGGCGGGCAGATTTGCCGAAACCACCAAACGCAAGGTAAAATTTGTTAGGTAAGTTCTTTGTAAACCGTACGGTCCTCCTTAGGTTTGGTCAGGTGCAGTCGTGACCCGGCTCTTAATTTAACCCTGACACTTTGAATTTGGCGTATTGTATCTGCAGACACAATTATTGGACCAGGTAACACCAATTTTTTGAGAAATGCCTGGGAAATTGTCTAGCTGTTTTAGGGCTCTGTTCCGCAGCGATCGGCAATCCTTGGAATTTAGCCGCCCGGCACCACAGGAGGGGTCGCCGGCGTGTACTATGTACTGTAAGTATGGCATTGGAAGTATAGTATTTAATGATATTTGGCACAGACAGACCAGACATGCCTCCGAATTTCAGTAGCCAATCAACGGTAGTTTTGAGATCCCCCGTATTGAATACTTAGAATCGATCTTGTTAAAGAAAAAGGCTAGACCAGCAGCCTTTGATGTGTTACAAAATTGGAAGAAAGAAGCATTGCAGCAGCTTAAAAGTAGGGATAAACATGCACGTCGGCATAAAACAAACGCTGAAAAAGCATTATTATATGATAAAGAAAAGCGGTCAGAATCAGTTAAAAATATGGATAGAGCCTTTTCACTAGGGATCCAGAAAATGTATCCCTCTAAAGATTTCCATGTGTCTGAGGAATTTATTGAGAAATTATTAAATGAACGCAGGCCCGATGCCTCAGCGCCACCTCCGTATGCTCCTGTCTTGGGTACTCTGCCCATTCCTGCTGTTGTTCCTGTTGCTATTCCTGTTCCCCTTGCACAGCCTATTGTTCCTAGTCCTTTGGTTGTCGTTCCTCCGCCTATCGTACCTCCCCTTCCCCCTGCACCTTTGTTAAATTTACCTATACCTCCGCTCCCGAGTGGCCCCGTATTGATTGGAGTCGATCCAGGTGCAGGGTCAAAGATTGTGACTCGTAGTACTGTTTCTGCAGATAGGAATCAGGAATTGTTTGCATGGGCTAAGCATTGCATGGAGAAAGGTGATCAAGCTAATGTTTTTTCTACATTATCTAATTTGAATAGTTTTCCCGAGAAAAATGTTTTTATCGAAGGTATGGGGACTCATTTGTGTGTGATGTGGGGTAGATTGCAAAATTCGGATCTTCCACAAGGGGTGAGAGATCTGAATGCTTTGGCACTTTCGAGGGACACAGAGCAGAAAGTATATGGACATGTTGAAAGATTGTTTGAGTTTAGGAAAGACTTTGAAAAATCACGAGATGAGGATGATGAGGACGATAGAATATATGTACAGAAACGGTTCCTTCCGTGCCGAAGAACAGCACCTGAGGAAGTACGAATTTGTACCAAAGATGCGGTTCGATGGATCTCAGATTCATCGATACCGCCAGACGAAGTGTATGACACGTATAGTCAGTATACAGTAGAGATGCAAAGAAAAGTAATTCAGGTGATGGTACAGCACCTGCAAAAGGAATGTGTAAGGAAGAGGGTTAGTTGCCCCATAGAATTATTGGGGATTTGTAAAAGGGCTTTTTCGCCCGACACTTCTACAGCTGCCTTAGCGCTCGACCTGGCTCTATTGCTTAGTAAGCAGCCGGAGGTACCTATATCTCAGTTGCCTATGAGAGAGGTTCCTCCGACCTTTGTCCCAAAAGTTGAGATCCCCGCCATCGCGGCGACTGGTGCCCCCGCGGTGGATATCCCTGCACATTATGTATCGCAATTTGTTCACGTCCCGTTTTCACGACAGGAAGTGAACACAATTAGACAATCAGTTCCTGATATTAGAAAAAACCCGACGGGTTTTATAAAGAAATAGAGTCCGTTTTACAGTCCTCCGTGTTCACCTTGAGTGACATTGACTTGTTATTCCCTGTGCTCCTACCCGTAGATGTATGGAAACAGGTTCGGACAATAGACGATGTGACAGGGCTGGGAGATACGTGGGCAAATATGATTAGAATTGATGGAGAAAGACCAGCTGGTGAGAAACCGCCACAGGTAATACTTGCTTTACCTGATAGGATTGTCGCTAAACTAAAAACTATAATTCCAGAAAAAAGGATTATTTGGAACAAGCTTACGGCCTGTGTTCAAGGGAAAACTGAAGGCGCAACCGAATTTTTCAATAGATTCGAGCAGGTATTTTCTGACTTCAGTGGACAGGATTTAGGTACAGAGTCGGGGAAGAGGTTGTTCGTGGACAAATTTGTACGTGGATTGTTACCTGACATCCAGTCACAAATTATGTCCTCTGAAAGCGCTTGGCAGGCAAAATCTCAATCTGAGGTTTTGCACATGGCTCAGTATTATGAGAACCGTGTTAATAATGAGAAGGAAAAAATTGAAAAGAGAAAGGGAGATTTGAAAACCAAAGTATTATTACAGCAAATTATTAGAAACCCCAGAGGAGGCACGACACAGACTAGAGGTCAGTACGCTCCAAAAGGAAATGCTCCTCTGAGTGCTGTGAATATTAATCAATGCGCTTATTGCCGCCAGGAAGGTCATTGGCGAGCACAGTGCCCTGTCCTTCGCCAGAGGTCAAACAGTGCGTTTGGGGGTATGGGTAGACGACCTAGGGGCCGCCCTGGAGCAGGGGGCCCTGACATAGGTCAGCTTTTTCAGGATTCTCAGCAACCTTTTTCACGGGAAAATCAGACCTCGAGTATGGACTCGAGAAACATATTTGATCACCCTTCTGCTGCCTACCTTTCTGAAGAGCTTCCTTCTGATGAGGCTCCGTTTTATTAGGATTGCCCGAAGCAGGGTTTGGAACCTTTGCCTATTCCCGTTAATCAAAAAGGCCCCTACGTTGAATTATTAGTGGAGAATAGGAAACACCAGTTTTTGATTGACACTGGAGCACAGAAGTGCTCCATTGATCATTCTCGGGTTCCAAACATCCCACTGTCAGGGCAAACAAATGTTTCCGTAGGGTTTTTTGGTGTACCAACTGTCTGTTCGGTTTCTATGCCGGTATCCGTTTCTTTGGGTCCCTTTATAGACCATTGTCCTTTTCTTCTCACTTCAAACTGTGGAGAGAATTTGCTGGGGTTGAATTTGTTAAAGAAATTGAACGCAGTAATTCATTGTTCTTCGGATGGAGTACGGCTAACGGTTTCACCACAGCAACTTCCTAATTCTCAGTTCTTGATTCGACCTTTACCTCCCGAGTTCAGCATTGTCCCGGAATGCTTGTGGGCGGTGGACGACAATGATGTCGGAGTGTTACAGATTGAGCCTGTTAAAATAGTCCTGAAACATGGGGTGAAACTGCCACGCATCCCGCAATATAAAATATCAGTAGAAGGTGAACGTGCTTTGAAATGCATTGTCTCCGATTTTGTACATCGTGGGGTGATCGAGGAGATTACAGGTAGTTTGTGTAACAGTCCGATCTTACCTGTATATAAGAAAGGCGACAATGCAATTCCATACCGGTTTATAATTGATCTTCGTGCTATTAACCGAGTGGTCGCCCCACAATTTCCAATTGTGCCTGATGTGACGACGATATTAACAATGATCCCTGCTACGGCTACGCACTTCAGTGTTGTGGATATAAAAAACGCTTTCTTTAGTATCCCTATACATAAAGAAAGCAGATATTTGTTTGCGTTCACCTTGGGGGGACGCTCATTTACATTTACAAGGGCACCTCAAGGGTATACTGAAAGTCCCAGTATTTATAGTAGAGCTTTAAAAGAGCAGCTAGACACCCTTGAATTGCCACCTACTTGCACGCTGCTTCAATATGTTGACAATTTACTTTTGGCTGCAGATTCTGAGAAGGCCTGTAAAGAAGGCACTATACTGTTGCTTGTTCATCTAGCTAAAAATGGTCACAAAGCTTCGCTTAAAAAATGTCAATATTGTTGTCAGTAGGTTGCCTATCTAGGCTACCTCCTGTCAAAGGAGGGGAGAAGATTGACACCTGAAAGAATAAAACACATTTCTGGCATGTCTGTTCCAAAAACACAGAAGGAAGTCAGAGCCCTGATAGGGATGGCGTCCTACTGTAGGTTGTGGATCCCGAATTTCGCACTAGTGGTAAAACCGATGTTGGCTTTGACGAAGAAGGGCATTTCTCTGTCACTGCCATGGGAATCGGAACATCAACGATCATTTGAGCTTCTCAAAACCGCGCTATGTTCGGCACCGGTTCTGGGTACTCCAAATTATGACAAGGCCTTTGTGTTGTTTGTGCATGAATGTGATGGATGTGCTTTGGCTGTGTTAACACAGGAACACGGAGGGAAGAATAGGCCGTGCGGCTACTACTCCCCGCCCTTGATCCTGTCGCATGCGCTTTGCCAAGATGTTTGCGCGCTGTTGCTGCTGCTGCTGCTGCCGCGTCTGTAAAACAAAGTGAGGGAATGGCCCTAGGCCATGATTTGATTTTGATGGTACCTCACTCTGTTGATATCCTATTGAACAAAACCCAAACGCAACACCTCACCTCTGCACGGTTAACAAGGTATGAACTAATTCTGTTTGCCCCTCATATTCAAATTAAGAGGTGTTGTGTTCTCAATCCGGCTGAACTCTTACCTTTCCCGCAAAACACTGTTTGCGGTGACGAAGAATCACATGACTGCCTGTATACCACCGAGCAAGAAACGAAGGGCAGGATAGATCTCATAGATACTCCTTTGGATAATGCAGAAGGGGAGCTGTTTTGTGATGGCTCCTGCTTCAAACTTTCGAATGGTACATCTACAGCTGCTTATGCAGTTACTACATTGAGCAAAATTGTTGAAACTAAGAATATTTCGCATAACTCCGCGCAAGCCGCAGAGATTATAGCGTTGACCCGAGCTTGTGAACTTTCCCAAGGGCGAAGAGTAAATATATATACCGATAGCCAGTACGCATTTGGGGTGGCTCACAACT
The DNA here is from genome assembly GCF_040938575.1 of Ambystoma mexicanum. NCBI lineage: Eukaryota > Metazoa > Chordata > Amphibia > Caudata > Ambystomatidae > Ambystoma > Ambystoma mexicanum. Next base: position 21,531,762 of record NC_090921.1, read on the forward strand.
TCGGAAAACTTTGGTCGGAAAGAGGGTTCCTGACCTCACATGGGACCAAGATTCAGCATGGCCCTTTGATAGTGCAATTACTTTCGGCTCTCTCACTCCCTAAACGGTTAGCGATCATGAAATGTGCAGCACATCGCAAGGTCATAGATGATGTGGGCAGAGGGAACGCTTTTGCAGATTTGATAGCCAGACAAACGGCCACAGACCTTAGCACGGACATGTATACCTCGAGGGAAATGAGAGACGTTTGCATAATGGATGAAGGTATTGGGTCTGTGCGAGATATTCAGACTGATGCCACGATGGAAGAATCTAGAAAGTGGGCTGAAGGAATGGGGAAACTGGATGACGAAGGGTGTTGGGTGGATACATCCGAAGGGAAATGGTTGCTTCCTGATTCTTATGTATTAGCAATGGTTACAATGGCACACGGTCCTACGCATGTGTGTGCCCAGCAGATCACGAAAATGTTAGAACAGGTTTGGGTAAATGACAAAATTCTGGAAACTGCAAAGAGGCACGTCCAGAACTGCATGATCTGCCTACAGCACAATGTGGGTAAAGGGACAGTGACTCCAAGGGGAAGTTTCGGGCCCCCCTCTGTCCCTTTTGAGGTCATTCACTTTGATTTTATTGAAATGGAGCGATGTAATAATCTGAAATATGTTCTTGTAATTATTTGTGCCTTTAGTAAATGGGTCGAGGCTTTCCCCGTCAAAGATGCTACCGCCATGACTACTGCAAAGATTATGGTAAAAGAATTCTTTCCTCGATTTGGGCTCCCGAGGATAATCTGGTCGGACAATGGTCCTCACTTTATCGCAGCAGTAATTTTGCAAATATGCGCAGCCCTAGGTATTGAGAAACGATTTCATTCAGCTAGGCATCCTCAAAGTGCTGGGTTGGTAGAAAGACACAACGGTATTTTAAAGAATAAACTTGCGAAAACATGTGCTGATACCAAACTGAAATGGCCAGATGCTTTGCCTATTGTGTTATTAGCTATGCGTACCACACCTCAGACTAGAACTGGGCTTACTCCATTTGAGGTAGTGATGGGGAGGCCTGCTAACATTTGGGGTCTCCCGAAACCTAAAGCCCTGAGGGAGGTGGAAAATGTATTGCTTGTAGACTACTGTAACCAGTTAACAAAAAATGTGTATTTCATCTACCACCAGGTGCATGCTGCTTTACCTGTACGGTTCACGGGCCCAGGACACGATATACAGCCTGGAAGTTGGGTCCTCGTGAAGGCCTACGAGAGGTCTTCTTGTCTCGCGCCTCGCTGGCGGGGACCCCACCAGGTATTATTGGTCACCAGGACAGCAGTGCGGGTGGCTGGAAAAAAGAACTTGATTCACGCGACGCACGTCAAGAAACTTCCTCACCTGACGCCACACGCTACAGAAGAAGCAGAACCCCTCGCTGATGCTACAGTCTCTGATCTTGAAGTAGCAAACAGCGCTGTGAGTGCGTCGGAGAAGGTCTCTGAGCCTGAGGAGCTTGGGGAACAGTCCATCTCGTCTCCACACTCTCTTGAAAAATCACTTCCGGAAAACACTGTTTCGAGCTCTGCGACTTCCGTCGCCACCGACACGTCGCTTCCCTCAGGAAGTGACGATACTTTGCTTCTGGACCAGACAAATTTGGGTACCATCAGGTACAACCTTCGACCACGGAAATAGAACTACGGCACGAGTGTCGTGCATCTGGAAAAGGAAGTGATCGGAAAATTGTTTTGTTTTGTTGAACAAAAAGGGATTCTGCTGGCTAGGGTTGGGAAGGACTAAGAAATCACGCGACCGTAGTGTCGCCAGCAACGAACATTGGGGCCGTCGATCAAGGAACTACGATGCCTGCCACCTTCACCGCTGCTCCCCGCACTGGACTTTTAGATAAGGGGGTGACCAAATCGAACAATGAACAATGTGCCTGGGCCCCGAAAACGTACTGTCGTGTTTTGATTTTGATTATTGTTATTTTTGCAACTGCTGCTGTAGGACTTTGGTATTTCGAAGAAGTCTACCCTTTGAAACTTTTATTACCGACCAAGATCGTACCAACTGTTTTGACTCCCTCTGTACACCTTCACACTCTGTCCCCTAGAGACTCCCAACATAGACAGAAGTATCATAATAACACTCTGATGATAGTAATGAATGCTACTCATGCCATTTTTAATAAGAGTAATTGTTGGATTTGTACTCACTTACCGCAACATGGGAACAAGGGACTGGGATGGTATATACATCCTCTACCTTTAACGACTTCTTCCTATGCCTCTCTTAGAGCACTATTCTTTGGCCGATGGAATGATAGCATCTCAGGGAACTTTGATGGAACTAATCTGAATGATTTCGAGAAACGTGAATTGACTCCCCTGGGATGCTCGCTTTTCGCAAATAGAAGTAAACCTAACGTTGCTTCTATTAGGCCGTCTGACAAATTATCTCTTCCTTTTCAAACTCTGATTTCCTTTAAAATGGCTCAGATAGGCAATAAGGACGCTGTACCTCCTTCTTATTCTGTAAATCATAGTCCTGACTCGGTTCCCTTCTGTGTACAGAGAAATGGCACTAGGCCAATGGGAGATTTTGAAACTTGTAAAAATATTGTAAATTTGACTGGGGAAAACAGGCATCTGTATGTAGGAGGGCCCGTTTATTTTGTTTGTGGTAGTTTAGCATTTCCCTGTTTTGCCCAAGGATTGGCAGGGAACCTGTTATTTAGGAATATTGTTACCCGGGGTATTTGTAGCTAGTACCTTGGAGGTTTCTAAGGCTCGCCCACGGCGAGACAACAATGGAGATACCCCTGGGAAAGTATTGGGGGACATAGCTAAATCGGTTGTGCCCTATTGGGGACAAATAGCAAACTCAGAGAACATTAGGGGATTAGCAAGGGTATTGGAGAGAACGATCAACCGGACCACGGACATACTCTACAATATGACCTTAGAGCAAAAGGCGATAAGATTGGTAGCACTTCAAAATCGGATGGCATTAGATGTCATCTTGGCAGAACGAGGTGGAGTATGCAAATTAGTGGGGTCCGCTTGTTGTGTTTTCGTACCAGACTCCTCACCAACAATTTTTAAAGCAATTCAGAACTTGCATACTCTCAGTTCTGAAGTCCATATCCCTGTAGGAGACTGGAACCTTAGTACTTGGTTTTGGGATTCTCTGCGATCTTGGGGTTGGAAGGTGCTTTCCGTCATTCTGGTTATTTTAGGGATTCTGTTATTCCTTTGTTGTTGTTTTAAATGCCTCCCAAGTATATGTGGAATGATAGGGGGGTGTTGTGCTCAAGCAGTGAGCGCAATAGGGCATAAAATATATACCCCAGATACAGCATCTAAAGAATTCATGTTACAAGAGGTTCTTATGAACGACCTTATGGCTATAGACATTACAGACAATGATGCGGAACCTATGGATGATAATACATGGAGTCATTTTCGAAAGTATTAGGGATGATGTTTAGCACTTGGCATAGGCCAAAAGGAGGGTCTGTGGAAATCGAAATAATATTGTACCTCCTATCGCATTGTTTGAATGTATGTTGGCCTACGACAAGTTGTCTAAAAACATCGTGTACATAGATTCTGCGGCAAGGTCTTGACCTTAATGTATTGTGCAAATCGCCATCTTGGATTAAGCCGCCATTTTAGGTACTCTTGCAGTGTGGAAGTCACCCTGAACAACAAAATGGAGGCCGAATGACATTTCGAGTGGGATTCTGGCCGTTGTGACCTCCGCACACATGAATAAGTAATATGCCCGCAGGCCACTTGTTGGGGTCGCGAACTGAGACCTTGTCCTATCCCTGACCTATGTGTAAATGAACAACTGTATCAGCGGAACTGATCAAATTGCATACATTATGGGATTGACCTGGCAACGAACCCTAGGCCTGGTCCAAAGAATGGTTAACCCGCGAGGGGGTTGGCCAAGGCTGGATAAAAAGTATAAAAACCCGAGTATCCCAATGTACGGTCTCTCACACTAACACGGCGAACTACCGTTGATGGTTCGTTCTGTTACTCTGAGGGCCGAATAGCTATCCGTATGTCAATTGACTTTTGGTAATTGTTGTAACTTTGAATAAAGCGCTTTGTATGTCCTTTGTAACCTGTGTTGGTGTGTTTCCTTTGGGCTTCCCGGCCTCATATCAATTTTTCTGTTTCCACAACATGCCACGCCCCAGCTCTGCAGCAAGGTACTTTCACACAGTCTCTGCCCATGGAGAGAGTGTCCCTTCATTAGAGGCTCTCAGTGAGGCTATACAAGACTGCTAAGACACCCCCGCCCCCAGGGCATTACTGCATCACATCCAGACTGCACAGTGTGAAAGAAGGAGTGGGCACGACGCAGTACACCTGTCGAGTCGCGTGGATCCCGTTGAGTGTGCAGAGAAATGCACCATGGAAACAATGTCAGAGCAGAATGCTGCTCAAGGGGAGGCTGTGCATTTCAAATTCAGAACAGTGAACGTATGAAGACTCTGGCCACGATATGCTGCCTAAAGTTCATCCCTGCAAGTCAAGCAATCACATTCACCCTCTCGTTAGCCCTCACTTGTACATCCTGTTAGGAAAGACACAGCCCAGGTGAAGGACCGGAGGCCCCATAAAAGCAGAGAGCAGATTAGTGATTTGGTGGGTGCTTCGAGTTGGCGGATATTCGGAGACGTAGGCGGTGGCAGAGAGAAGGCTGTAGTCGAGAATCAACGGTAACAAGAGGTGGACTAGAGGAACGGGCCAAAGCAAGGAGAAAGGGATGGTGAGGGGGCTACAGTGAAATGATGAGCATGCAGATCAAGGAGGTGGGAAGGAGGAGGTGGAGAAAGGGCTGAGAAGGAGGTTGCTAGTTGATAAGGAGTAAAATGCTGCGAGTTGTGAGAAAGGAGGGGAGGAAAGAGGAGCTGAAGTGACTTAAAATATCCCCAAACATATTGTACGGGTGTGGAAGGAGGAGATCGAGACAGGTGGCATGTTTTTGGCCAAAGACTTTTATTAATCAAAGTAAAGAATAGCAGAGCCTGCCTGTCCCTAACTAAATCGTCAGAATGTCTGTAACTTCTTCTAGACGGGTGTAGTTTACAAAAGGTGTCAGAATGTCTCCCTCCCCCTAGCCTTACAAAGGTGGGGGAAGGTCTCCCTCCCCCTGGCCTTACAAAGGTGGCAGAATGTCTCCCTCCCCCTGGCCTCTCCCAGGCCTCCTGACAGTTCATCAAAGGTGCCAGAGGGTCTCCTCCTGGCCACTGTCAGGCCTCTTGGAAGTTCATCAAAGGTGGGGGAATGTCTCCCTCCCCCTGGCCTTTCTCAGGCCTCTTGGCAGTTCACCAAAGGTGGGGGAATGTCTCCCTCTCCCTGGCCATTCTCAGGCATCTTGGCAGTTCATCAAAGGTGGGGGAATGTCTCCCTCCCCGTGGCCTTTCTCAGGCCTCTTGGCAGTTCACCAAAGGTGGGGGAATGTCTCCCTCCCCCTGGCCTCTCTCAGGCCTCTTGGCAGTTCACCAAAGGTGGGGGAATGTCTCCCTCCGCCTGGCCTTTCTGGGCAGAGCCCTTTTAGTGGCTCAGTAGGCAGTCTTCATGTACTCCCCTGGAAGGAACTGCCTAGAGTCTGTAAGGAAGGCATGGTATGGTATCAAACAGTGAAGGCAGACACAAGTGACCACAGATCAAGGGTGTTTATTGAACTTCAAATGGGTTGGTCGAATTCCTACCTAAACCGAAATCTAAGGATGGGAGCAAGCTACGACCATCAAATAATAACACAGTCCCAGTTAAGTCTCTGTCAAAATAAAAGGGCCTATACTAATAAACCTATCGCCAAGCCTTACTTCTAAATACGAAAGGAGGGGATGGGACAATGATGTATGCATAAGAAAGCTTTTCAAGAAATAATATATGTCAGGACGGTTGAGCAGTTGGCTTCCCTTTCCCACGTTTTCAGCATGGGACAAGGCGGCAGGTGCCGGCTTCGCACACACTCTAGTTTCTTGGCCACGAGGTAACAATTTAAAACATAGGCATCAGAGCCTTCCCCCAAAATCTCTTTCCCAATTACAGTCTTTTATTGCAGAGTGCCTGATGTAACAACCAAAATACAAAAGTTCCTTTCCTTTATCAGGGTTTTCACGTTCAGAAGTTCACAACTGGTCTCCCTCGTTTGGGCTCGGACTTCGGACCCCCCTCGTTCGGGCTCAGATCTCTTGATATCAGAATCAAAAACTTTCAATGGGTTTTGCTTAAACAGCCACAGGAACACTTCGATTCACTACAAACAATTCTTCTCATCAATCTTCTACATTCGTTTCTCTTGGCGGGATATCTTATAGAGACCTTCGATTTAGCACATCCACGGTGCCGGACCACTCTGTCAACTGTATCGTATTTTTCCATCTCAAGTTCAAACATTCATCAGCTGTTTAGTTTTACTTGCGTCTTTCATTACACACATTGAACAATGTCTGTTCCAGCACTCATTATACAATGTTGCCGCTTGCAACCTTGACTTCAACACAGAGCGGTCTTGCTTCCGTATCCCCAACTCACCCTCTGTGTTGATCCCTCTGTCGCTTTTTTGTTCTTGGAGCCAAGGACGATACCACATCGGCTACTGCTCCTCCCGCCTTGGTCAATTACGCGGGAGGGCCCTCGATATCTTTGACACACAATGCAGGATTCTTCAGTTTGGATCCTGGCCTTATGCTTTCTGCCTTGAAGGTTTCTTGAAAGTAACAGTGTCTTGCCGAAAAGGTCAATGGTATTTCCCTTCTTAATGCTGTTCATTCATGTGCTTTGCCTCGCTTGGAGGGTGATTTCATACTCCGCCTTTTATCTGTGTGGGGACGTTTAATGGAAGTAGGTGTGAGTGATTGTCCGTAATTGCCTGACCTCACCTGACCATAGTAGCTGGACATGCCAGATACACTGCTCGGGTGTGAGTCTGTTTTCTCCCAGAGCAGGCTGTCTGTGTCACAGTGTTGGAGAAGGGAAAGGGGTGTGGGGAGGGGTAAGCTTCCCACATATCCAGTGTCCCACTCCCACTCCCTGAAGACCCCTCACCCAGGTGATCCTCCCGCACTGTTCCACCCCCAGAAACTGGATCCAAAAGCAATGGCTGTGTCCTGGCCACGTGGGTGACAGATCCCCGGGGACTAGCGGGTGAGACACTGTCTGGTTTCTCACAAGTCCCAGAATCCTTTACTTTGGTTTCTCTTGCTCGGGTACCAGACCCCTTCTATATGGTTTCTTCTTGCGCTTGGGTCCCATGCCCCTTCAATATACCTTCTCATGTTTGGGTCCCAGACCCCTTCCATATGCTTTCTCATATTCAGGGCCCAGACCCCTTCACAGACGCAGGCAGCCCCTGTACCTTGTAATTGGGCTCCTGGTCCGTGGCATCGATCTCTGGCTTCTCAGAGTTTCACGGCAGCTTTTCTTCACCTCCCTTTCTGCTTGTGCTGCCTCCGATGGCTCTGCCACACTTCCTCAGAGCCGGGCTCTGCATCTCTGGTCATCGGCGTCACGCAGCGTTCTCCCGCATGTGGACTTCCTTCTCCTGTTTGTCTCAGTTTGCTGGTCCTCGTCAGAGCAGGTAGAGGCGCTGGGTTCTCACCATCCATGTCCTGCTCGACAGGATCTCTCCCAGACCCACTGACTGCGGTGCTGGGACCTTGTCCGCAGAGCCTACATGAAGGGACTGACAAATCTGTTAGTCCTTCTTCCATCTTTAAGCTGCTTGAGGTCAGACGCCTAGACTGTTCAATACAGTTCTTGGAGCACTCTGTCCCTTCTTCATCACAGCACGTTGGTACAGATATTCAGCATTGTCAATTCTGTTCTCCATCGTACCAGTACTATAGCTATTAGCGGTTTGGCATAAGCACATAGGAAAGTTGGTAGAGGAAGGTAAGGGAGTATGTGTAAAAGAGGTGGGTGAGTGGTGGAAATACCCTGTTGGCCCAGGATGTCGTCCCTGGATCCCAGAGGGGCAAACCCCTCCCCCATGAGATCCTCCCGTTGAGTACCACCCCCAGGGTGACAATCGGGTAGCGGCCTCACCTCCCTGGCCTCATGGAAAGGGTCTCCTCCTCAGGGAGAAGGGACCACGTCACAATATTCACTCGAGGGAACCCCAGTCTTCCTTACTTTCTTGGCTTTGGCAGCCAATTGTTAATGGTGCCGGGTCCACAGGAGCTGGAAGGGGGCAGCCTCAGGAACCGGGGGGGGTAGCCACAGGAGATGGGAGGGTCAGCCACAGGAGCAAGGAGGGGGCAGCCACAGGAGCTGATGGCTACAGGAGCCAGAAGGGGGCAGCCAAAGCAGCCGGGAGGGAGCAGCCAAAGCAGCCAGGAGGGGGTGACCACAGGATTCAGGGAGGCGGCAGCTACAGGATCCAGGGAGGGGGCAGCCACAGGATCCAGGGAGGGGGCGGCCACAGGATCCAGGGAGGGGGCGGCCACAGGATCCAGGGAGGGGGTGGCCACAGGATCCAGGGAGGGGGCAGCCACAGGAGCTGATGGCTACAGGAGCCAGAAGGGGGCAGCCAAAGCAGCCGGGAGGGAGCAGCCAAAACAGCCAGGAGGGGGTGACCACAGGATTCAGGGAGGCGGCAGCCACAGGATCCAGGGAGGGGGCGGCCACAGGATCCAGGGAGGGGGCAGCCACAGGATCCAGGGAGACGGCGGCCACAGGATCCAGGGAGGGGGTGCCACAGGATCCAGGGAGGGGGCGGCCCAAGGAGCCAGGGAGGGGGCGGCCACAGGATCCAGGGAGGGGGCGGCCACAGGATCCAGGGAGGGGGTGGCCACAGGATCCAGGGAGGGGGCGCCACAGGATCCAGGGAGGGGGCGGCCACAGTATCCAGGGAGGGGGCGGCCCAAGGAGCCAGAAGTGGGCAGCCAAAGCAGCTGGTAGGGAGCAGCCAAAGCAGCCAGGAAGGGGCGACCACAGGATCGACGGAGGCGACAGCTACAGGATACAAGGAGGGGGCAGCCACAGGATACAGGGAGGGGGCAGCCACAGGATCCAGGGAGGGGGCTGCCACAGGATCCAGGAAGTGGGGCAGCCACAGGATCCAGGGAGGGGGTGGCTGCCACAAGAGCCAGGGAGGGGGTGGCAGCCATAAGAGCCAGGAGAGGGCGGCCGCAGGAGCCAGGAGGGGGAAGCCACCGGAGCCAGGAGAGACTCGGTGCAAAGTGCCATTGTGGAGAACTTGGATTTGATGCGAGAGCCTTGTTTTATGGAAAACATTATCACATAAAATGTACTAATGTGTGTACTACTTACGCAAGGCTGAACTTTCAGTTGTCCCTCCTTCTCTAGAACCCGGATGATCCTTGCTAAGAGGCTCATCCTCATCTTCAATCTTCACACGGATCATTACAACCTTAGTCTCTTTGTGAGAAAGTTCCCCCTCGTCTTCCAGAAACATCCGGTCTGTGGAGTGTTCATAATTCAGGACAGAAGGTCGCTGTTTTTCTCCAACATTCGCCTCTTCTATATAGTCCTGAGAGTCACTGGAAGATGGCTCCTCTCCTACTTCAACCTTCACCCACTCCAGGGGGTCCTCGCAATTGCTTGGAAAACATTCTTCCCCTTGGTCCATACATGGCTCAACCTCTTCTTTAATCTTCACCTGATGCTGCTCTTCCTCATGCTTCATAGGGTCCATGGAGTCCTGGAGATTCTCTGCGAACGGCTGGGTGATGTTTTCTTCTTTGATCACTCTCTGTACATAGTCCTTCCGTCAGTACAAGCCAGACCATCCTTCACCCTGATCAAAGAAAGAAAAAACAAACGTTCAGGATGTATATGATATGGCATTTATAACATGCCTGTACATGAGTGTATCTAGGCGCGATGTATGCTAACATTTATTGGACTTGAGGTCAGCTAATACATCTGGCCCTCAGCAGAGATTAATCTGGCCAACAAGCACATCTGGTTTCACCACACAGCAGGGGTCTGCAACTCTCCAGATGTGTTGGTCTACAATTTACAAGGTCCCTTGCCATTGACTATGCTGGCTAGGGCTGATGGGAGATGTAGTCCAAAACATCTGAGAGCCAAAGGTTAGAGTGCCCTGACAAAGAGGATTGATGCAACTACGCACCAATAATCTATAACCTAAAAGATACACAGCACAGCACCACTGGCGTGACCAGAGCTCAATACTTCACACATGCAAGTGGCTTTGCAAGTGCTGCAAGTCAGACCTATCGCTCTGTCATCAATGTGAAATGATTGCGCCATGGGTGAGGAGTGGGATTGGGATGTCTGCGGAAGAGTACCCTTCAGTTCAACACCTCCCTCCACTTCCCAGGAGATGCACCACTGCGCCACGTTGGGGTAGTCGCTTCCAAAACTCTTTACCTCCTGTTCCAACTTGATGGTTCGCAGGGCCCGGTATCACCGCACACCCACAAACATGAAGCTACAAGCTCCAAGAGGGGGGGACTATGAGCTATAAGTTAACCCATGCAACATATGAAGAAGAGGGAATGCGACAATGCGGCATCCTGGCCAGTGTCACAAGTCTACGTTAATTCAGCTATTATCATTTCTTTTTGGAGTCCTTTCTTTGAATGCATTTTGTAAGTTAAGATACACGGCATTAAAGAACTATTTTCCGGAGTTAATGTCTGCTTTTCTGCTTGGATAACAAAGGCAATAAGAAATCACAATACACAACAGCTTCACTTTCCTTCGGGAAGCACAATCAGCAACTTCAAATATGGCTCTTCATACTATTGGTTATTGAGACTGTAAGGAACACATGGTGGCAACAGTAAGACAGACACAAGTGACCGCTGTTCAAGGGTGCTTATTGAACTTTTGCAAGGGTCTGATAAACGCCTATCTAATCCTAAATCTACCGATGGGAGCAAGCTATGGCCATCAAATAATAATAACGCAACTCTAGTCGAGTCTTCTCAAAATAAAAGGGTCTATACTAAAAAAAATAAAAACTATTGGCAATCCTTACCACTAATTTTCAAATAATGTGGGGTAATGTTCATGAAAAAAGAAAGAAGTGTTCACAAAATTATATGTCAGGATGCTCGGGCCGTTGGCCTCCTTTCCCCACGTTTTCAGCACGGGGCAAGGCGGCACACTCAAGCAAAGCACACACCCTGGACTCTGCAGCACGAGGATATAATTCCACTTTCACACTTTAGGACCTTTTGTGTCCAGGCTCTGTACTTCTTGCAAGTCTCATGACCGAGAGGGCCTGGTGTACAAAAACAACACACAAACGTTATTTTCCTTTAACCAGTATTAAATCTGGGTGTTTTCCCTGGATCCCCCTCAGCCAGGCTCAGAGCCCTTTCAAAACAATGTTTAGAGAATTATTTCTTGGGTGACTCATGGTTCACCCCGGATCCCCCTAAACCGGGGTCAGATCCCTTTCTTTCACTCAATTAGTCTCCCTGAGCCGGGCTCGGATCAATTGTGATGTACTTTAAACTATCAAACACTTTTGAATGTGCACAGGGTTTAGCTTGACCCGTTGCAGGACCACTTCAATCTCAATATTCCTTTTTCTCACAGTTCAACATCAGTTGGACACCTAACAGAGACTTTCAATTGAGCACTCACGTGGCGTCGGACTGCTCCGTCTACAGTATCTTTTCTTGGCCTCCCAAAATTCAATTATAAAGTTCAACCACTTCTTTGGTTTCCAATTATATTTGCGTTGCTCGTTACCAACGCTGCATACTGTTCTCTTTATGCAACGTTGCCACTTGCAACCTTAGGTCAAAACACAAGCTGGTTTGATATCAGTCTCCCTGACTCAACGGCTCTGTTGTCTTTACTGATGCTGCTTTGTTGTAGGAGCCAAAGACAGTACCATGGCGGCAATCGCTCCTCCCTGCCTTTGATATCGATGCAGGAGACCCCCGGGTACCTTCGACACACTATGCAGGTTTTGTCAGCCATAGATCCTGGTCTTGGGTTTCTTGCTTTCCAAGGCTCACAAAAGTAACAGTCTTTAAAGGTCAAGGTTCTCCTTGTATTAAGCTGCCATCTTCGAACTGCTGTTTCCTCGTGAGCTTTGTCTCGCTCAGGGTGTACTTTCGTGATCCGCCTTTTATCTGCGTGGGGAAGTGTGATGGAAGTCAGGTGTGTGTAATGATCAGTAATTGCTTGACACTGGCTGATCATTGTAGTGGGACATGTCAGGTATACGGCTCTGGTGTTAGTCCGTTGTTGTTCACGGTGTACTGTCTGTGAGAAAGTGTTTGTGTCAGGAAAGGGAGTAGGGGGATTGAGTTCCTAGGCATCCTACCTGGTTGGATGGGGAAAAGGTGTTATAAGGAAGGGGATACCGCGTCTCAACCTCCGGTGTTCCACTTCCACTCCCCGAAGACCCCTCATCCAGGTGATCCTCCCGCACTGGTCCACCCCCAGGAACTGGATCCAAAAGCGATAGCCGTACCTGGCCACCTGGATGACAGATCCCTGGTGACTAATCGGTGAGACATCTTCAAGTTTCTCAGAAGACTGACCCTTTCTACAAAATGGGGGAGAGCACCACTGCCTTCCCCCCAAACCTATACGGAAATCTACCATGTCGGAAAATAAGAAACAGAAAGAAAGAAACAGTCACATCTGCTCCAGCCAAATCTAATATATTCCCACCTGCAACTTCCAATAAGAAATCATAATCTAAGATAACACTGTTCACTTTTTCATAAGATAAATGTTATTTTGAAACATTCAGTTTTCTACAAGAAGGTCCTTAAACAAATGCCTCAAAGAAAGAGTTGTTAAATGGATTCCACAAGTAAAGCCTCATCGAGTACTTCCTGAGATCGCACAGCACCTCTGAAGTTCCTACAAGGAAATCAGAGTCTCTTCACATTTAGGGGCTCCACGGGACTAGACTGCCGCAGTTGAGATGTTGTTACTCACCCTCCTTCTGGAGAACTTCGCAGGGACCGCATGTTGAGGGGCGCCTGGAGACCAGGCAAATGACAGCGATATGGAAGCTTGGGTGTGGGTGCAGTAGCTGTTGGTGAAGGCATCAGTCGGAGGCCTGGAAGCAAACCAGCATCTTCCCTTTGAGGTTTCTGACAGAGTGTGTAGCCTTTAGGGGAGGGGGTGTGGGCTAATGTTGCAGGCTTCATTGGGGTGACGGGAAAGGAGTGTGGGCTAATGTTGCAGGCTTCAGTGGGGTGACAGAGAGGGGAGGGGTTGTGGGCTAATGTTGCAGGCTTCAGTGGGGTGACAGGGAGGGGGTGTGAGCTAATGTTGCAGGCTTCAGTGGGGTGACAGAGAGGGGAGGGGTGTGGGCTAATGTTGCAGGCTTCAGTGGGGTGACAGGGAGGGGTGTGGGCTAATGTAGTATTCACTGGGGTGACAGAGGGGGGGGCTAATGTTGCAGGCTTCAGTGGGGTGACAGGGAGGGGGTGTGAGCTAATGTTGCAGGCTTCAGTGGGGTGACAGGGAGGGGGTGTGGGCTAATGTTGCAGGCTTCAGTGTGGTGACAGAGAGGGGAGGGGTGTGGGCTAATGTTGCAGGCTTCAGTGGGGTGACAGGGAGGGGTGTGGGCTAATGTTGTAGTATTCACTGGGGGGGCTAATGTTGCAGGCTTCAGTTTGGTGACAGGGAGGGGGTGTGGGCTAATGTTGCAGGCTTCAGTGGGGTAACAGGGAGGGGGTGTGAGCTAATGTTGCAGGCTTCAGTGTGGTGACAGAGAGGGGAGGGGTGTGGGCTAATGTTGCAGGCTTCAGTGGGGTGACAGGGAGGGGTGTGAGCTAATGTAGTATTCACTGGGGTGACAGAGGGGGGGGCTAATGTTGCAGGCTTCAGTGGGGTGACAGAGAGGGGAGGGGTGTGGGCTAATGTTGCAGGCTTCAGTGGGGTGACAGGGAGGGGTGTGGGCTAATGTAGTATTCACTGGGGTGACAGAGGGGGGGGCTAATGTTGCAGGCTTCAGTGGGGTGACAGGGAGGGGGTGTGAGCTAATGTTGCAGGCTTCAGTGGGGTGACAGGGAGGGGGTGTGGGCTAATGTTGCAGGCTTCAGTGTGGTGACAGAGAGGGGAGGGGTGTGGGCTAATGTTGCAGGCTTCAGTGGGGTGACAGGGAGGGGTGTGGGCTAATGTTGTAGTATTCACTGGGGTGACAGAGGGGGGGCTAATGTTGCAGGCTTCAGTTTGGTGACAGGGAGGGGGTGTGGGCTAATGTTGCAGGCTTCAGTGGGGTAACAGGGAGGGGGTGTGAGCTAATGTTGCAGGCTTCAGTGTGGTGACAGAGAGGGGAGGAGTGTGGGCTAATGTTGCAGGCTTCAGTGGGGTGACAGGGGGGGTGTGAGCTAATGTTGCAGGCTTCAGTGGGGTGACAGGGAGGGGGTGTGAGCTAATGTTGCAGGCTTCAGTGGGGTGACAGGGAGGGGCTGTGAGCTAATGTTGCAGGCTTCAGTGGGGTGACAGAGAGGGGAGGGGTGTGGGCTAATGTTGCAGGCTTCAGTGGGGTGACAGGGAGGGGTGTGAGCTAATGTTGCAGGCTTCAGTGGGGTGACAGGGAGGGGCTGTGAGCTAATGTTGCAGGCTTAAGTGGGGTGACAGGGAGGGGGTGTGAGCTAATGTTGCAGGCTTCAGTGGGGTGACAGGGAGGGGGTGTGAGCTAATGTTGCAGGCTTCAGTGGGGTGACAGGGAGGGGGTGTGAGCTAATGTTGCAGGCTTCAGTGTGGTGACAGAGAGGGGAGGGGTGTGGGCTAATGTTGCAGGCTTCTGTGGGGTGACAGGGAGGGGGTGTGAGCTAATGTTGCAGGCTTCAGTGGGGTGACAGGGAGGGGGTGTGAGCTAATGTTGCAGGCTTCCGTGGGGGGAAAGAGAGGGGAGGGGTGTGGGCTAATGTTGCAGGCTTCAGTGGGGTGACAGGGAGGGGTGTGGGCTAATGTTGTAGTATTCACTGGAGTGACAGAGAGGGGGGGCTAATGTTGCAGGCTTCAGTGGGGTGACAGGGAGGGGGTGTGAGCTAATGGTGCAGGCTTCAGTGTGGTGACAGAGAGGGGAGGGGTGTGGGCTAATGTTGCAGGCTTCAGTGGGGTGACAGGGAGGGGTGTGAGCTAATGTTGCAGGCTTCAGTGGGGTGACAGGGAGGGGGTGTGAGCTAATGTTGCAGGCTTCAGTGGGGTGACAGGGAGGGGGTGTGAGCTAATGTTGCAGGCTTCAGTGGGGTGACAGAGAGGGGAGGGGTGTGGGCTAATGTTGCAGGCTTCAGTGGGGTGACAGGGAGGGGTGTGGGCTAATGTTGTAGTATTCACTGGGGTGACAGGGGGGGGGTAATGTTGCAGGCTTCAGTGGGGTGACAGGGAGGGGGTGTGGGCTAAAGTTGCAGGCTTCAGTGGGGTGACAGGGTGACAGGGAGGGGGTGTGAGCTAATGTTGCAGGCTTCAGTGTGGTGACAGAGAGGGGAGGGGTGTGGGCTAATGTTGCAGGCTTCAGTGGGGTAACAGGGAGGGGTGTGAGCGAATGTTGCAGGCTTCAATGGGGTGACAGGGAGGGGGTGTGAGCCAATGTTGCAGGCTTCAGTGGGGTGACAGGGAGGGGGTGTGAGCTAATGTTGCAGGCTTCAGTGGGGTGACAGGGAGGGGGTGTGAGCTAATGTTGCAGGCTTCAGTGGGGTGACAGGGAGGGGTGTGAGCTAATGTTGCAGGCTTCAGTGGGGTGACAGGGAGGGGGTGCGAGCTAATGTTGCAGGCTTCAGTGGGGTGACAGGGAGGGGGTGTGAGCTAATGTTGCAGGCTTCAGTGGGGTGACAGGTAGGGGGTGTGGGCTAATGTTGCAGGCTTCAGTGGGGTGACAGGGAGGGGGTGTGAGCTAATGTTGCAGGCTTCAGTGTGGTGACAGAGAGGGGAGGGGTGTGGGCTAATGTTGCAGGCTTCAGTGGGGTGACAGGGAGGGGTGTGAGTTAATGTTGCAGGCTTCAGTGGGGTGACAGGGAGGGGGTGTGAGCTAATGTTGCAGGCTTCAGTGGGGTGACAGGGAGGGGGTGTGAGCTAATGTTGCAGGCTTCAGTGGGGTGACAGAGAGAGTAGGGGTGTGGGCTAATGTTGCAGGCTTCAGTGGGGTGACCGGGAGGGGTGTGGGCTAATGTTGTAGTATTCACTGGGGCGACAGAGGGGGGGCTAATGTTGCAGGCTTCAGTGGGGTGACAGGGAGGGGGTGTGGGCTAATGTTGCAGGCTTCAGTGGGGTGACAGGGAGGGGGTGTGAGCTAATGTTGCAGGCTTCAGTGTGGTGACAGGGAGGGGTGTAAGCTAATGTTGCAGGCTTCAGTGGGGTGACAGGGAGGGGGTGTGAGCTAATGTTGCAGGCTTCAGTGGGGTGACAGGGAGGGGGTGTGAGCTAATGTTGCAGGCTTCAGTGGGGTGACAGGGAGGGGGTGTGAGCTAATGTTGCAGGCTTCAGTGGGGTGACAGGGAGGGGGTGTGAGCTAATGTTGCAGGCTTCAGTGTGGTGACAGAGAGGGGAGGGGTGTGGGCTAATGTTGCAGGCTTCAGTGGGCTGACAGGGAGGGGTGTGAGCTAATGTTGCAGGCTTCAGTGGGGTGACAGGGAGGGGGTGTGAGCTAATGTTGCAGGCTTCAGTGGGGTGACAGGGAGGGGGTGTGAGCTAATGTTGCAGGCTTCAGTGGGGTGACAGAGAGGGGAGGGGTGTGGGCTAATGTTGCAGGCTTCAGTGGGGTGACAGGGAGGGGTGTGGGCTAATGTTGTAGTATTCACTGGGGTGACAGAGGGGGGGCTAATGTTGCAGGCTTCAGTGGGGTGACAGGTAGGGGGTGTGGGCTAATGTTGCAGGCTTCAGTGGGGTGACAGGGAGGGGGTGTGAGCTAATGTTGCAGGCTTCAGTGTGGTGACAGAGAGGGGAGGGGTGTGGGCTAATGTTGCAGGCTTCAGTGGGGTGACAGGGTGGGGTGTGAGTTAATGTTGCAGGCTTCAGTGGGGTGACAGGGAGGGGGTGTGAGCTAATGTTGCAGGCTTCAGTGGGGTGACAGGGAGGGGGTGTGAGCTAATGTTGCAGGCTTCAGTGGGGTGACAGAGAGGGGAGGGGTGTGGGCTAATGTTGCAGGCTTCAGTGGGGTGACAGGGAGGGGTGTGGGCTAATGTTGTAGTATTCACTGGGGCGACAGAGGGGGAGCTAATGTTGCAGGCTTCAGTGGGGTGACAGGGAGGGGGTGTGGGCTAATGTTGCAGGCTTCAGTGGGGTGACAGGGAGGGGGTGTGAGCTAATGTTGCAGGCTTCAGTGTGGTGACAGAGAGGGGAGGGGTGTGGGCTAATGTTGCAGGCTTCAGTGGGGTGACAGGGAGGGGTGTGAGCTAATGTTGCAGGCTTCAGTGGGGTGACAGAGAGGGGGTGTGAGCTAATGTTGCAGGCTTCAGTGGGGTGACAGGGAGGGGTGTGAGCTAATGTTGCAGGCTTCAGTGGGGTGACAGGGAGGGGTGTGGGCTAATGTTGTAGTATTCACTGGGGTGACAGAGGGGGGGCTAATGTTGCAGGCTTCAGTGGGGTGACAGGTAGGGGGTGTGGGCTAATGTTGCAGGCTTCAGTGGGGTGACAGGGAGGGGGTGTGAGCTAATGTTGCAGGCTTCAGTGTGGTGACAGGGTGGGGTGTGAGTTAATGTTGCAGGCTTCAGTGGGGTGACAGGGAGGGGGTGTGGGCTAATGTTGCAGGCTTCAGTGGGGTGACAGGGAGGGGGTGTGAGCTAATGTTGCAGGCTTCAGTGTGGTGACAGAGAGGGGAGGGGTGTGGGCTAATGTTGCAGGCTTCAGTGGGGTGACAGGGAGGGGTGTGAGCTAATGTTGCAGGCTTCAGTGGGGTGACAGAGAGGGGGTGTGAGCTAATGTTGCAGGCTTCAGTGGGGTGACAGGGAGGGGTGTGAGCTAATGTTGCAGGCTTCAGTGGGGTGACAGGGAGGGGTGTGGGCTAATGTTGTAGTATTCACTGGGGTGACAGAGGGGGAGGCTAATGTTGCAGGCTTCAGTGGGGTGACAGGGAGGGGGTGTGGGCTAATGTTGCAGGCTTCAGTGGGGTGACAGGGAGGGGGTGTGAGCTAATGTTGCAGGCTTCAGTGTGGTGACAGAGAGGGGAGGGGTGTGGGCTAATGTTGCAGGCTTCAGTGGGGTGACAGGGAGGGGTGTGAGCTAATGTTGCAGGCTTCAGTGGCGTGACAGGGAGGGGGTGTGAGCTAATGTTGCAGGCTTCAGTGGGGTGACAGGGAGGGATGTGGGCTAATGTTGTAGTATTCACTGGGGTGACAGAGAGGGGGGGCTAATTTTGCAGGCTTCAGTGGGGTGACAGGGAGGGGGTGTGAGCTAATGTTGCAGGCTTTAGTGGGGTGACAGGGAGGGGGTGTGAGCTAATGTTGCAGGCTTCAGTGGGGTGACAGGGAGGGGGTGTGAGCTAATGTTGCAGGCTTCAGTGGGGTGACAGGGAGGGGGTGTGAGCTAATGTTGCAGGCTTCAGTGGGGTGACAGGGAGGGGGTGTGGGCTAATGTTGCAGGCTTCAGTGTGGTGACAGAGAGGGGAGGGGTGTGGGCTAATGTTGCAGGCTTCAGTGGGGTGACAGGGAGGGGTGTGGGCTAATGTTGTAGTATTCATTGGGGTGACAGAGAGGGGGTGGGGGGCTAATGTTGCAGGCTTCAGTGGGGTGACAGGGAGGGGGTGTGAGCTAATGTTGCAGGCTTCAGTGGGTTGACAGGGAGGGGGTGTGAGCTAATGTTGCAGGCTTCAGTGGGGTGACAGGGAGGGGGTGTGAGCTAATGTTGCAGGCTTCAGTGGGGTGACAGGGAGGGGGTGTGAGCTAATGTTGCAGGCTTCAGTGGGGTGACAGGGAGGGGGTGTGAGCTAATGTTGCAGGCTTCAGTGGGGTGACAGGGAGGGGGTGTGAGCTAATGTTGCAGGCTTCAGTGGGGTGACAGAGAGGGGAGGGGTGTGGGCTAATGTTGCAGGCTTTAGTGGGGTGACAGGGAGGGGTGTGGGCTAATGTTGTAGTATTCCCTGGGGTGACAGAGGGGGGCTAATGTTGCAGGCTTCAGTGGGGTGACAGGGAGGGGGTGTGAGCTAATGTTGCAGGCTTCAGTGGGGTGACAGGGAGGGGGTGTGAGCTAATGTTGCAGGCTTCAGTGGGGTGACAGGGAGGGGGTGTGAGCTAATGTTGCAGGCTTCAGTGGGGTGACAGGGAGGGGGTGTGAGCTAATGTAGCAGGCTTCAGTGGGGTGACAGGGAGGGGGTGTGAGCTAATGTTGCAGGCTTCAGTGGGGTGACAGGGAGGGGGTGTGAGCTAATGTTGCAGGCTTCAGTGGGGTGACAGGGAGGGGGTGTGAGCTAATGTTGCAGGCTTCAGTGGGGTGACAGGGAGGGGGTGTGAGCTGATGTTGCAGGCTTCAGTGGGGTGACAGGGAGGGGGTGTGAGCTGATGTTGCAGGCTTCAGTGGGGTGACAGGGAGGGGGTGTGAGCTGATGTTGCAGGCTTCAGTGGGGTGACAGGGAGGGGGTGTGAGCTGATGTTGCAGGCTTCAGTGGGGTGACAGGGAGGGGGTGTGAGCTGATGTTGCAGGCTTCAGTGGGGTGACAGGGAGGGGGTGTGAGCTAATGTTGCAGGCTTCAGTGGGGTGACAGGGAGGGGGTGTGAGCTAATGTTGCAGGCTTCAGTGGGGTGACAGGGAGGGGGTGTGAGCTAATGTTGCAGGCTTCAGTGGGGTGACAGGGAGGGGGTGTGAGCTAATGTTGCAGGCTTCAGTGGGGTGACAGGGAGGGGGTGTGAGCTAATGTGGGGGGTTGACAGAGCGCATAACCAGGGAAGGGATGCTATTGCTCCGTTGTTTTCGGATTCCTTGCTGATGGGTGAGGACCAGATCATGTGCTACAATGCCAGCTGTGGCCAGTGGAGGGGGAGACAAATGTTGAGCTGTTACAAGAATACAAAGAAGAAATGACGGCCGCAGGCTGGCAGTGATGGCCCTACAATTGTCATCTACTTGAGAAGAGAGGCTGAGCATGACACTGCACATAGCCAGGTGTAGGCGGGTGAGCATGACACTGCACATGGCCAGGTGTAGGAGGCTGAGCATGACACTGCACATGGCCAGGTGTAGGAGGCTGAGCATGACACTGCACATAGCCAGGTGTAGGAGGGTGAGCATGACACTGCAGATAGCCAGGTGTAGGAGGGTGAGCATGTCACTGAGGATACTCAGGTGTAGGAGGGTGAGCATGACACTGCAGATAGCCAGGTGTAGGAGGCTGAGCATGACACTGCAGATACTCAGGTGTAGGAGGCCGAGAATGACACTGAGGATAGCCAGGTGTAGGAGGGTGAGCATGACACTGCACATAGCCAGGTGTAGGAGGCTGAGCATGACACTGCACATGGCCAGGTGTAGGAGGCTGAGCACGACACTGCAGATACTCAGGTGTAGGAGGCTGAGCATGACACTGCACATAGCCAGGTGTAGGAGGCTGAGCATGACACTGCACATAGCCAGGTGTAGGAGGCTGAGCATGACACTGCACATGGCCAGGTGTAGGAGGCTGAGCACGACACTGCAGATACTCAGGTGTAGGAGGCTGAGCATGACACTGCACATAGCCAGGTGTAGGAGGCTGAGCATGACACTGCAGATACTCAGGTGTAGGAGGCTGAGCATGACACTGCACATAGCCAGGTGTAGGAGGCTGAGCATGACACTGCACATAGCCAGGTGTAGGAGGGTGAGCATGACACTGAGGATACTCAGGTGTAGGAGGGTGAGCATGACTCTGCAGATACTCAGGTGTGGGAGGCTGAGCATGACTCTGCAGATACTCAGGTGTAGGAGGGTGAGCATGCAGATAGCCAGGTGTAGGAGGCTGAGCATGACACTGCAGATAGCCAGGTGTAGGAGGCTGAGCATGACACTGAGGATAGCCAGGTGTAGGAGGCTGAGCATGACACTGCAGATAGCCAGGTGCAGGAGGCCGAGCATGACACTGCAGATAGCCAGGTGTAGGAGGGTGAGAATGACACAGCAGATAGCCAGGTGTGGGAGGCTGAGCATGACACTGCAGATGGCCAGGTGTAGGAGGCTGAGCATGACACTGCAGATAGCCAGGTGTAGGAGGCCGAGAATGACACTGAAGATAGCCAGGTGTGGGAGGCTGAGCATGACACTGCAGATGGCCAGGTGTAGGAGGCTGAGCATGACACTGAGGATAGCCAGGTGTAGGAGGCTGAGCATGACACTGCAGATAGCCAGGTGCAGGAGGCCGAGCATGACACTGCAGATAGCCAGGTGTAGGAGGGTGAGAATGACACAGCAGATAGCCAGGTGTGGGAGGCTGAGCATGACACTGCAGATGGCCAGGTGTAGGAGGCTGAGCATGACACTGCAGATAGCCAGGTGTAGGAGGCCGAGAATGACACTGAAGATAGCCAGGTGTGGGAGGCTGAGCATGACACTGCAGATGGCCAGGTGTAGGAGGCTGAGCATGACACTGAGGATAGCCAGGTGTGGGAGGCTGAGCATGACACTGCAGATGGCCAGGTGTAGGAGGCTGAGCATGACACTGCAGATAGCCAGGTGTATGATGCAGGTTTAGGCAGTGCTTTAAGCAGGCCAGGGCCAGCCGGGCCGGGCATAACAGTCTACAAAATGTGGGGCTGAGCCGGGCCCCCAATCCCACCACACCATGGTGGGACACATTATCCTACCACGACCGCAACGGGAGATGCACCTGCCATTTTCAAGTGAGACAAGCTGACAGAAGTGCCGGCCAGACACAGCGTCGCTCAAACAGGTACTTCTGTCAGTCACCGTAACTTCCTCTTGTGAGCCCTGTTTATTGCAAGTGAGAATAAAAAGGCAGAGTACAGCTGGAAGGACGGGTGGGTAGAGTGGCACACGTGGAGGAATCTATAATAAAGGTAGAATCTAAGCTGAATGTGCTGGGGTGTCATGGCCCGCATTGTCAATACTGTGACAAAGTCAGGCCACCAGACTTTCCTCACCAGACGTGGAAGGGTCTCATCAGCTGAGAGTAGCCAGCCTACTGGGGCTGGGGGATGCTGCAGAGACCCCTAAATAACTGTGTCCATGTCCTGACAGGATCAATGCCATATCGCTTTCTAAAGAGCCCATTATCCCTTTACTTTATCTTATAAAGCCGGAGCTACAGACTTTGGCCATGGGAACCGCCACACTGCACCAAGGTACAGCTATTCTTACAACTCATTGGGCTGAAGACACAGCTATAAGAACCTCCCCAAGAACATTAGAGCGAGAGGGGAGAGTTGTGGGAAGAAAGCGCAACCACAGCACCAGAACCCCTTTGCAGATAAGCAGACCACCCGACCTTTGCTGGACCAATACTGGAGGAGGTGGATCGGGCAAGAGATGGCACAGCACAGGCCCCTACCTGAGTCACAGCCAAAAAACAACAGAGCTATCAAGTGACCTGATATGATACCTGCCCTTATAACCTCACACACAATGATGCCCTCAAGTCAAACCTATGGGTTCGGACTGCTGTGACAAACTGGAAATGGCCTCGATATATAGGTACAGTGTATATCAAAGTTAATAAATCGCACCCTACACACAGTGAGCAGGAAAGCAGACGGCACAACAACCTTGCTGTTGGGCTCCCTTGCTAGATAAAGAGAGGATGTGGCAGGCAAGCTGTGTCCACATGTAGTCAATGGCCTGTTAAATAGAACATGCAATGTGTGTTGAACAAACAGGATTCAGGCAGCCTACCTACTAGACAAGCCGAGGATATAGCCAAGGAAGCCGTGTCCTAAAGAGCCAAGCAGAGATCTAAATCCTGTGCAACAGGCTTTTCTCAGACTGCATGAACCAAGAGCTGAAAAGGTGAATCCAACCTTTCAAACTCTATGTTCCCTCGCTAGTCAAACAGACGAAGACTCCAAAGAGCCGAGAGGAGAGCTAAATTCAGACTTCTCTGTGTAACTCACTTTTCTCAAAACCACATGAGCGAAGAGTTAAAAAGGGGAAGTTGTCAAAATCCAATCTTCACTTGTTCACACTCAGTAGAGGTCAAAATGTGAATTCTAGAACAGGCATTGGATGTTTTCATCTTACAGTCAACATTTTTGACAGCCACGTTATATATATAGGATGCATCTAGAGAGATGACAAGTACTCACAGCAGATGGGCCTCATTCCGAGGCTGGCGCTATCCATGGAATAAATAGCACCATGGTAAGCAACCATGGAGCTATTTACTCCATGGAAATCCGGCATGGTGAATGGAGTAATTACCGGTCCATTCCAAGGTTGGAGGGACCGGTAATTCCCCATTCACCATACCGGTTCCCCATCCCCATTCCTGCCCCCATAGGGCTCAATGGGAATGGGGAAGGAGTAAATTACGGCACCGTAAATTACGGTGCCGTAATTTACTCCAAGGTCCCTTTGCGGGTTGGATTTTTAACGCCTGCTAAAAGCAGGCGTTAAATGCCAACCCGCAAAAGGGAACTCGGAATATGGTGGTAAGTGTTAACGGTCACCGTTGCCATTAACGGTGACCGTTAACCCTTACCTCCAGCCTCGGAATGAGGCCCGATGTCTTCAATGGCGCAAGCCTCACAGGTGTGCCCGCTGGGGAGAGTAGGTAAGACGAGAGTGCTCGCGTTGCTGAATTTGGACTGGGCATGATGTTAGCTTTTAGAGCAGGAAATATGTATTTTTAAAATTGTATGCATTTAACCTAGAAAACTGTTGTTATTTTACACCCAAAATGACTATAGCTTATGCAATCTTTCTGGTATTTGGGCTTGTAACTTGTTATGCCCCAACTACAATTAGGGAGGTGACAGACAGTCTAGGTGCAATACAGTGCTCGATGCAGAACAAGACGGCTGTGAGGCGGTGAAACTGAATCATCTATAGACGGAGGTCCTGCTGCGAGGTGGTGAAACTATCATCATCTATAGACGGAGGTCCTGCTGCGAGGTGGTGAAACTATCATCATCTATAGACGGAGGTCCTGCTGCGAGGTGGTGAAACTGAATCATCTATAGACGGAGGTCCTGCTGCGAGGTGGTGAAACTATCATCATCTATAGACGGAGGTCCTGCTGCGAGGTGGTGAAACTGAATCATCTATAGACGGAGGTCCTGCTGCAAGGTGGTGAAACTATCATCATCTATAGACGGAGGTCCTGCTGCGAGGTGGTGAAACTATCATCTATAGACGGAGGTCCTGCTGCGAGGTGGTGAAACTATCATCTATAGACGGAGGTCCTGCTGCGAGGTGGTGAAACTATCATCTATAGACGGAGGTCCTGCTGCGAGGTGGTGAAACTGAATCATCTATAGATGGAGGTCCTGCTGCGAGGTGGTGAAACTGAATCATCTATAGACGGAGGTCCTGCTGCGAGGTGGTGAAACTGAATCATCTATAGATGGAGGTCCTGCTGCGAGGTGGTGAAACTATCATCTATAGACGGAGGTCCTGCTGCGAGGTGGTGAAACTATCATCTATAGACGGAGGTCCTGCTGCGAGGTGGTGAAACTGAATCATCTATAGATGGAGGTCCTGCTGCAAGGTGGTGAAACTATCATCATCTATAGACAGAGGTCCTGCTGCGAGGTGGTGAAACTGAATCATCTATAGACGGAGGTCCTGCTGCGAGGTGGTGAAACTATCATCTATAGACGGAGGTCCTGCTGCGAGGTGGTGAAACTGAATCATCTATAGACGGAGGTCCTGCTGCGAGGTGGTGAAACTATCATCTATAGACGGAGGTCCTGCTGCGAGGTGGTGAAACTATCATCATCTATAGACGGAGGTCCTGCTGCGAGGTGGTGAAACTATCATCATCTATAGACGGAGGTCCTGCTGCGAGGTGGTGAAACTATCATCTATAGACGGAGGTCCTGCTGCGAGGTGGTGAAACTGAATCATCTATAGATGGAGGTCCTGCTGCGAGGTGGTGAAACTATCATCATCTATAGACGGAGGTCCTGCTGCGAGGTGGTGAAACTGAATCATCTATAGACGGAGGTCCTGCTGCGAGGTGGTGAAACTATCATCTATAGACGGAGGTCCTGCTGCGAGGTGGTGAAACTATCATCATCTATAGACGGAGGTCCTGCTGCGAGGTGGTGAAACTATCATCATCTATAGACGGAGGTCCTGCTGCGAGGTGGTGAAACTATCATCTATAGACGGAGGTCCTGCTGCGAGGTGGTGAAACTATCATCATCTATAGACGGAGGTCCTGCTGCGAGGTGGTGAAACTATCATCATCTATAGACGGAGGTCCTGCTGCGAGGTGGTGAAACTATCATCTATAGACGGAGGTCCTGCTGCGAGGTGGTGAAACTATCATCTATAGACGGAGGTCCTGCTGCGAGGTGGTGAAACTGAATCATCTATAGACGGAGGTCCTGCTGCGAGGTGGTGAAACTGAATCATCTATAGACGGAGGTCCTGCTGCGAGGTGGTGAAACTATCATCATCTATAGACGGAGGTCCTGCTGCGAGGTGGTGAAACTGAATCATCTATAGATGGAGGTCCTGCTGCGAGGTGGTGAAACTGAATCATCTATAGATGGAGGTCCTGCTGCGAGGTGGTGAAACTATCATCATCTATAGACGGAGGTCCTGCTGCGAGGTGGTGAAACTGAATCATCTATAGACGGAGGTCCTGCTGCGAGGTGGTGAAACTGAATCATCTATAGACGGAGGTCCTGCTGCGAGGTGGTGAAACTGAATCATCTATAGACGGAGGTCCTGCTGCGAGGTGGTGAAACTGAATCATCTATAGACGGAGGTCCTGCTGCGAGGTGGTGAAACTGAATCATCTATAGATGGAGGTCCTGCTGCGAGGTGGTGAAACTGAATCATCTATAGACGGAGGTCCTGCTGCGAGGTAGTGAAACTATCATCATCTATAGACGGAGGTCCTGCTGCGAGGTGGTGAAACTGAATCATCTATAGACGGAGGTCCTGCTGCGAGGTGGTGAAACTATCATCATCTATAGACGGAGGTCCTGCTGCGAGGTGGTGAAACTGAATCATCTATAGACGGAGGTCCTGCTGCGAGGTGGTGAAACTGAATCATCTATAGACGGAGGTCCTGCTGCGAGGTGGTGAAACTATCATCATCTATAGACGGAGGTCCTGCTGCGAGGTGGTGAAACTATCATCTATAGACGGAGGTCCTGCTGCGAGGTGGTGAAACTGAATCATCTATAGATGGAGGTCCTGCTGCGAGGTGGTGAAACTATCATCATCTATAGACGGAGGTCCTGCTGCGAGGTGGTGAAACTGAATCATCTATAGACGGAGGTCCTGCTGCGAGGTGGTGAAACTATCATCTATAGACGGAGGTCCTGCTGCGAGGTGGTGAAACTATCATCATCTATAGACGGAGGTCCTGCTGCGAGGTGGTGAAACTATCATCATCTATAGACGGAGGTCCTGCTGCGAGGTGGTGAAACTATCATCTATAGACGGAGGTCCTGCTGCGAGGTGGTGAAACTATCATCATCTATAGACGGAGGTCCTGCTGCGAGGTGGTGAAACTATCATCATCTATAGACGGAGGTCCTGCTGCGAGGTGGTGAAACTATCATCATCTATAGACGGAGGTCCTGCTGCGAGGTGGTGAAACTATCATCATCTATAGACGGAGGTCCTGCTGCGAGGTGGTGAAACTATCATCATCTATAGACGGAGGTCCTGCTGCGAGGTGGTGAAACTGAATCATCTATAGACGGAGGTCCTGCTGCGAGGTGGTGAAACTGAATCATCTATAGACGGAGGTCCTGCTGCGAGGTGGTGAAACTATCATCATCTATAGACGGAGGTCCTGCTGCGAGGTGGTGAAACTATCATCTATAGACGGAGGTCCTGCTGCGAGGTGGTGAAACTGAATCATCTATAGATGGAGGTCCTGCTGCGAGGTGGTGAAACTATCATCATCTATAGACGGAGGTCCTGCTGCGAGGTGGTGAAACTGAATCATCTATAGACGGAGGTCCTGCTGCGAGGTAGTGAAACTGAATCATCTATAGACGGAGGTCCTGCTGCGAGGTGGTGAAACTATCATCTATAGACGGAGGTCCTGCTGCGAGGTGGTGAAACTATCATCATCTATAGACGGAGGTCCTGCTGCGAGGTGGTGAAACTATCATCATCTATAGACGGAGGTCCTGCTGCGAGGTGGTGAAACTATCATCATCTATAGACGGAGGTCCTGCTGCGAGGTGGTGAAACTATCATCTATAGACGGAGGTCCTGCTGCGAGGTGGTGAAACTATCATCATCTATAGACGGAGGTCCTGCTGCGAGGTGGTGAAACTATCATCATCTATAGACGGAGGTCCTGCTGCGAGGTGGTGAAACTATCATCATCTATAGACGGAGGTCCTGCTGCGAGGTGGTGAAACTATCATCATCTATAGACGGAGGTCCTGCTGCGAGGTGGTGAAACTGAATCATCTATAGACGGAGGTCCTGCTGCGAGGTGGTGAAACTGAATCATCTATAGACGGAGGTCCTGCTGCGAGGTGGTGAAACTGAATCATCTATAGACGGAGGTCCTGCTGCGAGGTGGTGAAACTGAATCATCTATAGATGGAGGTCCTGCTGCGAGGTGGTGAAACTTTCATCATCTATAGACGGAGGTCCTGCTGCGAGGTGGTGAAACTGAATCATCTATAGATGGAGGTCCTGCTGCGAGGTGGTGAAACTGAATCATCTATAGACGGAGGTCCTGCTGCGAGGTGGTGAAACTATCATCATCTATAGACGGAGGTCCTGCTGCGAGGTGGTGAAACTATCATCATCTATAGACGGAGGTCCTGCTGCGAGGTGGTGAAACTGAATCATCTATAGACGGAGGTCCTGCTGCGAGGTGGTGAAACTGAATCATCTATAGACGGAGGTCCTGCTGCGAGGTGGTGAAACTGAATCATCTATAGACGGAGGTCCTGCTGCGAGGTGGTGAAACTGAATCATCTATAGATGGAGGTCCTGCTGCGAGGTGGTGAAACTATCATCATCTATAGACGGAGGTCCTGCTGCGAGGTGGTGAAACTGAATCATCTATAGACGGAGGTCCTGCTGCGAGGTGGTGAAACTGAATCATCTATAGACGGAGGTCCTGCTGCGAGGTGGTGAAACTATCATCATCTATAGACGGAGGTCCTGCTGCGAGGTGGTGAAACTGAATCATCTATAGACGGAGGTCCTGCTGCGAGGTGGTTTAACTGAATCATCTATAGACGGAGGTCCTGCTGCGAGGTGGTGAAACTGAATCATCTATAGACGGAGGTCCTGCTGCGAGGTGGTGAAACTGAATCATCTATAGACGGAGGTCCTGCTGCGAGGTGGTGAAACTGAATCATCTATAGACGGAGGTCCTGCTGCGAGGTGGTGAAACTGAATCATCTATAGACGGAGGTCCTGCTGCGAGGTGGTGAAACTATCATCATCTATAGACGGAGATCCTGCTGCGAGGTGGTGAAACTATCATCTATAGACGGAGGTCCTGCTGCGAGGTGGTGAAACTATCATCATCTATAGACGGAGGTCCTGCTGCGAGGTGGTGAAACTATCATCATCTATAGACGGAGGTCCTGCTGCGAGGTGGTGAAACTATCATCATCTATAGACGGAGGTCCTGCTGCGAGGTGGTGAAACTATCATCATCTATAGACGGAGGTCCTGCTGCGAGGTGGTGAAACTGAATCATCTATAGACGGAGGTCCTGCTGCGAGGTGGTGAAACTGAATCATCTATAGACGGAGGTCCTGCTGCGAGGTGGTGAAACTGAATCATCTATAGACGGAGGTCCTGCTGCGAGGTGGTGAAACTGAATCATCTATAGATGGAGGTCCTGCTGCGAGGTGGTGAAACTATCATCATCTATAGACGGAGGTCCTGCTGCGAGGTGGTGAAACTGAATCATCTATAGATGGAGGTCCTGCTGCGAGGTGGTGAAACTGAATCATCTATAGACGGAGGTCCTGCTGCGAGGTGGTGAAACTATCATCATCTATAGACGGAGGTCCTGCTGCGAGGTGGTGAAACTATCATCATCTATAGACGGAGGTCCTGCTGCGAGGTGGTGAAACTGAATCATCTATAGACGGAGGTCCTGCTGCGAGGTGGTGAAACTGAATCATCTATAGACGGAGGTCCTGCTGCGAGGTGGTGAAACTGAATCATCTATAGACGGAGGTCCTGCTGCGAGGTGGTGAAACTGAATCATCTATAGATGGAGGTCCTGCTGCGAGGTGGTGAAACTATCATCATCTATAGACGGAGGTCCTGCTGCGAGGTGGTGAAACTGAATCATCTATAGACGGAGGTCCTGCTGCGAGGTGGTGAAACTGAATCATCTATAGACGGAGGTCCTGCTGCGAGGTGGTGAAACTATCATCATCTATAGACGGAGGTCCTGCTGCGAGGTGGTGAAACTGAATCATCTATAGACGGAGGTCCTGCTGCGAGGTGGTGAAACTGAATCATCTATAGACGGAGGTCCTGCTGCGAGGTGGTGAAACTGAATCATCTATAGACGGAGGTCCTGCTGCGAGGTGGTGAAACTGAATCATCTATAGACGGAGGTCCTGCTGCGAGGTGGTGAAACTGAATCATCTATAGACGGAGGTCCTGCTGCGAGGTGGTGAAACTGAATCATCTATAGACGGAGGTCCTGCTGCGAGGTGGTGAAACTATCATCATCTATAGACGGAGGTCCTGCTGCGAGGTGGTGAAACTATCATCATCTATAGACGGAGGTCCTGCTGCGAGGTGGTGAAACTATCATCATCTATAGACGGAGGTCCTGCTGCGAGGTGGTGAAACTGAATCATCTATAGACGGAGGTCCTGCTGCGAGGTGGTGAAACTGAATCATCTATAGACGGAGGTCCTGCTGCGAGGTGGTGAAACTGAATCATCTATAGACGGAGGTCCTGCTGCGAGGTGGTGAAACTGAATCATCTATAGATGGAGGTCCTGCTGCGAGGTGGTGAAACTGAATCATCTATAGACGGAGGTCCTGCTGCGAGGTGGTGAAACTGAATCATCTATAGATGGAGGTCCTGCTGCAAGGTGGTGAAACTGAATCATCTATAGATGGAGGTCCTGCTGCGAGGTGGTGAAACTGAATCATCTATAGACGGAGGTCCTGCTGCGAGGTGGTGAAACTGAATCATCTATAGATGGAGGTCCTGCTGCGAGGTGGTGAAACTGAATCATCTATAGACGGAGGTCCTGCTGCGAGGTAGTGAAACTGAATCATCTATAGACGGAGGTCCTGCTGCGAGGTGGTGAAACTATCATCATCTATAGACGGAGGTCCTGCTGCGAGGTGGTGAAACTATCATCATCTATAGACGGAGGTCCTGCTGCGAGGTGGTGAAACTGAATCATCTATAGACGGAGGTCCTGCTGCGAGGTGGTGAAACTGAATCATCTATAGACGGAGGTCCTGCTGCGAGGTGGTGAAACTATCATCATCTATAGACGGAGGTCCTGCTGCGAGGTGGTGAAACTGAATCATCTATAGACGGAGGTCCTGCTGCGAGGTGGTGAAACTATCATCTATAGACGGAGGTCCTGCTGCGAGGTGGTGAAACTATCATCTATAGACGGAGGTCCTGCTGCGAGGTGGTGAAACTATCATCATCTATAGACGGAGGTCCTGCTGCGAGGTGGTGAAACTGAATCATCTATAGACGGAGGTCCTGCTGCGAGGTGGTGAAACTGAATCATCTATAGACGGACGTCCTGCTGCGAGGTGGTGAAACTATCATCATCTATAGACGGAGGTCCTGCTGCGAGGTGGTGAAACTGAATCATCTATAGATGGAGGTCCTGCTGCGAGGTGGTGAAACTGAATCATCTATAGACGGAGGTCCTGCTGCGAGGTGGTGAAACTAACATCTATAGACGGAGGTCCTGCTGCGAGGTGGTGAAACTGAATCATCTATAGACGGAGGTCCTGCTGCGAGGTGGTGAAACTGAATCATCTATAGACGGAGGTCCTGCTGCGAGGTGGTGAAACTGAATCATCTATAGACGGAGGTCCTGCTGCGAGGTGGTGAAACTGAATCATCTATAGACGGAGGTCCTGCTGCGTGGTGGTGAAACTGAATCATCTATAGACGGACGTCCTGTTTCGAGGTGGTGAAACTGAATCATCTATAGACGGAGGTCCTGCTGCGAGGTGGTGAAACTGAATCATCTATAGACGGACGTCCTGCTGCGAGGTGGTGAAACTGAATCATCTATAGACGGAGGTCCTGCTGCGAGGTGGTGAAACTGAATCATCTATAGACGGAGGTCCTGCTGCGAGGTGGTGAAACTGAATCATCTATAGACGGAGGTCCTGCTGCGAGGTGGTGAAACTGAATCATCTATAGACGGAGGTCCTGCTGCGTGGTGGTGAAACTGAATCATCTATAGACGGACGTCCTGTTTCGAGGTGGTGAAACTGAATCATCTATAGACGGAGGTCCTGCTGCGAGGTGGTGAAACTGAATCATCTATAGACGGACGTCCTGCTGCGAGGTGGTGAAACTGAATCATCTATAGACGGAGGTCCTGCTGCGAGGTGGTGAAACTGAATCATCTATAGACGGAGGTCCTGCTGCGAGGTGGTGAAACTGAATCATCTATAGACGGAGGTCCTGCTGCGAGGTGGTGAAACTGAATCATCTATAGACGGAGGTCCTGCAGCGAGGTGGTGAAACTGAATCATCTATAGACGGAGGTCCTGCTGCGAGGTGGTGAAACTGCATCATCTATAGACGGAGGTCCTGCTGCGAGGTGGTGAAACTGAATCATCTATAGACGGAGGTCCTGCTGCGAGGTGGTGAAACTATCATCATCTATAGACGGAGGTCCTGCTGCGAGGTGGTGAAACTATCATCATCTATAGACGGAGGTCCTGCTGCGAGGTGGTGAAACTGAATCATCTATAGACGGAGGTCCTGCTGCGAGGTGGTGAAACTGAATCATCTATAGACGGAGGTCCTGCTGCGAGGTGGTGAAACTGAATCATCTATAGATGGAGGTCCTGCTGCGGGGTGGTGAAACTATCATCATCTATAGACGGAGGTCCTGCTGCGAGGTGGTGAAACTGAATCATCTATAGACGGAGGTCCTGCTGCAAGGTGGTGAAACTATCATCATCTATAGACGGAGGTCCTGCTGCGAGGTGGTGAAACTGAATCATCTATAGATGGAGGTCCTGCTGCGAGGTGGTGAAACTGAATCATCTATAGACGGAGGTCCTGCTGCGAGGTGGTGAAACTATCATCATCTATAGACAGAGGTCCTGCTGCGAGGTGGTGAAACTATCATCATCTATAGACGGAGGTCCTGCTGCGAGGTGGTGAAACTGAATCATCTATAGACGGAGGTCCTGCTGCGAGGTGGTGAAACTGAATCATCTATAGACAGAGGTCCTGCTGCGAGGTGGTGAAACTGAATCATCTATAGACAGAGGTCCTGCTGCGAGGTGGTGAAACTATCATCATCTATAGACGGAGGTCCTGCTGCGAGGTAGTGAAACTGAATCATCTATAGATGGAGGTCCTGCTGCGAGGTGGTGAAACTGAATCATCTATAGACGGAGGTCCTGCTGCGAGGTAGTGAAACTGAATCATCTATAGACGGAGGTCCTGCTGCGAGGTGGTGAAACTATCATCATCTATAGACGGAGGTCCTGCTGCAAGGTGGTGAAACTGAATCATCTATAGATGGAGGTCCTGCTGCGTGGTGGTGAAACTGAATCATCTATAGACGGACGTCCTGTTTCGAGGTGGTGAAACTGAATCATCTATAGACGGAGGTCCTGCTGCGAGGTGGTGAAACTGAATCATCTATAGACGGACGTCCTGCTGCGAGGTGGTGAAACTGAATCATCTATAGACGGAGGTCCTGCTGCGAGGTGGTGAAACTGAATCATCTATAGACGGAGGTCCTGCTGCGAGGTGGTGAAACTGAATCATCTATAGACGGAGGTCCTGCTGCGAGGTGGTGAAACTGAATCATCTATAGACGGAGGTCCTGCTGCAAGGTGGTGAAACTATCATCATCTATAGACGGAGGTCCTGCTGCGAGGTGGTGAAACTGAATCATCTATAGACGGAGGTCCTGCTGCGAGGTAGTGAAACTGAATCATCTATAGACGGAGGTCCTGCTGCGAGGTGGTGAAACTATCATCATCTATAGACGGAGGTCCTGCTGCGAGGTGGTGAAACTGAATCATCTATAGATGGAGGTCCTGCTGCGTGGTGGTGAAACTGAATCATCTATAGACGGACGTCCTGTTTCGAGGTGGTGAAACTGAATCATCTATAGACGGAGGTCCTGCTGCGAGGTGGTGAAACTGAATCATCTATAGACGGACGTCCTGCTGCGAGGTGGTGAAACTGAATCATCTATAGACGGAGGTCCTGCTGCGAGGTGGTGAAACTGAATAATCTATAGACGGAGGTCCTGCTGCGAGGTGGTGAAACTGAATCATCTATAGACGGAGGTCCTGCTGCGAGGTGGTGAAACTGAATCATCTATAGACGGAGGTCCTGCTGCAAGGTGGTGAAACTATCATCATCTATAGACGGAGGTCCTACTGCGAGGTGGTGAAACTGAATCATCTATAGACGGAGGTCCTGCTGCGAGGTGGTGAAACTGAATCATCTATAGACGGAGGTCCTGCTGCGAGGTGGTGAAACTATCATCATCTATAGACAGAGGTCCTGCTGCGAGGTGGTGAAACTATCATCATCTATAGACGGAGGTCCTGCTGTGAGGTGGTGAAACTATCATCATCTATAGACGGAGGTCCTGCTGCGAGGTGGTGAAACTGAATCATCTATAGACGGAGGTCCTGCTGCGAGGTGGTGAAACTGAATCATCTATGGACGAAGGTCCTGCTGCGAGGTGGTGAAACTGAATCATCTATAGACGGAGGTCCTGCTGCGAGGTGGTGAAACTATCATCATCTATAGACGGAGGTCCTGCTGCGAGGTGGTGAAACTGAATCATCTATAGACGGAGGTCCTGCTGCGAGGTGGTGAAACTGAATCATCTATAGACGGAGGTCCTGCTGCGAGGTGGTGAAACTATCATCATCTATAGACGGAGGTCCTGCTGCGAGGTGGTGAAGTTGAATCATCTATAGACGGAGGTCCTGCTGTGAGGTGGTGAAACTGAATCATCTATAGACGGAGGTCCTGCTGCGAGGTGGTGAAACTGAATCATCTATAGATGGAGGTCTTGCTGCGAGGTGGTGAAACTATCATCTATAGACGGAGGTCCTGCTGCGAGGTGGTGAAACTGAATCATCTATAGACGGAGGTCCTGCTGTGAGGTGGTGAAACTATCATCTATAGACGGAGGTCCTGCTGCGAGGTGGTGAAACTGAATCATCTATAGACGGAGGTCCTGCTGCGAGGTGGTGAAACTGAATCATCTATAGACGGAGGTCCTGCTGCGAGGTGGTGAAACTGAATCATCTACAGACGGAGGTCCTGCTGCGAGGTAGTGAAACTATCATCATCTATAGACGGAGGTCCTGCTGCGAGGTGGTGAAACTGAATCATCTATAGACGGAGGTCCTGCTGCGAGGTGGTGAAACTGAATCATCTATAGACGGAGGTCCTGCTGCGAGGTGGTGAAACTATCATCATCTATAGACGGAGGTCCTGCTGCGAGGTGGTGAAGTTGAATCATCTATAGACGGAGGTCCTGCTGTGAGGTGGTGAAACTGAATCATCTATAGACGGAGGTCCTGCTGCGAGGTGGTGAAACTGAATCATCTATAGATGGAGGTCCTGCTGCGAGGTGGTGAAACTATCATCTATAGACGGAGGTCCTGCTGCGAGGTGGTGAAACTGAATCATCTATAGACGGAGGTCCTGCTGTGAGGTGGTGAAACTATCATCTATAGACGGAGGTCCTGCTGCGAGGTGGTGAAACTGAATCATCTATAGACGGAGGTCCTGCTGCGAGGTGGTGAAACTGAATCATCTATAGACGGAGGTCCTGCTGCGAGGTGGTGAAACTGAATCATCTACAGACGGAGGTCCTGCTGCGAGGTAGTGAAACTATCATCATCTATAGACGGAAGTCCTGCTGCGAGGTGGTGAAACTGAATCATCTATAGACGGAGGTCCTGCTGCGAGGTGGTGAAACTGAATCATCTATAGACGGAGGTCCTGCTTCGAGGAGGTGAAACTGAATCATCGATCCCATTTCCCAGCACCAGTGAAAGTGGTTCGAAATCTTGCTGTTTTATTCGATAGTCAATGAATTTCGCTCCACAGGTGGATGCTGTAGTTAAAGTGGCTCTCTTGTATTTATACAAAATGTACCAGTGCAGGTATCTTCGGATGTAGAGCATGCAAAAGTACTTGTTCGGGCAGTAGTTCTTTCAAGAGTGCAGTACTGCTTGTCAATTTATCCTTGCATTTAAAAAAAGTAACCGCTAAATTACAAGCAGTAGAAAATACAGCTATTCGCTCTATTTATGGAATGATAAAATGGGACCATATTTCCCAGGCTCGTCCAGAGCTGGGTTGGTTACAGATTGATGATTTGGTCTAGGAACGGGAACTCAATCTTATCTGGAAAATAGTGAATGGAATCGCACCTGAATATCAATCTTATATGGCTCAATCATATCAGCCGACTCGCTTACTCCGATTCAGTTCTAAGAATCTGTCAGTGGTGGGAAAATCCTACAACGCATCCTTGGGTGGCAAACGTTTGTCAGTCCTCGGCCAATTGAAATCTGGAACAGTACTACACAAAACAGCTTTAAATGTAATTTGAAACAATATCTTCACCCTTTTAATGTTTCATACATGTTGGCACTTGCAATGAATTGTATTATGCTGATGGTATTGTCTTCTATGTTATTATAGTCCTTTGTTTGTTAGCTATTGTCTTGTAAAGGAGCGTTAAAACTAGTTTTACTGGTAACTGTTTAGCACTCGATAAATAAACTACTATTATACGAGCGGATATAGCTTGTAAATCTGATGAATCACCCTGTTATTAGCCAATGAGGGGGAGCCATGTGACCACTCCAGTTTCCGCTGCAGGCAGGGCTCTCAGCACAGCACTCCCTCTCATCCCGGGAGCACTGCTGGGAGACCCACCGCCTGCATCACTCCCATGCTCGCCTACGTCACCTCTGACTGACAAGTCCCAGGCCCTCCAAATCCAGGGCTCACAAAATATTCTAGCCCACTCGCATCGGGTGGGAGATTTTATGAAGAGTGAGTGCCTGTTACATGGTTCTCAACCTTGTTGGTGAGTATGGGGATGCTTGCAGTAAATGTCAAATAACTGTTGCAATGTGCATGGCTGGCCTTTGCGTGGCATAATTGCACCAGATATGAAGTGTGATTATGGTGACATGAACCATTTTGCAGAAAGCATTGGTGAATATTGTGTCGCCTGTCACATTTCTCTTAGGTCGAGTATGTAAAGTACTCACCCTGCAGATCTAGTGGGATTCTTATGAATTTGCAAGGACTGAAATCATCTCCCGCCCTTCTCGTAACCTCAAACCCGGTCATCCGGGTACACGTAAGCAAGGCATCTGGCTCCGCCCCCAAATTCTGCACACAATCATTGCCGGGCCGCACCTGGCAAACACAGCCTGGCCTTGGCTCTGCCCCTCCCTTCAATTGGGCCTTTAACATCAGTCTCCGGGGCATATAAATCCCAGTATTGCCCTCATAGAGGGTCTACAAAGCATATTTATTTATTCTTTCTACATAACGTTTGCTTAGGTATTCTTGGTCTGTTCCAGGTAAATGTATTGTTCCTGTATGCATTCATCACATTCTTTTACAGCGTCAACTCCACTTCTCAACCCACGTGGTTGATACTCCACACCAGGAATCTGGACTGAAAGAGGACTATAAAAGAGGTGCTTTTGAGAGCAATACTGTGACTTGATTCCAAGATGGAGGTGCAGGAAAATGCAAGACGAGTCCGCAACTGAAGAGGCCCGGCTGCCTATGGGAATTATTGATGGAGGATGTGGAGGGTCATTAGGAGAAGACGGACTATCATGTGCCATGTTCAACTTGCTTTTATTCATATTTTAAAGCAAATACCTCAATAACCCTAATCTATCAGATGCCCTACCTACCAAAACTAAACTAGGTGCTCGTGGTCAGGCGTGAAGTTCAAACGTAATAGTCTGTCCTCTGTCAGAACTAACCTGACCCTACCACTATTAAAACAAAACAAATCCCAGGAGAGTGACTCCCTTCTCCGGGGGCAGTCTCTTCAATAGGATATATTCAATAGTCTCTCACCATTCCTTGCAATAGCTCCTTCAATGCTTTCAATGGTTCTTCCCAGACGTTTGGGTATTGGTTTCCCCCGTTTCTCCAAACACTTTTCTTCTTCTCAGGATATACAAACAAAGTCTCTCTTTGATTCTTATTCCTCTCACAGTCTTGCCATCCACAATAGTACATATCACGTATTCCTAAGTAGTCACTATACTTTAGCCACTCACTGTATATTAGCCCCCTGGGTGATCTTCACTCTTCATACACTTTTGCCAATCACTGGGACGAGAATGCAGGCTCCTCGAGCGATCTACACTCTTTATACAGTTTTGCCAATCACTGGGACGACAATGCAGGCTCCTCGAGTGATCTACACTCTTTATATAGTTTTGCCAATCACTGGGACAAGAATGCAGGTTCCATGAATGATCTCTCTTTACGTCGTGCTCCGCGGGTCTCCCGCTCTCCCCTGTACCAGCATTGAAGGGGTTCCGTGTCACCGGATCGGCGTTCTCTTTCTTTTCTCTCTGGTCAGTCCGGATGATTCTCCCTTGTACCTCTCTCGACATGCTTCTCTCTTCTTTGGCGGATTCGGCGATGGAAGGGTTTCTCCCTCCGCTTCATTCCACGCCACCACCTTCCCCCTTTGTACTCCACCCATGAACCGACCTCCTCGGGTCTGCTAGTGGCGTATTGCCTACCTGACACACCAACAGCAGGGCTCTTCTTCACTGAAAACTCTCGAGCGTCCCTCCAGGAACTCTTAAGGGTTTTCTCCGCTCTGGTGAGGCAGCAAGATGCTTTCTCTTCTTCTTATCTACTTGTGTCTCCCGTGGTTTACCAGCCTCCTTGATCCGGCTGGTTTGAAACTCCCAGGTTTCACCTCCTGTTTTTTTAGCCCTCTCTTTTTTATGATGTATTGCTCGGGCTTCCCCCGGCTTCAAGGGAAAGTCGTTCCTTTGTGTTTGGGGCCTTATTCACCATGTCACCTGTTGGCTTCTTCATGTCATTACTTGACAGACAAGCACTTTTTATTACTCTAGTATTCTTACTCTTCGCACTACCAGGTTGATGTTCTTCTGGTATTACATTACAATAACACATGCAAGAGGAATTTTGTGGTCGGTCAGTCAACATTGCTGAACTGGTTTTTGGGGGATTGTAATAAGGGAGTGCTTGTCCCCAAGATGACTATTTCGTACTGGTGAAATGGATGTTCCTCCCACATCTCGCTATGAATGAGGATATTATCCAAGTAGGTGCCACAAAATTGGGAAAAGGGTCGCAATATTGTGGCCATCAATGTTCGCAAAGTAGTGGGGCTCCGTGTAAGTGAAACAGCAGCACTTTAAATTGGAACAATCCCAGATGAGTGAAAAGGCCGTTTTCTACTTTATCCACAGGATTGGATGGTACCTGCCAATAGCCCTTGGTAACATCAATCGTGGAGATATATCATTTGTTTCCCAATTTGTCAATCAAATAATCGATCCTAGGCATAGGATAATTGTCAAATAAGAGAAATTGAAATGGATAGAAAATCTCCACCATCCATCTGGTTTTGCTATCAGGACTGTCGGCAAGGACCAAAGACTGCCTGAAAGCTCTTTGATGTTGGATTCAAGCATATTTTCCACTTCTCCGAGAATGATTCCCTTTTCAGCTTCAGGAGCCCTGTATGGTTTTAAATGCACTGCTTTCCCTTGGGGATTTATTATGTTGTGTACGAAATTTGTCATCCAACCTGGTTGGTCACTAAAGACGTCACGAAATTGGTGTAACTGGGCCTTACGTGCTCCTATTCTTCTAGGATTAACTCAGCAGAGACCAGACTATTTTCTTGACCATCATCAGTGTGAGGTACGTTTTTCTAAAGTCCAACTGGTGTGGGACTTCATAAGACTTATCTCTTGGTATTAGGGGGTGAACTCTCTCTTGGTATTAGGGGGTGAACTCTTAATATAGGCCTGTACTACACAAGTCGGTAGAGTGGCTGAGCTCCCAGCCTTATTTTAGGAGGGAGTTATGCGAGCTGTAGGGCAGTACAATGAAATCTGTTCAGATAGATATCCAAGTAAACACTTACTCACTTAAAGTTATATTAAAATATATGTATTTACACAAGCAAAACTAAATTGCAGCAACTACTTATAACATTCAATGTGAAAAGGAATCAATGAATATAAGAAATAATAATGGAGGTGCATGACTTTTTCTATGCTTTTCATATCCAGCACACAGAGGGACGTCAATTAAGGTCAGTATCAGCACTGATATATATCACCTTTGCATAATTGAGATGAGAGGGGAGGTTTCAAAGTTAGGCAGAACAAAACTAGAAACTGTTAATAACAAGAACACTCTCCCAGAGGGATATAGGCAGTCTGTTTCCTAGCAATAAAAGTGTTCACAATTAAAACCTATGGAGGAACCAGCATAGTCAAAGCCAATAGGAACAAGAAGATGGACCTTTGGGAAACCAGGACAATCAAAGTCAAATGGACAGTCCTGTTCTGATGAAGATCTTCAGAGGAAACGTCAGTAAACCAGTCAGCGGTTATTGAAGAAACACAGGAGCTCAAGGTGAGCCCACATGATAGTGCACAAGCTACAAGGCCTGTACATAGGAGTTTAGGTGAACTCTCAATTGAAGAAAACAGCACTTCCCAAGCTAGGAAGCACTGAAAATGGCACAAGGAACTTGAAAGTGACAAAGACATTGTAGCTGGCTTCCTTCTAGGTGCAACGTTGCAGACCCTGATTCCTGCTCCTTGGTCATGGTGACGAATGGGGGGGGAACCTTCTGTAGGCTTCCATGGCAGCACTCGGCAGAAGGGGTCGGCAGCAATGGATTCAGCTAACGGCAGTGGCTTTTTGTGGTTTTGGCGCCTTTTTTCTTAGCGCCAAGAATAAACGAATATCGCTGGTTGGATTCTTTTCGATAACTCAGTCCTAAACTCTGGTGAGGGGACTTTTGGTGAAGAATTCCTGCCTCTGGAGTTCCACACGTATGCCTGCAAAGTTTCAGCCGGGTTCAATCTTTGGAAGACAATGCATTTGATAATGGTCCAGTTACCCCGGGTATTGGTATTGTGCAGCCCAAGAAAGATGCAGCAATTCGGGGGGGGGGGGTGGGGATCGGTGGCTCAAAATGAAGAAGTCCATGAGGCTAGTTGGTGCCACCAGTCTAAGGGAGGAAGTTGTCCTTGGCAGGTCTTTCCTGTCGATGAGGAAACTGGGTCAGCACTGCTGCAAGGCTTCACCAGTGCTTTCATGGTCCTGGAAAGTGCTGCTGGTGTCTCTTCTCATATTCTGCTTCGGATTCCTTGTTCCAGTGGTCAACTATGGTCTCAAAGTCCTCTCCTTTTATGCTGGATCCCATTCATTCACACTTTCAGAGTTATCCATCACCTGGGGCTGGCTGTCCTC
This sequence comes from Ambystoma mexicanum, assembly GCF_040938575.1. Classification (NCBI taxonomy): domain Eukaryota; kingdom Metazoa; phylum Chordata; class Amphibia; order Caudata; family Ambystomatidae; genus Ambystoma; species Ambystoma mexicanum. The sequence continues at coordinate 21,572,501 of NC_090921.1, forward strand.
CAGGATGGCCAACTGCCCAGTTAGAACTGGTTTCATCCAGGCATACCTACAGACAAAGGACAGTGAAGTTTCGGATTCCTCCCTCACTTCCTTCCTTCCCAGACACAATGGGTGGGCTTCAGGGCTGAAGGCTGCCAAAGGTAAAACACACAAAGGGCTCAAATCTAGTCTAACGGATAGGAGAAAAGTCCAGAACGAACTGACAAATGAAACATGGCGAAAAAAGAAGACGGGCAATTTTGAGAAAATGGTCACCCATGGGTGCTGTACTGAAGATGAGAAATCCGCCTGCTAGTAACCTTCACAAAAGGCAGTAAAAAGTAACCACTGCCACCAGCCATTTAAGTTAATCAGTGTAACAGAATGTTACATGAGGAGTGGGTTAATAAGTTACAATGTAACCCCCCAGCACTCCACATAACGTGGTGTGTGCTGGAACCACAAAAGAAAAACTAAGTAAGATCAAAGTTATCTTACTATTTTTGAGAACTATAGTTCTCACAGGAAAATGTATTTAAACATAAAGACAAGTCCACAGGACTCTTCAGTGACGCTGCACATAGGGTGCTGGTGTCACAAAGCAAAAGGCAGATGCAGGTATTACACATATGGAGTTTACCAGACTCCATAAAAGAGTAAAAATAAAAATCCCAGTCAGAGAAAAAGAATGAGTGAGTGGCAAAAAGTTTCACTCACTCAGGAGTTTAAATTTAAAAAAGGTCCACAGTCCAGCAAAAGTGCTGGGGGTCTCTCGGGTTAAAGGGAATTAGCACAAACACTGAACATTCTTCCTAACAATCAGTAAACAAGATAGCAATCCTTTCCCTACTTTCAATCAATTAATATGGTACAGCTGAGTCTTCTGCCGTATATCAGGTTGAGAAACCACATAATTATGGGGACCTTTTTTTAATTATGTCATATGGACCATAGGACTTGGATAACATTTTCTGATCGGAGGTAGGTAGTAAGACCAGTACCTATTGGCCCACCGAAAATTAACAAAGGACTGCTCTCTGATTATATATGGTCTTTTGGGGCTCTTAGGACTGTTCTAAATGTTTGGTAATGATGTCTCGTACCAGTGACATGTGCCGACTTAAATGTTGGGCGGTTTGAGGGATCTGTACCGTTTCCTCCTCCCTTTTTTCCCCAGGTCTCTCTCAGCATATCAAGGACATTCCTGGGTTCTCTCCCATAGAGGACTTCAAAGGGTGAGTAACCTAGCTAAGCCTGGGAAGATTTTCTCAATGTGAACAGCACCCACGGAATCAGTGTATCCCAGTTTATGCTGTCTGCTTCAACTAGTTGTTTCAAATTATTAGAAACGTTCAACGAGTCCGTCGGTCTGCGGATGATAAACAGATGTTTGCAGAGTTTTTATTTGTAATATTTTCTTTACCTCTGACATGAATTTGAACATGAAAGTAGTCCCTTGGTCAGTTAAAATGTCCTTAGGGAAACACACTTAAGATTAAAAAAGGAAGATGATGTTTTAATATCTGCTGTTTCGTAGGGCAAAAGCTTTGGGATACCTATTAGCGTAGTCTACTATAACCAGTATAAACTTATTTCCCAGCCTAGATGGATCAAGAGGTCTGACAATATCCATCCAATGCCTGAGAAAGGGACCTCTATAATTTGGAGTGGTTGTAAAGGTGCTGGTGGGACTGACTTGTCATTTTCTGACATATTTCGCAGCTTACCAGAAGGTTTTTAATATCAGCATAAATCTCAGGCCAAGGGACAGAACTGACGCAGGTCCACTTCCCACCCAGGGATTCCCACACCCCAACATAGCACTAAACTTCAAAGTGCAAGGTTAGAACCCCACCCTCTTTGGCCCCCAAAATCTGGCAGCTAATGGCAGGCAGTCTAACAGCATGAGGCAGTGCAATCAGAGCTTAAATTGGGATATAAATACATTTGTGGTCAAATTACTGACAAATCATCCAAATGAAGAGGGTTTACACGAGACACAAATACTGTACTATAATCAATGATATGGACAGTTCGTCCATAAGTGACTAGGGTGGCCCCGTTTACACATTACAGTGGTCCTTACACCCGTACGCAGGCCCTGTGTTTAATCCCTAGAATTACATGACATTACGAAAGGTCATACATCTTTAGCATGTCTCTTTCTGTACATCACAATTGCCCATAACCCACTAGGCTAGACCCTTACTTACAATGGCCAATAAAGCCTTAGAATTACTGTGCTTGTTTCTGGATGGTGACCGTCTGGGTTCCTGGATCCCTCTGCTGTTATCTAAAAACACACCCCTCATAGTGTAAGAAGAAAAAGCAATGGATGACGCATAGATTTCTCTGCAAATGATTATGATCAAGAGCCGCACAGCTTGAAGAAAAGCCCTGCAGGGGGCGCTGTATAGAAGAGTTCACCACAATCCCTCTCCAGGGAGAGATTTTCTCCAGGATAATTCAGTCTATTCCTATAAACCCAGGAGAAAGCCCTGACCATTTCCCTACCTGACCGCAAATGATGATAAGAGCCCCAGAGCTGGGAGGAGAGCCCTGCAGGGGGCGCTATATAGAAGAGCCCAGCTCAATCCCTCTCCTGGGAGAGATTATCTACAGGATTATTCAGTCTATTCCTATAAACCCAGGAGAAAGCCCTGGCCATTTCCCTAACTGACCCCAAATGATGATAAGAGCCCCAGAGCTGGGAGGAGAGCCCTGCAGGGGTACTGTATAGAAGAGTCCAGCTCAATCCCTCTCCTGGGAGAGATTTCCTCCAGGATTATTCAGTCTATTTCTATAAACCCAGGAGAAGGTCCCGACCATTTCCTACCAGATCCCAAATGATGATAGGAAACAGCCCCAGAGCTGGGAGGAAAGCCCTGCCGGGGGTACTGTATAGAAGAGTCCAGCTCAATCCCTCTCCTGGGAGTGATTTCCTCCAGGATTATTCAGTCTATTTCTATAAACCCAGGAGAAGGTCCCGACCATTTCCTACCAGATCCCAAATGATGATAGGAAACTGCCCCAGAGCTGGGAGGAGAGCCCTGCAGGGGGTGCTGTATAGAAGAGTCCAGCTCAATCCCTCTCCTGGGAGTGATTTCCTCCAGGATTATTTAGTCTATTTCTATAAACCCAGGAGAAGGTCCTGAGCATTTCCTACCTGACCCCAAATGATGATAAGAGCCCCAGAGCCGGGAGGAAAGCCCTGCAGGGGGCGCTGTATAGAAGAGCCCAGCTCAATCCCTCTCCTGGGGGAGATTTCCTCCAGGATTATTCAGGATATTCCTATAAACCCAGGAGAAGGCCCTGCCCATGTCCTACCTGACCCCAAATGATGATAAGAGCCCTCAGAGCTGGGAGGAAAGCACTGCAGGGGGCGCTGTATAGAAGAGCCCAGCTCAATCCCTCTCCTGGGAGAGATTTCCTCCAGGATTATTCAGTCTATTTCTATTCTATTTCCTCCCTGACCCCAAATGATGATAAGAGCCCCACAGCTGGGAGGAAAGCCCTGCAGGGGGTGCTGTATAGAAGAGCCCAGCTCAATCCCTCTCCTGGGAGAGATTTCCTCCAGGATTATTCAGTCTATTTCTATTCTATTTCCTCCCTGACCCCAAATGATGATAAGAGCCCCACAGCTGGGAGGAAAGCCCTGCAGGGGGCGCTGTATAGAAGAGCCCAGCTCAATCCCTCTCCTGGGAGAAATTTCCTCCAGGATTATTCAGTCCATTTCTACAAACCCAGGAGAAGGCCCTGAACCATTTCCTACCTGACCCCAAATGATGATAAGAGCCCCAGAGCTGGGAGGAAAGCCCTGCCGGGGGTACTGTATAGAAGAGCCCAGCTCAATCCCTCTCCTGGGAGAGATTTCCTCCAGGATTATTCAGTCCATTTCTACAAACCCAGGAGAAGGTCCTGACCATTTCCTACCTGACCCCAAATGATGATAAGAGCCGCAGAGCTGGGAGGAGAGCCCTGCAGGGGGCGCTGTATAGAACAGCCCAGCTCAATCCCTCTCCTGGGAGAGATTTCCTCCAGGATTATTCAGTCTATTTCTATAAACCCAGGAGAAGGTCCCGACCATTTCCTACCAGATCCCAAATGATGATAGGAAACAGCCCCAGAGCTGGGAGGAAAGCCCTGCCGGGGGTACTGTATAGAAGAGTCCAGCTCAATCCCTCTCCTGGGAGATTTCCACCAGGATTATTCAGTCTATTTCTATAAACCCAGGAGAAGGTCCTGAGCATTTCCTACCTAAAACCAAATTATGATAAGAGCCCCAGAGCTGGGAGGAAAGCCCTGCAGGGGGCGCTGTATGAAAGAGCCCAGCTCAATTCCTCTCCTGGGAGAGATTTCCTCCAGGATTATTCAGTCTATTTCTATAAACCCAGGAGAAGGTCCCGACCATTTCCTACCAGATCCCAAATGATGATAGGAAACAGCCCCAGAGCTGGGAGGAAAGCCCTGCCGGGGGTACTGTATAGAACAGCCCAGCTCAATCCCTCTCCTGGGAGAGATTTCCTCCAGGATTATTCAGTCTATTTCTATAAACCCAGGAGAAGGTCCCGACCATTTCCTACCAGATCCCAAATGATGATAGGAAACAGCCCCAGAGCTGGGAGGAAAGCCCTGCCGGGGGTACTGTATAGAAGAGTCCAGCTCAATCCCTCTCCTGGGAGATTTCCACCAGGATTATTCAGTCTATTTCTATAAACCCAGGAGAAGGTACTCAGCATTTCCTACCTGACCCCAATTGTTGATAAGATCCCCAGAGCTGGGCGGAAAGCCCTGCAGGGGGCGCTGTATAGAAGAACCCAACTCAAGCCCTCTCCTGGGGTGATTTCCTCCAAGATTATTCATTCTATTCCTATAAATCCAGGAGAAAGTCCTGGCCATTCCCTACCTGACCCCAAATGATGATAAGAACCCCAGAGCTGGGAGGAAAGCCCTGCAGGAGCGCTGTATAGAGGAACCCAGCTCAATCCCTCTCCTGGGAGAGATTTCCTCCAGGATTATTCAGGCTATTCCTATAAACCCAGGAGAAGGTCCTGAGCATTTCCTACCTGACCCCAAATGATGATAAGAGCACCACAGCTGGGGGGAACACCCTGCAGGGGGCGCTCTATGGAAGAGCCCAGCTCAATCCCTCTCCTGGGGGTGATTTCCCCCACAATTATTCAGTCTATTTCTATAAACCCAGGAGAAGGTCCTGAGCATTTCCTACTTCACCTGAAATGATGATAAGAGCCCCAGAGCTGGGAGGAAAGCCCTGCAGGGGGAGCTGCATAGAAGAGCCCAGCTCAATCCCTCTCCTGGGAGAGATTTCATCCAGGATTATTCAGTCTATTTCTATAAACCCAGGAGAAGGTCCTGAGCATTTCCTACCTGACCCCAAATGATGATAACAGCACCCAGAGCTGGGAGGAAAAACCTGCAGGCGGCGTTGTATAGAAGAGCGCAGCTCAATCCCTCTCCTGGGAGATATTTCCTCCAGGATTATTCAAGCTATTCCTATAAACCCAGGAGAAGGTCCTGACCATTTCCTACCTGACCCCAAATGATGATAAGAGCCCCCAGAGCTGGGAGGAAAGCCCTGCAGGGGGCGCTGTATAGAAGATCCCAGCTCAATCCCTCTCCTGGGAGAGATTTCCTCCAGGTTTATTCAGTCTATTTCTATACACCCAGGAGAAGGTCCTGAGCATTTCCCTAACTGACCGCAAATGATGATAAGAGCCCCAGAGCTCGGAGGAGAGCCCTGCAGGGGGCGCTGTATAGAAGAGTCCAGCTCAATCCCTCTCCTGGGAGAGAGTTCCTCCAGGATTATTCAGTCTATTTCTATACACCCAGGAGAAGGTCCTGAGCATTTCCCTAACTGACCGCAAATGATGATAAGAGCCCCAGAGCTGGGAGGAGAGCCCTGCAGGGGGCGCTGTATAGAAGGTCGCAGCTCAATCCCTCTCCTGGGAGAGATTTCCTCCAGGATTATTCAGTCTATTCCTATACACCCAGGAGAAGGTCCTGAGCATTTCCCTAACTGACCGCAAATGATGATAAGAGCCCCAGAGCTGGGAGGAAAGCCCTGCCGGGGGTACTGTATAAAAGAGTCCAGCTCAATCCCTCTCCTGGGAGATTTCCTCCAGGATTATTCAGTCTATTTCTATAAACCCAGGAGAAGGTCCTGAGCATTTCCTACCTGAAACCAAATTATGATAAGAGCCCCAGAGCTGGGAGGAAAGGCCTGCAGGGGCCGCTGTATAGAAGAGCCCAGCTCAATTCCTCTCCTGGGAGAGATTTCCTCCAGGATTATTCAGTCTATTTCTATAAACCCAGGAGAAGGTCCCGACCATTTCCTACCAGATCCCAAATGATGATAGGAAACAGCCCCAGAGCTGGGAGGAAAGCCCTGCCGGGGGTACTGTATAGAAGAGTACAGCTCAATCCCTCTCCTGGGAGAGATTTCCTCCAGGATTATACATTCTATTTCTATAAATCAAGGAGAAGGTCCTGGCCATTCCCTACCTGACCCCAAATGATGATAAGAACCCCAGAGCTGGGAGGAAAGCCCTGCAGGAGCGCTGTATAGAGGAACCCAGCTCAATCCCTCTCCTGGGAGAGATTTCCTCCAGGATTATTCAGGCTATTCCTATAAACCCAGGAGAAGGTCCTGAGCATTTCCTACCTGACCCCAAATGATGATAAGAGCACCACAGCTGGGGGGAACACCCTGCAGGGGGCGCTGTATGGAAGAGCCCAGCTCAATCCCTCTCCTGGGGGAGATTTCCCCCACAATTATTCAGTCTATTTCTATAAACCCAGGAGAAGGTCCTGAGCATTTCCTACCTCACCCGAAATGATGATAAGAGCCCCAGAGCTGGGAGGAAAGCCCTGCAGGGGGAGCTGTATAGAAGAGCCCAGCTCAATCCCTCTCCTGGGAGAGATTTCATCCAGGATTAATCAGTCTATTTCTATGAACCCAGGAGAAGGTCCTGAGCATTTCCTACCGGAACCCAAATGATGATAAGAGCCCCAGAGCTGGGAGGAGAGCCCTGCAGGGGGCGCTGTATAGAAGAGCCCAGCTAAATCCCTCTCCTGGGGGAGATTTCCTCCAGGATTATTCAATCTATTCCTATAAACACAGGAGAAGGTCCTGGCCATTTCCTACCTGACCCCCGATGATGATAAGAGCACCAGAGCTGGGAGAAGAGCCCTGCAGAGGGCGCTGTATAGAGGAGCCCAGCTCAATCTCTCTCCTGGGAGAGATTTCCTCTAGGATTATTCAATCTATTCCTATAAACCCAGGAGAAGGTCCTGAGCATTTCCTACCTGACCCCAAATGATGATAAGAGGCCCAGAGCTGCGAGGAGAGCCCTGCAGGCGGCGCTGTATAGAAGAGCCCAGCTCAATCCCTCTCCTGGGAGAGATTTCCTCCAGGATTATTCAGTCTATTCCTATAAACCCAGGAGAAGGTCCTGGCCATTCCCTACCTGACCCCAAATGATGATAAGAGGCCCAGAGCTGGGAGGAAATCCCTGCAGGGGGCGCTGTATAGAAGAGCCCAGCTCAATCCCTCTCCTGGGAGGGATTTCCTCCAGGATTATTCAGTCTATTCCTATAAACCCAGGAGGAGGTCCTGCTCATTTCCTACCTGACCCCGAATGATGATAAGAGCCCCAGAGCTGGGAGGAAAGCCATGCAGGGGGCGCTGTATAGAAGAGCGCAGCTCAATCCCCCTCCTGGGGGAGATTTCCTCCAGGATTATTCAGTCTATTCCTATAAACCCAGGAGAAGGCCCTGAGCATTTCCTACCTGACCCCAAATGATGATAAGAGCCCCAGAGCTGGGAGGAGAGCCCTGCAGGGGGCGCTGTATAGAAGAGCCCAGTTCAATCCCTCTCCTGGGAGAGATTTCCTCCATGACTATTCAGTCTATTCCTATAAACCCAGGAGAAGGCCCTACCCATTTCCTACCTGACCCCAAATGATGATAAGAGCCCCAAAGCTGGGAGGAGAGCTCTGCAGGGGGCACTGTATAGAAGAGCCCAGCTCACTCCCTCTCCTGGGAGAGATTTCTTCCAGGATTATTCAGTCTATTCCTATAAACCCAGGAGAAGGTCCTGGCCATTTCCTACCTGACCCCAAATGATGATAAGAGCCCGAGAGCTGGGAGGAGAGCCCGGCAGGGGGCGCTGTATAGAAGAGCCCAGCTCAATCCCTCTCCTGGGGGAGATTTCCTCCAGGATTATTCAATCTATTCCTTAAAACCTAGGAGAAGGTCCTGGCCATTTCCTACATGACCCCAAATGATGATAAGAGCCCCAGAGCTGGGAGGAGAGCCCTCCAGGGGGCGCTGTATAAAAGAGCCCAGCTCAATCCCTCTCCTGGGGGAGATTTCCTCCAGGATTATTCAATCTATTCCTTAAAACCTAGGAGAAGGTCCTGGCCATTTCCTACATGACCCCAAATGATGATAAGAGCCCCAGAGCTGGGAGGAGAGCCCTCCAGGGGGCGCTGTATAAAAGAGCCTAGCTTAATCCCTCTCCTGGGGGAGATTTCCTCCAGGATTATTCAGTCTATTCCTATAAACCCAGGAGAAGGTCCTGAGCATTTCCTTCCTGACCCCAAATGATGATAAGAGCCCCAGAGCTGGGAGGAGAGCCCTGCAGGGGGCGCTGTATAGAAGAGCCCAGCTCAATCCCTCTCCTGGGGGAGATTTCCTCCAGGATTATTCAGTCTATTCCTATAAACCCAGGAGGAGGTCCTGCTCATTTCCTACCTGACCCCGAATGATGATAAGAGCCCCAGAGCTGGGAGGAAAGCCATGCAGGGGGCGCTGTATAGAAGAGCGCAGCTCAATCCCCCTCCTGGGGGAGATTTCCTCCAGGATTATTCAGTCTATTCCTATAAACCCAGGAGAAGGCCCTGAGCATTTCCTACCTGACCCCAAATGATGATAAGAGCCCCAGAGCTGGGAGGAGAGCCCTGCAGGGGGCGCTGTATAGAAGAGCCCAGTTCAATCCCTCTCCTGGGAGAGATTTCCTCCATGACTATTCAGTCTATTCCTATAAACCCAGGAGAAGGCCCTACCCATTTCCTACCTGACCCCAAATGATGATAAGAGCCCCAAACCTGGGAGGAGAGCTCTGCAGGGGGCACTGTATAGAAGAGCCCAGCTCACTCCCTCTCCTGGGAGAGATTTCTTCCAGGATTATTCAGTCTATTCCTATAAACCCAGGAGAAGGTCCTGGCCATTTCCTACCTGACCCCAGATGATGATAAGAGCCCCAGAGCTGGGAGGAGAGCCCTGCAGGGGGCGCTGTATAGAAGAGCCCAGTTCAATCCCTCTCCTGGGAGAGATTTCCTCCATGACTATTCAGTCTATTCCTATAAACCCAGGAGAAGGCCCTACCCATTTCCTACCTGACCCCAAATGATGATAAGAGCCCCAGAGCTGGGAGGAAAGCCCTGCAGGGGGCGCTGTATAGAAGAGCCCAGCTCAATCCCTCTCCTGGGAGAGATTTCCTCCAGGATTATTCAGTCTATTCCTATAAACCCAGGAGAAGGTCCTGAGCATTTCCTTCCTGACCCCAAATGATGATAAGAGCCCCAGAGCTGGGAGGAGAGCCCTGCAGGGGGCGCTGTATAGAAGAGCCCAGCTCAATCCCTCTCCTGGGGGAGATTTCCTCCAGGATTATTCAGTCTATTCCTATAAACCCAGGAGAAGGTCCTGGCCATTTCCTACCTGACCCCAAATGATGATAAGAGCCCCAGAGCTGGGAGGAGAGCCCTCCAGGGGGCGCTGTATAAAAGAGCCTAGCTTAATCCCTCTCCTGGGGGAGATTTCCTCCAGGATTATTCAATCTATTCCTATAAACACAGGAGAAGGTCCTGGCCATTTCCTACCTGACCCCAGATGATGATAAGAGCCCCAGAGCTGGGAGAAGAGCCCTGCAGGGGGCGCTGTATAGAGGAGCCCAGCTCAATCCCTCTCCTGGGAGAGATTTCCTCTAGGATTATTCAATCTATTCCTATAAACCCAGGAGAAGGTCCTGAGCATTTCCTACCTGACCCCAAATGATGATAAGAGGCCCAGAGCTGCGAGGAGAGCCCTGCAGGCGGCGCTGTATAGAAGAGCCCAGCTCAATCCCTCTCCTGGGAGAGATTTCCTCCAGGATTATTCAGTCTATTCCTATAAACCAGGAGAAGGTCCTGGCCATTCCCTACCTGACCCCAAATGATGATAAGAGGCCCAGAGCTGGGAGGAAATCCCTGCAGGGGGCGCTGTATAGAAGAGCCTAGCTCAATCCCTCTCCTGGGAGAGATTTCCTCCAGGATTATTCAGTCTATTTCTATACACCCAGGAGAAGGTCCTGAGCATTTCCCTAACTGACCGCAAATGATGATAAGAGCCCCAGAGCTGGGAGGAGAGCCCTGCAGGGGGCGCTGTATAGAAGATCCCAGCTCAATCCCTCTCCTGGGAGAGATTTCCTCCAGGATTATTCAGTCTATTTCTATTCTATTTCCTCCCTGACCCCAAATGATGATAAGAGCCCCACAGCTGGGAGGAAAGCCCTGCAGGGGGCTCTGTATAGAAGAGCCCAGTTCAATCCCTCTCCTGGGAGAGATTTCCTCCAGGATTATTCAGTCTATTTCTATTCTATTTCCTCCCTGACCCCAAATGATGATAAGAGCCCCACAGCTGGGAGGAAAGCCCTGCAGGGGGTGCTGTATAGAAGAGCCCAGCTCACTCCCTCTCCTGGGGGAGATTTCCTCCAGGATTATTCAGTCTATTCCTATAAACCCGGGAGAAGGTCCTGGGCATTTCCTACCTGACCCCAAATGATGATAAGAGCCCCAGAGCTGGGAGGAAAGCCCTGCAGGGGGCACTGTATAGAGGAGCCCAGCTCAATCCCTCTCCTGGGAGAGAATTCCTCCAGGATTATTCAGTCTATTCCTATAAACCCAAGAGCAGGTCCTGAGCATTTCCTACCAGATCCCAAATGATGATAAGAGCCCCAGGGCTGGGAGGAAAGCCCTGCAGGGGGCGCTGTATAGAAGAGCCCAGCTCAATCCCTCTCCTGGGAGAGATTTCCTCCAGGATTATTCAGTCTATTCCTATAAACCCAGGAGATGGTCCGGAGAATTTACTACCTGACCCCAAATGATGATAAGAGGCCCAGAGCTGCGAGGAGAGCCCTGCAGGCGGCGCTGTATAGAAGAGCCCAGCTCAATCCCTCTCCTGGGAGAGATTTCCTCCAGGATTATTCAGTCTATTCCTATAAACCCAGGAGATGGTCCTGAGCATTTCCTACCTGACCCCAAATGATGATAAGAGGCCCAGGGCTGGGAGGAAAGCCCTGCAGGGGGCGCTGTATAGAAGAGCCCAGCTCAATCCCTCTCCTGGGAGAGATTTCCTCCAGGATTATTCAGTCTATTCCTATACACCCAGGAGAAGGTCCTGGCCATTTCCTACCTGACCCCAAATGATGATAAGAGCCTGAGAGCTGGGAGGAAAGTCCTGCAGGGGGCGCTGTATAGAAGAGCCCAGCTCAATCCCTCTCCTGGGAGAGATTTCCTCCAGGATTATTCAGTCTATTCCTATCCACCCAGGAGAAGGTCCTGGCCATTTCCTACCTGACCCCAAATGATGATAAGAGCCCGAGAGCTGGGAGGAAAGCCCTGCAGGGGGCGCTGTATAGAAGAGCCCAGCTCAATCCCTCTCCTGGGAGAGATTTCCTCCAGGATTATTCAGGATATTCCTATAAACCCAGGAGAAGGTCCTGGCCATTTCCTACCTGACCCCAAATGATGATAAGAGCCCCAGAGCTGGGAGGAAAGCCCTGCAGGGGGGGCTGTATAGAAGAGCCCAGCTCAATCCCTCTCCTGGGAGAGATTTCCTCCAGGATTATTCAGTCTATTCCTATACACCCAGGAGAAGGTCCTGGCCATTTCCTACCTGACCCCAAATGATGATAAAAGCCCCAGAGCTGGGAGGAAAGCCCTGCAGGGGGCACTGTATAGAAGAGCCCAGCTCAATCCCTCTCCTGGGAGAGATTTCCTCCAGGATTATTCAGTCTATTCCTATAAACCCAGGAGATGGTCCTGAGCATTTCCTACCTGACCCCAAATGATGATAAGAGGCCCAGGGCTGGGAGGAAAGCCCTGCAGGGGGCGCTGTATAGAAGAGCCCAGCTCAATCCCTCTCCTGGGAGAGATTTCCTCCAGGATTATTCAGTCTATTCCTATAAACCCAGGAGAAGGTCCTGGGCATTTCCTACCTGACCCCAAATGATGATAAGAGCCCCAGAGCTGGGAGGAGAGCCCTGCAGTGGGCGCTGTATAGAAGAGCCCAGCTCAATCCCTCTCCTGGGAGAGATTTCCTCCAGGATTATTCAGTCTATTCCTATAAACCCAGGAGAAGGTCCTGGGCATTTCCTACCTGACCCCAAATGATGATAAGAGCCCCAGAGCTGGGAGGAGAGCCCTGCAGTGGGCGCTGTATAGAAGAGCCCAGCTCAATCCCTCTCCTGGGAGAGATTTCCTCCAGGATTATTCAGTCTATTCCTATACACCCAGGAGAAGGTCCTGGCCATTTCCTACCTGACCCCAAATGATGATAAGAGCCTGAGAGCTGGGAGGAAAGTCCTGCAGGGGGCGCTGTATAGAAGAGCCCAGCTCAATCCCTCTCCTGGGAGAGATTTCCTCCAGGATTATTCAGTCTATTCCTATCCACCCAGGAGAAGGTCCTGGCCATTTCCTACCTGACCCCAAATGATGATAAGAGCCCGAGAGCTGGGAGGAAAGCCCTGCAGGGGGCGCTGTATAGAAGAGCCCAGCTCAATCCCTCTCCTGGGAGAGATTTCCTCCAGGATTATTCAGGATATTCCTATAAACCCAGGAGAAGGTCCTGGCCATTTCCTACCTGACCCCAAATGATGATAAGAGCCCCAGAGCTGGGAGGAAAGCCCTGCAGGGGGGGCTGTATAGAAGAGCCCAGCTCAATCCCTCTCCTGGGAGAGATTTCCTCCAGGATTATTCAGTCTATTCCTATACACCCAGGAGAAGGTCCTGGCCATTTCCTACCTGACCCCAAATGATGATAAAAGCCCCAGAGCTGGGAGGAAAGCCCTGCAGGGGGCACTGTATAGAAGAGCCCAGCTCAATCCCTCTCCTGGGAGAGATTTCCTCCAGGATTATTCAGTCTATTCCTATAAACCCAGGAGATGGTCCTGAGCATTTCCTACCTGACCCCAAATGATGATAAGAGCCCCAGAGCTGGGAGGAGAGCCCTGCAGGGGGCGCTGTATAGAAGAGCCCAGCTCAATCCCTCTCCTGGGAGAGATTTCCTCCAGGATTATTCAGTCTATTCCTATAAACCCAGGAGAAGGTCCTGAGCATTTCCTACCTAACCCCAAATGATGATAAGAGCCCCATAGCCGGGAGGAAAGCCCTGCATGGGGCGCTGTATAGAAGAGCCCAGCTCAATCCCTCTCCTGGGGGAGATATTTCCTCCAGGATTATTCAGTCTATTCCTATAAACCCAGGAGAAGGTCCTGAGCATTTCCTACCTAACCCCAAATGATGATAAGAGCCCCAGAGCTGGGAGGAAAGCCCTGCAGGGGGCGCTGTATAGAAGAGCCCAGCTCAATCCCTCTCCTGGGGGAGATATTTCCTCCAGGATTATTCAGGATATTCCTATAAACCCAGGAGCAGATCCTGAGCATTTCCTACCTAACCCCAAATGATGATAAGAGCCCCATAGCCGGGAGGAAAGCCCTGCAGGGGGCGCTGTATAGAAGAGCCCAGCTCAATCCCTCTCCTGGGGGAGATATTTCCTCCAGGATTATTCAGTCTATTCCTATAAACCCAGGAGAAGGTCCTGAGCATTTCCTACCTAACCCCAAATGATGATAAGAGCCCCATAGCCGGGAGGAAAGCCCTGCAGGGGGCGCTGTATAGAAGAGTCCAGCTCAATCCCTCTCCTGGGGGAGATATTTCCTCCAGGATTATTTAGTCAACATAGTTACCAACATGATCTTACCAACATGACCCTTTCCATTCCAGGATTATTTAGGATATCCCTGTGTCCCCAGGAGCAGGTCCTACCTGTGCAGGCATGTGCTGCTGGTCGGGTGGGGGCAGGTCTAGGGGCTGGTTTTGACCCCTCCCTCTGGCCTCAGGCAAGCTGCTGCCGGAAGCTATTCCTGTGCAGATCCTCTGCCGGTGCTGCCGCTGCCCTCTGGGACCCGGAAGCGGAAGCGCGATGGAAAGCGAGGAGAAGCCACGTGGAGGGAACACATGAGAGCCAAGGGCGCCCTCTGCTGCTCAGTAGCGGAAACGCGCACCTGTTTCCTGGGCATCTGCAGGCGGCTCAGGAAAGGAAGCAGCACACACGTGCATCATCAGGGACTAGAAACACGGCTGGTACATGTGACACACGTGTGCTGGCAGAGATCCTGCCACATGCTGTGACATCATCACATTACCTTTCACATCAATGACGTCACCCGAATGGCAATTACAGGGTGTGCTTCAAAAGAGCGCACGATGCACAATTCAGATGAAATCAAAAACTCAAAGACATAGAAACATTTCATGTGCATAAAAGAAAAAAAGTATCCATGCCTCACATTGCGAGAACTAATGGCCCCAGCAGAGAGGGTCCTATCCACACATCTCCAGTACATGGAACAAGCTCATGCACGTTCAGTGCACAGAACATGACGACATACATGTGGCACACATGTACATCATGTGTCTCACACTGCACCATCTGCCTAACAAGTAACCAGCAGACTCGGTGCCAGAGTCCTTAATCATCTGCCAGATCCATCCAGGCTATGGTGCCTGCTTGGCACAACAACAGCTGCTGCCTCCAGTATTCCAGGTCAGCACAAAGGTCACAGATTCCACAAACTAAGCCTGACCAGAGACTCTAATGTCCATTCATTACTGTAAGGTCCGGTGCCCTTATACCCAGCTATCACAGCCATGCCAGGTCCTCTGCCCTTACTAATAAGGTGCAGTGCCCGTATACCCAGCTATCACAGCCATGCCAGGTCCTCTGCCCTTACTAATAAGGTGAAGTGCCCTTATACCCAGCTATCACAGCCATGCCAGGTCCTCTGCCCTTACTAATAAGGCGGGTGCCCTTATACCCAGCTATCACAGCCATGCCAGGACCCATAGCTCTCAACCGTTTGTGTCGCAAAGGCGGGTGAAATCATCCGATTTTGTTTTTGGCGGGTGAGACGCCCATTGGAATGAATGGGCGTGCAGGAGGCTTGGCGGGTGAATCAGCCCTTTACAAGGCGGGTGACACCCGCCAAAAGCGTGTGACTTGAGATCTATGCAGGTCCTCTGCCCTTACTAATAAGGCGGGTGCCCTTATACCCAGCTATCACAGCCATGCCAAATCCTCTGCCCTTACTAATAAGGCAGGTGCCCTTATACCCAGCTATCACAGCCATGCCAGGTCCTCCGCCCTTACTAATAAGGTCTGGTGCCCTTATACCCAGCTATCACAGCCATGCCAGGTCCTTTGTCCTTACTAATAAGGCAGGTGCCCTTATACCCACCTATCACAGCCATGCCAGGTCCTCTGCCCTTACTAATAAGGCGGGTGCCCTTATACCCAGCTATCACAGCCATGCCAGGTCCTCTGCCCTTACTAATAAGGTGCAGTGCCCTTATACCCAGCTATCACAGCCATGCCAGGTCCTTTGCCCTTACTAATAAGGTCCTCTGCCCTTATACCCAGCTATCACAGATATGCCAGGTCCTCTGCCCTTACTAATAAGGTCCACTGCCCTTATACCCAGCTATCACAGCCATGCCAGAACCTCTGCCCTTACTAATAAGGCGGGTGCCCTTATACCCAGCTTTCACAGCCATGCCAGGTCCTCTGCCCTTACTAATAAGGCGGGTGCCCTTATACCCAGCTATCACAGCCATGCCAGGTCCTCTGCCCTTACTAATAAGGCGGGTGCCCTTATACCCAGCTATCACAGTCATGCCAGGTCCTCTGCCCTTACTAATAAGGCGGGTGCCCTTATACCCAGCTATCACAACCATGCCAGGTCCTCTGCCCTTACTAATAAAGTCTGGTGCCCTTATACCCAGCTATCACAGCCATGCCAGAAACTCTGCCCTTACTAATAAGGTCCTCTGCCCTTATACCCAGCTATCACAGACATGCCAGGTCCTCTGCCCTTACTAATAAGGCGGGTGCCCGTATACCCAGCTATCACAACCATGCCAGGTCCTCTGCCCTTACTAATAAAGTCCGGTGCCCTTATATCCAGCTATCACAGCCATGCCAGAACCTCTGCCCTTACTAATAAGGTCCTCTTCCCTTATACCCAGCTATCACAGACATGCCAGGTCCTCTGCCCTTACTAATAAGGTGCAGTGCCCTTATACCCAGCTATCACACCCATGCCAGGTCCTCTGCCCTTACTAATAAGGCGGGTGCCCTTATACCCAGCTATCACAGCCATGCCAGGTCCTCTGCCCTTACTAATAAGGCGGGTGCCCTTATACCCAGCTATCACAGCCATGCTAGGTCCTCTGCCCTTACCAATAAGGTGCAGTGCCCTTATACCCACCTATCACAGTCATGCCAGGTCCTCCGCCCTTACTAATAAGGTCCGGTGCCCTTATTTCCAGCTATCACAGCCATGCCAGAACCTCTGCCCTTACTAATAAGGCGGGTGCCCTTATACCCACCTATCACAGCCATGCCAGGTCCTCTGCCCTTACTAATAAGGCGGGTGCCCTTATCCCCAGCTATCACAGCCATGCTAGGTCCTCTGCCCTTACCAATAAGGTGCGGTGCCCTTATACCCACCTATCACAGACATGCCAGGTCCTCCGCCCATACTAATAAGGTCCGGTGCCCTTATACCCAGCTATCACAGCCATGCCAGAACCTCTGCCCTTACTAATAAGGCGGGTGCCCTTATACCCAGCTATCACAGCCATGCCAGGTCCTCCGCCCTTACTAATAAGGCGGGTGCCCTTATACCCACCTATCACAGCCATGCCAGGTCCTCCGCCCTTACTAATAAGGCGGGGTGCCCTTATACCCAGCTATCACAGCCATGCCAGGTCCTCCGCCCTTACTAATAAGGCGGGTGCCCTTATACCCAGCTATCACAGCCATGCCAGGTCCTCTGCCCTTACTAATAAGGCGGGGTGCCCTTATACCCAGCTATCACAGCCATGCCAGGTCCTCTGCCCTTACTAATAAGGCGGGTGCCCTTATACCCAGCTATCACAGCCATGCCAGGTCCTCTGCCCTTACTAATAAGTTCCGGTGCCCTTATACCCAGCTATCGCAGCCATGCCAGGTCCTCTTCCCTTACTAATAAGGTCCTCTGCCCTTATACCCAGCTATCACAGCCATGCCAGGACCTCTGCCCTTACTAATAAAGAGACCTTTTCACCATAGATCCAGAGAGCATGAAAGTGTACGCATTGAGCTGCATGTCCGTACCAGACACAACTGCCAATTACCCCAGTAAATCAAAACAGAAGTATTCAGAATGACCACATGCTTCTATGAGGACCAAAAAAAACACTGTCAAGTCAAATATCATGATTCCGAGTTCGCGCAGTGAGGCACGATTCCATCAGCCACAGTAAGCGCACACGTGTGTCTCCTGATATCTGCTCCAGAAATGTCTGATACCAGTGGTTCCATTTAGCGAAGTGAGGTCTGTTCCACTAGGGACCGTGGCCCTCATTACGACCCTGGCGGAGATCGTGGTGCAATATGCACCATAGAGCACGGCGGAAAGCTGCCAATAGCGCCATGGGGGTTGGCGGATTTACCGCCCCATGCCGACCTTGGCGGGGCGGTAAATCCCCATTCCCCATTTTACCCTTCCCCATTCCCATTTTTGCCCCATAGGGTATAATGGGAGTGGGGAAGGCGTTAATTACGCCACCGTAAAATACGGTGGCGTAATTAACAACAAGGTCCCGTAGCGCCATGGATTTCTCCGCCCGGAAAAACCAGGCGGAAAACGGCTCCATGGCGCTACGGGAACTCGTAGTAGGGCGGAAGGGTCCGCCGCGAATACCGCTGGCGTAAACCCACTCCGCCAGGGTCGTAATGAGGCCCCGTGAGTGCAGTCAGCTCTATGAGTGTCTTCATCTGACACTTTTACTCCTGGCTTATTCATTGGCACTCTAATGTCTTCAGGAATGAAGCGATATATAAAAATATATATGTAACATTACAAGGTAAGGCAAATCGAGTAAGGTAAGGTCTCAGTCTTCCCTCTGTTCCCGTCCCTTGCCTCATCGCGCCTTGAAACACTATAAATTCTATATCACATCATCCTATCATAAGGTACGTTTATTTCACGTTACCACAGTCAGGTCTAATTTCATGACACTCAATAACCACAGTGAGGTCCTAAAACAGTATTTCCAGGCAGTCCAATGAGGCCACAAGCAATTATCCCCAGTAGGCAGAGTGAGGCTCTATACACAGCTATCCCCAGTAGGCACATTGAGGCTCTATACACAGCTATCCCCAGTGGGCACATTGAGGCTCTATACACAGCTATCCCCAGTAGGCACAGTGAGGCTATATACACGGCTATCCCCAGTAGACACAGTGAGGCTCTATACACAGCTATCCCCAGTAGGCACATTGAGGCTCTATACACGGCTATCCCCAGTAGGCACAATGAGGCTCTATACGCAGCTATCCCCAGTAGGCACAGGGAGGCTATATACACAGCTATCCCCAGTAGGCACAGTGAGGCTATATACACAGCTATCCCCAGTAGACACAGTGATGCTCTATACACAGCTATCCCCAGTAGGCACAGTGAGGCTCTATACGCAGCTATCCCCAGTAGGCACAGTGAGGCTATATACACAGCTATCCCCAGTAGGCACAGTGAGGCTCTATACACGGCTATCCCCAGTAGACACAGTGATGCTCTATACACAGCTATCCCCAGTAGGCACAGTGAGGGTCTATACACGGCTATCCCCAGTAGGCACAGTGAGGCTCTATACACAGCTATCCCCAGTAGGCACAGTGAGGGTCTATACACAGCTATCCCCAGTAGGCACAGTCAGGCTCTATACACAGCTATCCCCAGTAGGCACAGTGAGGCTCTATACACAGCTATCCCCAGTAGGCACAGTGAGGCTCTATACACAGCTATCCCCAGTAGGCACAGTGAGGCTCTATACACAGCTATCCCCAGTAGGCACAGTGAGGCTATATACACAGCTATCCCCAGTAGGCACAGTGAGGCTCTATACACAGCTATCCCCAGTGGGCAGAGTGAGGCTCTATACACAGCTATCCCCAGTAGGCACAGTGAGGCTCTATACACAGCTATCCCCAGTGGGCAGAGTGAGTCTCTATACACAGCTATCCCCAGTGGGCACAGTGAGGCTATTTATACAGCTATCCCCAGTAGGCGCAGTGAAGCTCTATACACAGCTATCCCCAGTAGGCACAGTGAGGCTCTATACACAGCTATCCCCAGTGGGCAAAGTGAGGCTATATACACAGCCATCCCCAGTAGTCACAGTGATGCTATATACACAGCTATCCCCAGTAGGCACAGTGAGGCACTATACAAAGCCATCCCCAGTAGGCACAGTGAGGCTCTATACACAGCTATCCCCAGTAGGCACAGTGAGGTTCTATACACAGCTATCCCCTGTAGGCACAGTGAGGCGCTGTACACAGCGATCCCCAGTAGGCACAGTGATGCTCTATACACAGCTATCCCCAGTGGGCACAGTGAGGCTATATACACAGCTATCCCCAGTAGGCACAGTGAGGCTCTATACACAGCGATCCCCAGTAGGCACAGTGATGCTCTATACACAGCGATCCCCAGTAGGCACAGTGAGGCTCTATACACAGCGATCCCCAGTAGGCACAGTGATGCTCTATACACAGCGATCCCCAGTAGGCACAGTGAGGCTCTATACACAGCGATCCCCAGTAGGCACAGTGAGGCTATATACACAGCTATCCCCAGTAGGCACAGGGAAGGAATATACACAGCTATCCCCAGTAGGCACAGTGAGGCTCTATACACAGCTATCCCCAGTAGGCACAGTGAGGCTATTCACACAGCTAACCCCAGTAGGCACAGTGAGGCTATATACACAGCTATCCCCAGTGGGCACAGTGAGGCTCTATACACAGCTATCCCCAGTAGGCACATTGAGGCTATATACACAGCTATCCCCAGTGGGCACAGTGAGGCTCTATACACAGCTATCCCCAGTAGGCACAGTGAGGCTATTCACACAGCTATCCCCAGTAGGCACAGAGAGGCTACATACACAGCTATCCCCAGTGGGCACAGTGAGGCTCTATACACAGCTATCCCCAGTGGGCACAGTGAGGCTCTATACACAGCTATCCCCAGTAGGCACAGTGAGGCTATATACACAGCTATCCCCAGTAGGCACAGTGAGGCTCTATACACAACTATCCCCAGTAGGCAGAGTGATGCTCTATACACAGCTATCCCCAGTAGGCAGAGTGAGGCTATATACACAGCTATCCCCAGTAGGCACAGTGAGGCTATATACACAGCTATCCCCAGTAGGCACAGTGATGCTCTATACACAGCTATCCCCAGTGGGCACAGTGAGGCTCTATACACAGCTATCCCCAGTAGGCACAGTGAGGCTATATACACAGTTATCCCCAGTAGGCACAGTGCGGCTCTATACACAACTATCCCCAGTAGGCAGAGTGATGCTCTATACACAGCTATCCCCAGTAGGCACAGTGAGGCTATATACACAGCTATCCCCAGTAGGCACAGTGAGGCTATATACACAGCTATCCCCGGTAGGCGCAGTGAGGCTATACACACAGCTATCCCCAGTAGGCACAGTGAGGCTCTATATACAGCTATCCCCAGTAGGCAAAGTGAGCATATATACACAGCTATCCCCAGTGGGCACAGGGAGGCTCTATACACAGCTATCCCCAGTAGGCACAGTGAGGCTATATACACAGCTATCCCCAGTAGGCACAGTGATGCTATATACACAGCTATCCCCAGTAGTCACAGTGAGTCTCTATACACAGCTATCTCCAGTAGGCACAGTGAGGCTCTATACACAGCTATCCCCAGTAGGCACATTGAGGCTCTATACACAGCTACCCCCAGTAGGCACAGTGAGGCTATATACACAGCTATCCCCACTACACACAGTGATGCTATATACACAGCTATCCCCAGTAGGCACAGTGATGCTCTATACACAGCTATCCCCAGTAGGCACAGTGAGGCTATATACACAGCTATCCCCAGTAGGCACAGTGAGGCTATATAAACAGCTATCCCCAGTAGGCACAGTGAGGCTATATACACAGCTATCCCCTGTAGACACAGTGAGGCCATATACACACCTATCCCCAGTAGGCACAGTGAGGCTCTATACACAGCTATCCCCAGTAGGCACACAGCTATCCCGAGTAGGCACAGTGAGGCTATATACACAGCTATCCCCAGTAGGCAGAGTGAGGCTCTATACACAGCTATCCCCAGTAGGCACAGTGAGGCTCTATACACAGCTATCCCCAGTGGGCAGAGTGAGGCTCTATACACAGCTATCCCCAGTAGGCACAGTGAGGCTCTATACACAGCTATCCCCAGTGGGCAGAGTGAGGCTCTATACACAGCTATCCCCAGTGGGCACAGTGAGGCTATTTACACAGCTATCCCCAGTAGGCGCAGTGAGGCTCTATACACAGCTATCCCCAGTAGTCACAGTGAGGCTCTATACACAGCTATCCCCAGTGGGCAAAGAGAGGCTATATACACAGTCATCCCCAGTAGTCACAGTGATGCTATATACACAGCTATCCCCAGTAGGCACAGTGAGGCGCTATACAAAGCCAACCCCAGTAGGCACAGTGAGGCTCTATACACAGCTATCCCCAGTAGGCACAGTGAGGTTCTATACACAGCTATCCCCAGTAGGCACAGTGAGGCGCTATACACAGCTATCCCCAGTAGGCACAGTGAGGCTATATACACAGCTATCCCCAGTAGGCAAAGTGAGGCTCTATACACAGCTATCCCCAGTAGGTACCATGAGGTTATATACACAGCTATCCCCAGTAGGCACAGTGATGCTATATACACAGCTATCCCCAGTAGGCACAGTGAGGCTCTATACACAGCTATCCCCAGTAGGCACAGTGAGGCTATATACACAGCTATCCCCAGTAGAAACAGTGAGGCTCTATACTCAGCTATCCCAAGTAGGCACAGTGAGGCTATATACACAGCTATCCCGAGTAGGCACAGTGAGGCTATATACACAGCGATCCCCAGTAGGCACAGTGATGCTGTATGCACAGCGATCCCCAGTGGGCACAGTGAGGCTATATACACAGCTATCCCCAGTAGGCACAGTGAGGCTATATACACAGCTATCCCCAGTAGGCACAGTGAGGCTATATACACAGCTATCCCCAGTAGGCACAGTGAGGCTCTATACACAACTATCCCCAGTAGGCAGAGT
This sequence comes from Ambystoma mexicanum, assembly GCF_040938575.1. Taxonomy (NCBI): domain Eukaryota; kingdom Metazoa; phylum Chordata; class Amphibia; order Caudata; family Ambystomatidae; genus Ambystoma; species Ambystoma mexicanum. Next base: position 21,595,018 of record NC_090921.1, read on the forward strand.
GATGCTCTATACACAGCTATCCCCAGTAGGCAAAGTGAGGCTATATACACAGCTATCCCCAGTAGGCACAGTGAGGCTATATACACAGCTATCCCCGGTAGGCGCAGTGAGGCTATACACACAGCTATCCCCAGTAGGCACAGTGAGGCTCTATATACAGCTATCCCCAGTAGGCAAAGTGAGCATATATACACAGCTATCCCCAGTGGGCACAGGGAGGCTCTATACACAGCTATCCCCAGTAGGCACAGTGAGGCTATATACACAGCTATCCCCAGTAGGCACAGTGAGTCTCTATACACAGCTATCTCCAGTAGGCACAGTGAGGCTCTATACACAGCTATCCCCAGTGCGCACATTGAGGCTCTATACACAACTACCCCCAGTAGGCACAGTGAGGCTATATACACAGCTATCCCCACTACACACAGTGATGCTATATACACAGCTATCCCCAGTAGGCACAGTGATGCTCTATACACAGCTATCCCCAGTAGGCACATTGAGGCTCTATACACAACTACCCCCAGTAGGCACAGTGAGGCTATATACACTGCTATCCCCACTACACACAGTGATGCTATATACACAGCTATCCCCAGTAGGCACAGTGATGCTCTATACACAGCTCTCCCCAGTAGGCACAGTGAGGCTATATACACAGCTATCCCCAGTAGGCACAGTGAGGCTATATAAACAGCTATCCCCAGTAGGCACAGTGAGGCTATATACACAGCTATCCCCTGTAGACACAGTGAGGCCATATACACACCTATCCCCAGTAGGCACAGTGAGGCTCTATACACAGCTATCCCCAGTAGGCACACAGCTATCCCGAGTAGGCACAGTGAGGCTATATACACAGCTATCCCCAGTAGGCAGAGTGAGGCTCTATACACAGCTATCCCCAGTAGGCACAGTGAGGCTCTATACACAGCTATCCCCAGTGGGCAGAGTGAGGCTCTATACACAGCTATCCCCAGTAGGCACAGTGAGGCTCTATACACAGCTATCCCCAGTGGGCAGAGTGAGGCTCTATACACAGCTATCCCCAGTGGGCACAGTGAGGCTATTTACACAGCTATCCCCATTAGGCACAGTTTGGCTCTATACACAGCTATCCCCAGTAGGCACAGTGAGGCTCTATACACAGCTATCCCCAGTGGGCAAAGAGAGGCTATATACACAGCCATCCCCAGTAGTCACAGTGATGCTATATACACAGCTATCCCCAGTAGGCACAGTGAGGCTCTATACACAGCTATCCCCAGTAGGCACAGTGAGGTTCTATACACAGCTATCCCCAGTAGGCACAGTGAGGCGCTATACACAGCTATCCCCAGTAGGCACAGTGAGGCTATATACACAGCTATCCCCAGTAGGCAAAGTGAGGCTCTATACACAGCTATCCCCAGTACGTACCATGAGGTTATATACACAGCTATCCCCAGTAGGCACAGTGATGCTATATACACAGCTATCCCCAGTAGGCACAGTGAGGCTCTATACACAGCTATCCCCAGTGGGCAAAGAGAGGCTATATACACAGCCATCCCCAGTAGTCACAGTGATGCTATATACACAGCTATCCCCAGTAGGCACAGTGAGGCTCTATACACAGCTATCCCCAGTGGGCAGAGTGAGGCTCTATACACAGCTATCCCCAGTGGGCACAGTGAGGCTATTTACACAGCTATCCCCATTAGGCACAGTTTGGCTCTATACACAGCTATCCCCAGTAGGCACAGTGAGGCTCTATACACAGCTATCCCCAGTGGGCAAAGAGAGGCTATATACACAGCCATCCCCAGTAGTCACAGTGATGCTATATACACAGCTATCCCCAGTAGGCACAGTGAGGCTCTATACACAGCTATCCCCAGTAGGCACAGTGAGGTTCTATACACAGCTATCCCCAGTAGGCACAGTGAGGCGCTATACACAGCTATCCCCAGTAGGCACAGTGAGGCTATATACACAGCTATCCCCAGTAGGCAAAGTGAGGCTCTATACACAGCTATCCCCAGTACGTACCATGAGGTTATATACACAGCTATCCCCAGTAGGCACAGTGATGCTATATACACAGCTATCCCCAGTAGGCACAGTGAGGCTCTATACACAGCTATCCCCAGTGGGCAAAGAGAGGCTATATACACAGCCATCCCCAGTAGTCACAGTGATGCTATATACACAGCTATCCCCAGTAGGCACAGTGAGGCTCTATACACAGCTATCCCCAGTGCGCACATTGAGGCTCTATACACAACTACCCCCAGTAGGCACAGTGAGGCTATATACACAGCTATCCCCACTACACACAGTGATGCTATATACACAGCTATCCCCAGTAGGCACAGTGATGCTCTATACACAGCTATCCCCAGTAGGCACATTGAGGCTCTATACACAACTACCCCCAGTAGGCACAGTGAGGCTATATACACTGCTATCCCCACTACACACAGTGATGCTATATACACAGCTATCCCCAGTAGGCACAGTGATGCTCTATACACAGCTATCCCCAGTAGGCACAGTGAGGCTATATACACAGCTATCCCCAGAAGGCACAGTGAGGCTATATAAACAGCTATCCCCAGTAGGCACAGTGAGGCTATATACACAGCTATCCCCTGTAGACACAGTGAGGCCATATACACACCTATCCCCAGTAGGCACAGTGAGGCTCTATACACAGCTATCCCCAGTAGGCACACAGCTATCCCGAGTAGGCACAGTGAGGCTATATACACAGCTATCCCCAGTAGGCAGAGTGAGGCTCTATACACAGCTATCCCCAGTAGGCACAGTGAGGCTCTATACACAGCTATCCCCAGTGGGCAGAGTGAGGCTCTATACACAGCTATCCCCAGTAGGCACAGTGAGGCTCTATACACAGCTATCCCCAGTGGGCAGAGTGAGGCTCTATACACAGCTATCCCCAGTGGGCACAGTGAGGCTATTTACACAGCTATCCCCATTAGGCACAGTTTGGCTCTATACACAGCTATCCCCAGTAGGCACAGTGAGGCTCTATACACAGCTATCCCCAGTGGGCAAAGAGAGGCTATATACACAGCCATCCCCAGTAGTCACAGTGATGCTATATACACAGCTATCCCCAGTAGGCACAGTGAGGCTCTATACACAGCTATCCCCAGTAGGCACAGTGAGGTTCTATACACAGCTATCCCCAGTAGGCACAGTGAGGCGCTATACACAGCTATCCCCAGTAGGCACAGTGAGGCTATATACACAGCTATCCCCAGTAGGCAAAGTGAGGCTCTATACACAGCTATCCCCAGTACGTACCATGAGGTTATATACACAGCTATCCCCAGTAGGCACAGTGAGGCTATATACACAGCGATCCCCAGTAGGCACAGTGATGCTGTATGCACAGCGATCCCCAGTGGGCACAGTGAGGCTATATACACAGCTATCCCCAGTAGGCACAGTGAGGCTCTATACACAGCGATCCCCAGTAGGCACAGTGATGCTCTATACACAGCTATCCCCAGTAGGCACAGTGCGGCTATATACACAGCGATCCCCAGTAGGCACAGTGATGCTGTATACACAGCTATCCCCAGTAGGCACAGTGATGCTGTATACACAGCTATCCCCAGTAGGCACAGTGAGGCTATATACACAGCTATCCCCAGTAGGCACAGTGAGGCTATATACACAGCTATCCCCAGTAGGCACAGTGAGGCTCTATACACAGCGATCCCCAGTAGGCACAGTGATGCTCTATACACAGCTATCCCCAGTGGGCACAGTGAGGCTATATACACAGCTATCCCCAGTAGGCACAGTGAGGCTCTATACACAGCGATCCCCAGTAGGCACAGTGATGCTCTATACACAGCTATCCCCAGTAGGCACAGTGAGGCTATGTACACAGCGATCCCCAGTAGGCACAGTGATGCTGTATACTCAGCTATCCCCAGTAGGCACAGTGAGGTTATGTACACAGCTATCCCCAGTAGGCACAGTGAGGCTATATACACAGCTATCCCCAGTAGGCACAGTGAGGCTCTATACACAGCGATCCCCAGTAGGCACAGTGATGCTCTATACACAGCTATCCCCAGTGGGCACAGTGAGGCTATATACACAGCTATCCCCAGTAGGCACAGTGAGGCTCTATACACAGCGATCCCCAGTAGGCACAGTGATGCTCTATACACAGCGATCCCCAGTAGGCACAGTGAGGCTCTATACACAGCAATCCCCAGTAGGCACAGTGAGGCTATATACACAGCTATCCCCAGTAGGCAGTGAGGCTGCATACACAGCGATCCCCAGTAGGCACAGTGATGCTATATACACAGCTATCCCCAGTAGGCACAGTGAGGCTATATACACAGCTATCCCCAGTAGGCACAGTGAGGCTCTATACACAGCTATCCCCAGTAGGCACAGTGAGGCTCTATACACAGCTATCCCCAGTAGGCACAGCAAGGCTCTACACACAGCTATCCCCAGTAGGCACAGCGAGGCTATATACACAGCTATCCCCAGTAGGCACAGCAATGCTATATACACAGCTATCCCCAGTAGGCACAATGAGGCTCTATACACAGCTATCCCGAGTAGGCACAGCGAGGCTATATACACATCTATCCCCAGTAGGCACAGTGAGGCTATATACACAGCTATCCCCAGTAGGCACAGGGAAGGTATATACACAGCTATCCCCAGTAGGCACAGTGAGGCTCTATACACAGCTATCCCCAGTAGGCACAGTGAGGCTATTCACACAGTTATCCCCAGTAGGCACAGTGAGGCTATATACACAGCTATCCCCAGTGGGCACAGTGAGGCTCTATTCACAGCTATCCCCAGTGGGCACAGTGAGGCTCTATACACAGCTATCCCCAGTAGGCACGGTGAGGCTATATACACAGCTATCCCCAGTGGGCACAGTGAGGCTCTATACACAGCTATCCCCAGTAGGCACAGTGAGGCTATTCACACAGCTATCCCCAGTAGGGAGTGTGAGGCTATATACACAGCTATCCCCAGTGGGCACAGTGAGGCTCTATACACAGCTATCCCCAGTGGGCACAGTGAGGCTCTATACACAGCTATCCCCAGTAGGCACAGTGAGGCTATATACACAGCTATCCCAAGTGGGCACAGTGAGGCTCTATACGCAGCTATCCCCAGTAGGCAGAGTGATGATCTATACACAGCTATCCCCAGTAGACACAGTGAGGCTATATACACAGCTATCCCCAGTGGGCACAGTGAGGCTCTATACACAGCTATCCCCAGTGGGCACAGTGAGGCTCTATACACAGCTATCCCCAGTAGGCACAGTGAGGCTATATACACAGCTATCCCCAGTAGGCACAGTGATGCTCTATACACAACTATCCCCAGTAGGCAGAGTGATGCTCTATACACAGCTATCGCCAGTGGGCACAGGGAAGCTCTATACACAGCTATCCCCAGTAGGCACAGTGAGGCTATATACACAGCTATCCCCAGTAGGCACAGTGATGCTATATACACAGCTATCCCCAGTAGGCACAGTGAGTCTCTATACACAGCTATCTCCAGTAGGCACAGTGAGGCTCTATACACAGCTATCCCTAGTAGGCACATTGAGGCTCTATACACAGCTATCCCCAGAAGGCACAGTGAGGCTATATACACAGCTATCCCCACTACACACAGTGATGCTATATACACAGCTATCCCCAGTAGGCACAGTGATGCTCTATACACAGCTATACCCTTTAGGCACAGTGAGGCTATATACACAGCTATCCCCAGTAGGCACAGTGAGGCTATATAAACAGCTATCCCCAGTAGGCACAGTGAGGCTATATACACAGCTATCCCGTGTAGACACAGTGAGGCCATATACGCACCTATCCCCTGTAGGCACAGTGAGGCTCTATACACAGCTATCCCCAGTAGGCACAGCAAGGCTCTACACACAGCTATGCCGAGTAGGCACAGTGAGTCTATATACACAGCTATCCCCAGTAGGCACAGTGATGCTATATTCACAGCTATCCCCAGTAGGCACAGTGAGGGTCTATACACAGCTATCCCCAGTAGGCACAGTGCGGGTCTATACACAGCTATCCCCAGTGGGCACAGTGAGGCTCTATACACAGCTATCCCCAGTGGGCACAGTGAGGCCCTATACACAGTTATCCCCAGTAGGTACAATGAGGCTATATACACAGCTATCCCCAGTAGGCACAGTGACGCTCTATACACAGCTATCCCCAGTGGGCACAGTGAGGCTCTATACACAGCTATCCCCAGTGGGCACAGTGAGGCTATATACACAGCTATCCCTGGTGGGCACAGTGCGGCTATATACACAGCTATCCCCAGTGGGCACAGTGAGGCTTGATACACAGCTATTCCCAGTGGGCACAGTGAGGCTATATACACAGCTCTATACACAGCTATATACACAGCTGTGTATAGTGCCTCACTGTGCCTACTGGGGATAGCTGTGTATAGAGCCTCACTGCGCCTACTGGGTGTAGCCGTGTATATAGCCTCACTGTGCCTACTGGGGATAGCTGTGTATATAGCCTCACTGTGCCTACTGGGGATAGCTGTGTATAGAGCCTCACTGTGCCTACTGGGGATAGCTATGTATAGAGACTCACTGTGCCTACTGGGGATAGCTGTGTATATAGCCTCATTTTGCCTACTGGGGATAGCTGTGTATAGAGCCTCACTGTGCCTACTGGGGATAGCTGTGTATAGAGCATCACTGTGCCTACTGGGGATAGCTGTGTATATAGCATCACTGTGCCTACTGGGGATAGCTGTGTATAGAGCCTCACTGTGCCCACTGGGGAGAGCTGTGTATAGAGCCTCACTGTGCCTACTGGGGATAGCTGTGTATAGCGTCTCACTGTGCCTACTGGGGATAGCTGTGTATAGAGCCTCACTGTGCCTACTGGGGATAGCTGTGTATATAGCCTCACTGTACCTACTGGGGATAACTGTGTATAGAGCCTCACTGTGGCCACTGGGGATAGCTGTCTATAGAGCCTCACTGTGCCCACTGTGGATAGCTGTGTATAGAGCCTCACTGTGCCTACTGGGGTTAGCTGTGTATAGAGCCTCACTGTGCCTACTGGGGATAGCTGTGTATAGACCCTCACTGTGCCTACTGTGGATAGCTGTGAATATAGCATCACTGTGCCTACTGGGGATAGCTGTGTATATAGCCTCACTGTGCCTACTGGGGATAGCTGTGTGTAGAGCCTTGCTGTGCCTACTGGGGATAGCTGTGTATATAGCCTCACTGTGCCTACTGGGGATAGCTGTGTATATAGCCTCACTGTGCCTACTGGGGATAGCTGTGTATATAGCGTCACTGTGCCTACTGGGGATAGCTGTTTATATAGCCTCACTGTGCCTACTGGGGATAGCTGTGTATAGAGCATCACTGTGCCTACTGGGGATAGCTGTGTATATAGCATCACTGTGTGTAGTGGGGATAGCTGTTTATATAGCATCACTGTGACTACTGGGGATAGCTGTGTATAGAGCCTCAATGTGCCTATAGGGATAGCTGTGTATAGAGCCTCACTGTGCCTACTGGGGATAGCTGTGTATAGAGCCTCACTGTGCCTACTGGGGATAGCTGTGTATATAGCATCACTGTGCCTACTGGGGATAGCTGTGTATATAGCCTCACTGTGCCTACTGGGGATAGCTGTGTATAGAGCCTCCCTGTGCCCACTTGGGATATCTGTGTATATAGGCTCACTGTGCCTACTGGGGATAGCTGTATATAGAGCCTCTCTGTGCCTACCGGGGATAGATGTATATAGAGGCTGTGGATAGCTGTGTATAGAGCCTCACTGTGCCTACCAGGGATAGCTGTGTATATAGCATCACTGTGCCTAGTGGGGATGGCTGTGTATATAGCCTCACTGTGCCTACTGGGGATAGCTGTGTATGGAGCCTCAATGTGCCTTCTGGGGATAGCTGTGTATAGAGCATCACTGTGCCTACTGGGGATAGCTGTGTATATAGCATCACTGTGCGTAGTGGGGATAGCTGTGTATATAGCCTCACTGTGCCTACTGGGGATAGCTGTGTATAGAGCCTCAATGTACCTACTGGGGCTAGCTCTGTATAGAGCCTCACTGTGCCTACTGGGGATAGCTGTGTATAGAGCCTCACTGTGCCTACTGGGGATAGCGGTGTATATAGCATCACTGTGCCTCATGTGGATAGCTGTGCATATAGCCTCACTGTGCCTACTGGGGATAGCTGTGTATAGAGCCTCACTGTGCCCACTGGGGGATAGCTGTGTATATAGCCTCACTGTGCCTACTGGGGATAGCTGTACATAGAGGCTGGGGATAGCTGTGTATAGAGCCTCACTGTGCCTACCAGGGATAGCTGTGTATAGAGCCTCACTGTGCCTACTGGGGATAGATGTGTATATAGCATCACTGTGCCTACTGAGGATAGCTGTGTATAGAGCCTCAAAGTGCCTACTGGGGATAGCTGTGTATAGACCCTCACTGTGCCTACTGGGGATAGCTGTGTATAGAGCCTCACTGTGCCTACTGGGGATAGCTGTGTATATAGCATCACTGTGCCTCATGTGGATAGCTGTGTATAGAGCCTCACTGTGCCTACTGGGGATAGCTGTGTATATAGCATCACTGTGCCTCATGTGGATAGCTGTGTATATAGCCTCACTGTGCCTACTGGGGATAGCTGTGTATAGAGCCTCACTGTGCCTACTGGGGATAGCTGTGTATATAGCATCACTGTGCCTCATGTGGATAGCTGTGTATATAGCCTCACTGTGCCTACTGGGTATAGCTGTACATAGAGGCTGGGGATAGCTGTGTATAGAGCCTCACTGTGCCTACTGGGGATAGCTGTGTATATAGCATCACTGTGCCTACTGGGGATAGCTGTGTATAGAACCTCACTGTGCCTACTGGGGATAGCTGTGTATAGAGCCTCACTGTGCCCACTGGGGATAGCTGTGTATATAGCCTCACTGTGCCTACTGGGGATAGCTGTGTATATAGCATCACTGTGCCTACTGGGGATAGCTGTGTATATAGCATCACTGTGCCCACTGGGGATAGCTGGGTATAGAGTCTCACTTTGCCCACTGGGGATAGCTGTGTATAGAGCCTCACTGTGCCTACTGGGGATAGCTGTGTATATAGCCTCACTGTGCCTACTGGGGATAGCTGTGTATAGAGCCTCACTGTGCCTACTGGGGATAGCTGTGTATAGAGCCTCACTGTGCCTACTGGGGATAGCTGTGTATAGAGCCTCACTGTGCCTACTTAGGATAGCTTTGTATATAGCCTCACTGTGCCTACTGGGGATAGCTGTGTATAGAGTCTCACTGTGCCTACTGGGGATAGCTGTGTATATAGCCTCACTGTGCCAACTGGGGATAGCTGTGTATATAGCATCATTGTGCCTACTGGGGATAGCTGTGTATAGAGCCTCACTGTGCCTACTGGGGATAGCTGTGTATAGAGCCTCACTGCGCCTACTGGGGATAGCTGTGTATATAGCCTCACTGTGCCTACTGGGGATAGCTGTGTATATAGCCTCACTGTGCCTACTGGGGATAGCTGTGTATAGAGCCTCACTGTGCCTACTGGGGATAGCTGTGTATAGAGCCTCACTGTGCTCACTGGGGATAGCTGTGTATAGAGCCTCACTCTGCCCACTGGGGATAGCTGTGTATAGAGCCTCACTGTGCCTACTGGGGATAGTTGTGTATAGAGCCTCACTGTGCCCACTGGGGATAGCTGTGTATATAGCCTCCCTGTGCCTACTGGGGATAGCTGTGTATATAGCATCACTGTGCCTACTGGGGATAGCTGTGTATAGAACCTCACTGTGCCTACTGGGGATAGCTGTGTATAGAGCCTCATTGTGCCTACTGGGGATAGCTGTGTATATAGCCTCACTGTACCTACTGGGGATAACTGTGTATAGAGCCTCACTGTGGCCACTGGGGATAGCTGCGTATAGAGCCTCACTGTGCCCACTGTGGATAGCTGTGTATAGAGCCTCACTGTGCCTACTGGGGTTAGCTATGTATAGAGACTCACTGTGCCTACTTGGGATAGCTGTGTATATAGCCTCATTTTGCCTACTGGGGATAGCTGTGTATAGAGCCTCACTGTGCCTACTGGGGATAGCTGTGTATAGAGCATCACTGTGCCTACTGGGGATAGCTGTGTATATAGCATCACTGTGCCTACTGGGGATAGCTGTGTATAGAGCCTCACTGTGCCCACTGGGGAGAGCTGTGTATAGAGCCTCACTGTGCCTACTGGGGATAGCTGTGTATAGCGTCTCACTGTGCCTACTGGGGATAGCTGTGTATAGAGCCTCACTGTGCCTACTGGAGATAGCTGTGTATATAGCCTCACTGTACCTACTGGGGATAACTGTGTATAGAGCCTCACTGTGGCCACTGGGGATAGCTGTGTATAGAGCCTCACTGTGCCCACTGTGGATAGCTGTGTATAGAGCCTCACTGTGCCTACTGGGGTTAGCTGTGTATAGAGCCTCACTGTGCCTACTGGGGATAGCTGTGAATAGACCCTCACTGTGCCTACTGTGGATAGCTGTGAATATAGCATCACTGTGCCTACTGGGGATAGCTGTGTATATAGCCTCACTGTGCCTACTGGGGATAGCTGTGTGTAGAGCCTTGCTGTGCCTACTGGGGATAGCTGTGTATAGAGCCTCACTGTGCCTACTGGGGATAGCTGTGTATATAGCCTCACTGTGCCTACTGGGGATAGCTGTGTATATAGCCTCACTGTGCCTACTGGGGATAGCTGTTTATATAGCCTCACTGTGCCTACTGGGGATAGCTGTGTATAGAGCATCACTGTGCCTACTGGGGATACCTGTGTATATAGCATCACTGTGTGTAGTGGGGATAGCTGTTTATATAGCATCACTGTGACTACTGGGGATAGCTATGTATAGAGCCTCAATGTGCCTATAGGGATAGCTGTGTATAGAGCCTCACTGTGCCTACTGGGGATAGCTGTGTATAGAGCCTCACTGTGCCTACTGGGGATAGCTGTGTATATAGCATCACTGTGCCTACTGGGGATAGCTGTGTATATAGCCTCACTGTGCCTACTGGGGATAGCTGTGTATAGAGCCTCCCTGTGCCCACTGGGGATATCTGTGTATATAGGCTCACTGTGCCTACTGGGGATAGCTGTATATAGAGCCTCTCTGTGCCTACCGGGGATAGATGTATATATAGCCTCACTATGCCTACTGGGGATAGCTGTGTATATAGCCTCACTGTGCCTACTGGGGATAGCTGTGTATATAGCATCACTGTTCGTACTGGGGATAGCTGTGTATATAGCCTCACTGTGCCTACTGGGGATAGCTGTGTATAGAGCCTCACTGTGCATACTGAGGGTAGCTGTGTATAGAGCCTCACTGTGCCTACTGGGGATAGCTGTGTATAGAGCCTCACTGTGACTACTGGGGATAGCTGTGTATAGAGCCTCACTGTGCCTACTGGGGATAGCTGTGTATAGAGCATCACTCTGCCTACTGGGGATAGCTGTGTATAGAGCCTCACTGTGCATACTGGGGATAGCTGTGTATAGAGCCTCACTGTGACTACTGGGGATAGCTGTGTATAGAGTCTCACTGTGCCTACTGGGGATAGCTGCGTATATAGCATCACTGTGCCTACTGGGGATCGCTGTGTATATAGCCTCACTGTGCCCACTGGGGATAGCTGTGTATGGAGCCTCACTGTGCCCACTGGGGATTGCTGTGGATATAGCCTCACTGTGCCCACTGGGAATAGATGTGTATAGAGCCTCACTGTGCCCACTGGGGATAGCTGTGTATGAGCCTCACAGTGCCTACTGGGGATAGCTGTGTATAGAGCATCACTCTGCCTACTGGGGATAGCTGTGTATAGAGCCTCACTGTGCATACTGGGGATAGCTGTGTATAGAGCCTCACTGTGACTACTGGGGATAGCTGTGTATAGAGTCTCACTGTGCCTACTGGGGATAGCTGCGTATATAGCATCACTGTGCCTACTGGGGATCGCTGTGTATATAGCCTCACTGTGCCCACTGGGGATAGCTGTGTATGGAGCCTCACTGTGCCCACTGGGGATTGCTGTGGATATAGCCTCACTGTGCCCACTGGGAATAGATGTGTATAGAGCCTCACTGTGCCCACTGGGGATAGCTGTGTATGAGCCTCACAGTGCCTACTGGGGATAGCTGTGTATAGAGCCTCACTGTGCCCACTGGAGATAGCTGTGTATGGAGCCTCACTGTGCCTACTGGGGATAGCTGTGTATAGAGCCTCATTGTGCCTACTGGGGATAGCTGTGTATATAGCCTCACTGTACCTACTGGGGATAACTGTATATAGAGGCTGGGGATAGCTGTGTATAGAGCCTCACTGTGCCTACCAGGGATAGCTGTGTATAGAGCCTCACTGTGCCTACTGGGGATAGCTGTGTATATAGCATCACTGTGCCTACTGGGGCTAGCTGTGTATAGAACCTCACTGTACCTACTGGGGATAGCTGTGTATAGAGCCTCACTGTGCCCACTGGGATAGCTGTGTATAGAGCCTCACTGTGCCTACTGGGGATAGCTGTGTATATAGCCTCACTGTGCCTACTGGGGATAGCTGTGTATATAGCATCACCGTGCCTACTGGGGATAGCTCTGTATATAGCATCACTGTGCCCACTGGGGATAGCTGTGTATAGAGCTTCACTGTGCCTACTTGGTATATCTGTGTATAGAGCCTCACTGTGCCTATTGAGGATAGCTGTGTATATAGCATCACTGTGCCTCATGGGGATAGCTGTGTATATAGCCTCACTGTGCCTACTGGGGATAGCTGTATATAGAGGCTGTGGATAGCTGTGTATAGAGCCTCACTGTGCCTACCAGGGATAGCTGTGTATATAGCATCACTGTGCCTAGTGGGGATGGCTGTGTATATAGCCTCACTGTGCCTACTGGGGATAGCTGTGTATGGAGCCTCAATGTGCCTTCTGGGGATAGCTGTGTATAGAGCATCACTGTGCCTACTGGGGATAGCTGTGTATATAGCATCACTGTGCGTAGTGGGGATAGCTGTGTATATAGCCTCACTGTGCCTACTGGGGATAGCTGTGTATAGAGCCTCAATGTACCTACTGGGGCTAGCTCTGTATAGAGCCTCACTGTGCCTACTGGGGATAGCTGTGTATAGAGCCTCACTGTGCCTACTGGGGATAGCGGTGTATATAGCATCACTGTGCCTCATGTGGATAGCTGTGCATATAGCCTCACTGTGCCTACTGGGGATAGCTGTGTATAGAGCCTCACTGTGCCCACTGGGGGATAGCTGTGTATATAGCCTCACTGTGCCTACTGGGGATAGCTGTACATAGAGGCTGGGGATAGCTGTGTATAGAGCCTCACTGTGCCTACCAGGGATAGCTGTGTATAGAGCCTCACTGTGCCTACTGGGGATAGATGTGTATATAGCATCACTGTGCCTACTGAGGATAGCTGTGTATAGAGCCTCAAAGTGCCTACTGGGGATAGCTGTGTATAGACCCTCACTGTGCCTACTGGGGATAGCTGTGTATAGAGCCTCACTGTGCCTACTGGGGATAGCTGTGTATATAGCATCACTGTGCCTCATGTGGATAGCTGTGTATAGAGCCTCACTGTGCCTACTGGGGATAGCTGTGTATATAGCATCACTGTGCCTCATGTGGATAGCTGTGTATATAGCCTCACTGTGCCTACTGGGGATAGCTGTGTATAGAGCCTCACTGTGCCTACTGGGGATAGCTGTGTATATAGCATCACTGTGCCTCATGTGGATAGCTGTGTATATAGCCTCACTGTGCCTACTGGGTATAGCTGTACATAGAGGCTGGGGATAGCTGTGTATAGAGCCTCACTGTGCCTACTGGGGATAGCTGTGTATATAGCATCACTGTGCCTACTGGGGATAGCTGTGTATAGAACCTCACTGTGCCTACTGGGGATAGCTGTGTATAGAGCCTCACTGTGCCCACTGGGGATAGCTGTGTATATAGCCTCACTGTGCCTACTGGGGATAGCTGTGTATATAGCATCACTGTGCCTACTGGGGATAGCTGTGTATATAGCATCACTGTGCCCACTGGGGATAGCTGGGTATAGAGTCTCACTTTGCCCACTGGGGATAGCTGTGTATAGAGCCTCACTGTGCCTACTGGGGATAGCTGTGTATATAGCCTCACTGTGCCTACTGGGGATAGCTGTGTATAGAGCCTCACTGTGCCTACTGGGGATAGCTGTGTATAGAGCCTCACTGTGCCTACTGGGGATAGCTGTGTATAGAGCCTCACTGTGCCTACTTAGGATAGCTTTGTATATAGCCTCACTGTGCCTACTGGGGATAGCTGTGTATAGAGTCTCACTGTGCCTACTGGGGATAGCTGTGTATATAGCCTCACTGTGCCAACTGGGGATAGCTGTGTATATAGCATCATTGTGCCTACTGGGGATAGCTGTGTATAGAGCCTCACTGTGCCTACTGGGGATAGCTGTGTATAGAGCCTCACTGTGCCTACTGGGGATAGCTGTTTATAGAGCCTCACTGTGCCTACTGGGGATAGCTGTGTATATAGCATCACTGTGCCTACTGGGGATAGCTGTGTATATAGCCTCATGGAACCTACTGGGGATAGCTGTGTATAGAGCCTCACTGTGCCTACTGGGGATAGCTGTGTATATAGCATCACTGTGACTACTGGGGGTGGCTGTGTATATAGCCTCACTGTGCCCACTGGGGATAGCTGTGTATATAGCCTCACTGTGCCTACTGGGGATAGCTGTGTATATAGCCTCACTGCGCCTACTGGGGATACCTGTGTATAGAGCCTCATTGTGCCTACTGGGGATAGCTGTGTATAGAGACTCACTGCACCTACTGGGGATAGCTGTGTATATAGCCTCACTGTGCCTACTGGGGATAGCTGTGTATAGAGCCTCACTGCGCCTACTGGGGATAGCTGTGTATATAGCCTCACTGTGCCTACTGGGGATAGCTGTGTATATAGCCTCACTGTGCCTACTGGGGATAGCTGTGTATAGAGCCTCACTGTGCCTACTGGGGATAGCTGTGTATAGAGCCTCACTGTGCTCACTGGGGATAGCTGTGTATAGAGCCTCACTCTGCCCACTGGGGATAGCTGTGTATAGAGCCTCACTGTGCCTACTGGGGATAGTTGTGTATAGAGCCTCACTGTGCCCACTGGGGATAGCTGTGTATATAGCCTCCCTGTGCCTACTGGGGATAGCTGTGTATATAGCATCACTGTGCCTACTGGGGATAGCTGTGTATAGAACCTCACTGTGCCTACTGGGGATAGCTGTGTATAGAGCCTCATTGTGCCTACTGGGGATAGCTGTGTATATAGCCTCACTGTACCTACTGGGGATAACTGTGTATAGAGCCTCACTGTGGCCACTGGGGATAGCTGCGTATAGAGCCTCACTGTGCCCACTGTGGATAGCTGTGTATAGAGCCTCACTGTGCCTACTGGGGTTAGCTATGTATAGAGACTCACTGTGCCTACTTGGGATAGCTGTGTATATAGCCTCATTTTGCCTACTGGGGATAGCTGTGTATAGAGCCTCACTGTGCCTACTGGGGATAGCTGTGTATAGAGCATCACTGTGCCTACTGGGGATAGCTGTGTATATAGCATCACTGTGCCTACTGGGGATAGCTGTGTATAGAGCCTCACTGTGCCCACTGGGGAGAGCTGTGTATAGAGCCTCACTGTGCCTACTGGGGATAGCTGTGTATAGCGTCTCACTGTGCCTACTGGGGATAGCTGTGTATAGAGCCTCACTGTGCCTACTGGAGATAGCTGTGTATATAGCCTCACTGTACCTACTGGGGATAACTGTGTATAGAGCCTCACTGTGGCCACTGGGGATAGCTGTGTATAGAGCCTCACTGTGCCCACTGTGGATAGCTGTGTATAGAGCCTCACTGTGCCTACTGGGGTTAGCTGTGTATAGAGCCTCACTGTGCCTACTGGGGATAGCTGTGAATAGACCCTCACTGTGCCTACTGTGGATAGCTGTGAATATAGCATCACTGTGCCTACTGGGGATAGCTGTGTATATAGCCTCACTGTGCCTACTGGGGATAGCTGTGTGTAGAGCCTTGCTGTGCCTACTGGGGATAGCTGTGTATAGAGCCTCACTGTGCCTACTGGGGATAGCTGTGTATATAGCCTCACTGTGCCTACTGGGGATAGCTGTGTATATAGCCTCACTGTGCCTACTGGGGATAGCTGTTTATATAGCCTCACTGTGCCTACTGGGGATAGCTGTGTATAGAGCATCACTGTGCCTACTGGGGATACCTGTGTATATAGCATCACTGTGTGTAGTGGGGATAGCTGTTTATATAGCATCACTGTGACTACTGGGGATAGCTATGTATAGAGCCTCAATGTGCCTATAGGGATAGCTGTGTATAGAGCCTCACTGTGCCTACTGGGGATAGCTGTGTATAGAGCCTCACTGTGCCTACTGGGGATAGCTGTGTATATAGCATCACTGTGCCTACTGGGGATAGCTGTGTATATAGCCTCACTGTGCCTACTGGGGATAGCTGTGTATAGAGCCTCCCTGTGCCCACTGGGGATATCTGTGTATATAGGCTCACTGTGCCTACTGGGGATAGCTGTATATAGAGCCTCTCTGTGCCTACCGGGGATAGATGTATATATAGCCTCACTATGCCTACTGGGGATAGCTGTGTATATAGCCTCACTGTGCCTACTGGGGATAGCTGTGTATATAGCATCACTGTTCGTACTGGGGATAGCTGTGTATATAGCCTCACTGTGCCTACTGGGGATAGCTGTGTATAGAGCCTCACTGTGCATACTGAGGGTAGCTGTGTATAGAGCCTCACTGTGCCTACTGGGGATAGCTGTGTATAGAGCCTCACTGTGACTACTGGGGATAGCTGTGTATAGAGCCTCACTGTGCCTACTGGGGATAGCTGTGTATAGAGCATCACTCTGCCTACTGGGGATAGCTGTGTATAGAGCCTCACTGTGCATACTGGGGATAGCTGTGTATAGAGCCTCACTGTGACTACTGGGGATAGCTGTGTATAGAGTCTCACTGTGCCTACTGGGGATAGCTGCGTATATAGCATCACTGTGCCTACTGGGGATCGCTGTGTATATAGCCTCACTGTGCCCACTGGGGATAGCTGTGTATGGAGCCTCACTGTGCCCACTGGGGATTGCTGTGGATATAGCCTCACTGTGCCCACTGGGAATAGATGTGTATAGAGCCTCACTGTGCCCACTGGGGATAGCTGTGTATGAGCCTCACAGTGCCTACTGGGGATAGCTGTGTATAGAGCATCACTCTGCCTACTGGGGATAGCTGTGTATAGAGCCTCACTGTGCATACTGGGGATAGCTGTGTATAGAGCCTCACTGTGACTACTGGGGATAGCTGTGTATAGAGTCTCACTGTGCCTACTGGGGATAGCTGCGTATATAGCATCACTGTGCCTACTGGGGATCGCTGTGTATATAGCCTCACTGTGCCCACTGGGGATAGCTGTGTATGGAGCCTCACTGTGCCCACTGGGGATTGCTGTGGATATAGCCTCACTGTGCCCACTGGGAATAGATGTGTATAGAGCCTCACTGTGCCCACTGGGGATAGCTGTGTATGAGCCTCACAGTGCCTACTGGGGATAGCTGTGTATAGAGCCTCACTGTGCCCACTGGAGATAGCTGTGTATGGAGCCTCACTGTGCCTACTGGGGATAGCTGTGTATAGAGCCTCATTGTGCCTACTGGGGATAGCTGTGTATATAGCCTCACTGTACCTACTGGGGATAACTGTGTATAGAGCCTCACTGTGGCCACTGGGGATAGCTGCGTATAGAGCCTCACTGTGCCCACTGTGGATAGCTGTGTATAGAGCCTCACTGTGCCTACTGGGGTTAGCTATGTATAGAGACTCACTGTGCCTACTGGGGATAGCTGTGTATATAGCCTCATTTTGCCTACTGGGGATAGCTGTGTATAGAGCCTCACTGTGCCTACTGGGGATAGCTGTGTATAGAGCATCACTGTGCCTACTGGGGATAGCTGTGTATATAGCATCACTGTGCCTACTGGGGATAGCTGTGTATAGAGCCTCACTGTGCCCACTGGGGAGAGCGGTGTATAGAGCCTCACTGTGCCTACTGTGGATAGCTGTGTATAGCGTCTCACTGTGCCTACTGGGGATAGCTGTGTATAGAGCCTCACTGTGCCTACTGGGGATAGCTGTGTATATAGCCTCACTGTACCTACTGGGGATAACTGTGTATAGAGCCTCACTGTGGCCACTGGGGATAGCTGTGTATAGAGCCTCACTGTGCCCACTGTGGATAGCTGTGTATAGAGCCTCACTGTGCCTACTGGGGTTAGCTGTGTATAGAGCCTCACTGTGCCTACTGGGGATAGCTGTGAATAGACCCTCACTGTGCCTACTGTGGATAGCTGTGAATATAGCATCACTGTGCCTACTGGGGATAGCTGTGTATATAGCCTCACTGTGCCTACTGGGGATAGCTGTGTGTAGAGCCTTGCTGTGCCTACTGGGGATAGCTGTGTATAGAGCCTCACTGTGCCTACTGGGGATAGCTGTGTATATAGCCTCACTGTGCCTACTGGGGATAGCTGTGTATATAGCCTCACTGTGCCTACTGGGGATAGCTGTTTATATAGCCTCACTGTGCCTACTGGGGATAGCTGTGTATAGAGCATCACTGTGCCTACTGGGGATAGCTGTGTATATAGCATCACTGTGTGTAGTGGGGATAGCTGTTTATATAGCATCACTGTGACTACTGGGGATAGCTGTGTATAGAGCCTCAATGTGCCTATAGGGATAGCTGTGTATAGAGCCTCACTGTGCCTACTGGGGATAGCTGTGTATAGAGCCTCACTGTGCCTACTGGGGATAGCTGTGTATATAGCATCACTGTGCCTACTGGGGATAGCTGTGTATATAGCCTCACTGTGCCTACTGGGGATAGCTGTGTATAGAACCTCCCTGTGCCCACTGGGGATATCTGTGTATATAGGCTCACTGTGCCTACTGGGGATAGCTGTATATAGAGCCTCTCTGTGCCTACCGGGGATAGATGTATATATAGCCTCACTATGCCTACTGGGGATAGCTGTGTATATAGCCTCACTGTGCCTACTGGGGATAGCTGTGTATATAGCATCACTGTTCGTACTGGGGATAGCTGTGTATATAGCCTCACTGTGCCTACTGGGGATAGCTGTGTATAGAGCCTCACTGTGCATACTGAGGGTAGCTGTGTATAGAGCCTCACTGTGCCTACTGGGGATAGCTGTGTATAGAGCCTCACTGTGACTACTGGGGATAGCTGTGTATAGAGCCTCACTGTGCCTACTGGGGATAGCTGTGTATAGAGCATCACTCTGCCTACTGGGGATAGCTGTGTATAGAGCCTCACTGTGCATACTGGGGATAGCTGTGTATAGAGCCTCACTGTGACTACTGGGGATAGCTGTGTATAGAGTCTCACTGTGCCTACTGGGGATAGCTGCGTATATAGCATCACTGTGCCTACTGGGGATCGCTGTGTATATAGCCTCACTGTGCCCACTGGGGATAGCTGTGTATGGAGCCTCACTGTGCCCACTGGGGATTGCTGTGGATATAGCCTCACTGTGCCCACTGGGAATAGATGTGTATAGAGCCTCACTGTGCCCACTGGGGATAGCTGTGTATGAGCCTCACAGGGCCTACTGGGGATAGCTGTGTATAGAGCCTCACTGTGCCCACTGGAGATAGCTGTGTATGGAGCCTCACTGTGCCCACTGGGGATTGCTGTGTATATAGCCTCACTGTGCCCACTGGGGATAGATGTGTATAGAGCCTCACTGTGCCCACTGGGGATAGCTGTGTATGAGCCTCACTGTGCCTACTGGGGATAGCTGAGTATAGAGCCTCACTGTGCCCACTGGGGAGAGCTGTGTATATAGCATCACTGTGCCTACTGGGGATAGCTGTGTAAATAGCCTCACTGTGCCTACTGGGGATAGCTGTGTATAGAGCCTCACTGTGCATACTGGGGAAAGCTGTGTATAGAGCCTCACTGTGTCCACTGGGGATAGCTGTGTATAGAGCCTCACTGTGCCCACTGGGGAGAGCTGTGTATATAGCATCACTGTGCCTACTGGGGATAGCTGTGTAAATAGCCTCACTGTGCCTACTGGGGATAGCTGTGTATAGAGCCTCACTGTGCCTACTGGGGATAGCTGTGTATATACCTTCCCTGTGCCTACTGGGGATAGATGTGTATATAGCCTCACTGTGACTACTCGGGATAGCTGTGTATAGAGCCTCACTGTGCCTACTGGGGATAGCTGTGTATATAGCATCACTGTGCCTACTGGGGATAGCTGTGTATTTAGCCTCGCTGTGCCTACTGGGGATAGCTGTGTGTAGAGCCTTGCTGTGCCTACTGGGGATAGCTGTGTATAGAGCCTCACTGTGCCTCCTGGGGTTAGCTGTGTATATAGCCTCACTGTGCCTACTGGGGATAGCTGTGTATATAGCATCACTGTGCCTACTGAGGATCGCTGTGTATGTAGCCTCACTGCCTACTGGGGATAGCTGTGTATATAGCCTCACTGTGCCTACTGGTGATCGCTGTGTATAGAGCCTCACTGTGCCTACTGGGGATTGCTGTGTATAGAGCATCACTGTGCCTACTGGGGATCGCTGTGTATAGACCCTCACTGTGCCTACTGGGGATAGCTGTGTATATAGCCTCACTGTGCCTACTGGGGATAGCTGTAGGTAGAGGCTGGGGATAGTTGTGTATAGAGCCTCACTGTGCCTAGCTATGTATAGAGCCTCACTGTGCCTACTGGGGATAGCTGTGTATATAGCATCACTGTGCCTACTGTGGCTAGCTGTGTATAGAACCTCACTGTACCTACTGGGGATAGCTGTGTATAGAGCCTCACTGTGCCCACTGGGATAGCTGTGTATAGAGCCTCACTGTGCCTACTGGGGATAGCTGTGTATATAGCCTCACTGTGCCTACTGGGGATAGCTGTGTATATAGCATCACCGTGCCTACTGGGGATAGCTCTGTATATAGCATCACTGTGCCCACTGGGGATAGCTGTGTATAGAGCTTCACTGTGCCTACTTGGTATATCTGTGTATAGAGCCTCACTGTGCCTACTGAGGATAGCTGTGTATATAGCATCACTGTGCCTCATGGGGATAGCTGTGTATATAGCCTCACTGTGCCTACTGGGGATAGCTGTATATAGAGGCTGGGGATAGCTGTGTATAGTGCCTCACTGTGCCTACCAGGGATAGCTGTGTATATAGCATCACTGTGCCTAGTGGGGATGGCTGTGTATATCGCCTCACTGTGCCTACTGGGGATAGCTGTGTATGGAGCCTCAATGTGCCTTCTGGGGATAGCTGTGTATAGAGCATCACTGTGCCTACTGGGGATAGCTGTGTATATAGCATCACTGTGCGTAGTGGGGATAGCTGTGTATATAGCCTCACTGTGCCTACTGGGGATAGCTGTGTATAGAGCCTCAATGTACCCACTGGGGCTAGCTCTGTATAGAGCCTCACTGTGCCTACTGGGGATAGCTGTGTATAGAGCCTCACTGTGCCTACTGGGGATAGTGGTGTATATAGCATCACTGTGCCTCATGTGGATAGCTGTGTATATAGCCTCACTGTGCCTACTGGGGATAGCTGTGTATAGAGCCTCACTGTGCCCACTGGGGGATAGCTGTGTATATAGCCTCACTGTGCCTACTGGGGATAGCTGTGTATAGAGCCTCACACTGCCCACTGGGGATAGCTGTGTATAGAGCCTCACTGTGCCTACTGGGGATAGCTGTGTATAGAGCCTCACTGTGCCCGCTGGGGATAGCTGTGTATATAGCCTCCCTGTGCCTACTGGGGATAGCTGTGTATATAGCATCACTGTGCCTACTAGGGATAGCTGTGTATAGAACCTCACTGTGCCTACTGGGGATAGCTGTGTATAGAGCCTCATTGTGCCTACTGGGGATAGCTGTGTATATAGCCTCACTGTACCTACTGGGGATAACTGTGTATAGAGCCTCACTGTGGCCACTGGGGATAGCTGTGTATAGAGCCTCACTGTGCCTACTGAGGATAGCTGTGTATATAGCATCACTGTGCCTCATGGGGATAGCTGTGTATATAGCCTCACTGTGCCTACTGGGGATAGCTGTATATAGAGGCTGGGGATAGCTGTGTATAGTGCCTCACTGTGCCTACCAGGGATAGCTGTGTATATAGCATCACTGTGCCTAGTGGGGATGGCTGTGTATATAGCCTCACTGTGCCTACTGGGGATAGCTGTGTATGGAGCCTCAATGTGCCTTCTGGGGATAGCTGTGTATAGAGCATCACTGTGCCTACTGGGGATAGCTGTGTATATAGCATCACTGTGCGTAGTGGGGATAGCTGTGTATATAGCCTCACTGTGCCTACTGGGGATAGCTGTGTATAGAGCCTCAATGTACCCACTGGGGCTAGCTCTGTATAGAGCCTCACTGTGCCTACTGGGGATAGCTGTGTATAGAGCCTCACTGTGCCTACTGGGGATAGTGGTGTATATAGCATCACTGTGCCTCATGTGGATAGCTGTGTATATAGCCTCACTGTGCCTACTGGGGATAGCTGTGTATAGAGCCTCACTGTGCCCACTGGGGGATAGCTGTGTATATAGCCTCACTGTGCCTACTGGGGATAGCTGTGTATAGAGCCTCACACTGCCCACTGGGGATAGCTGTGTATAGAGCCTCACTGTGCCTACTGGGGATAGCTGTGTATAGAGCCTCACTGTGCCCGCTGGGGATAGCTGTGTATATAGCCTCCCTGTGCCTACTGGGGATAGCTGTGTATATAGCATCACTGTGCCTACTGGGGATAGCTGTGTATAGAACCTCACTGTGCCTACTGGGGATAGCTGTGTATAGAGCCTCATTGTGCCTACTGGGGATAGCTGTGTATATAGCCTCACTGTACCTACTGGGGATAACTGTGTATAGAGCCTCACTGTGGCCACTGGGGATAGCTGTGTATAGAGCCTCACTGTGCCCACTGTGGATAGCTGTGTATAGAGCCTCACTGTGCCTACTGGGGTTAGCTGTGTATAGAGCCTCACTGTGCCTACTGGGGATAGCTGTGTATAGACCCTCACTGTGCCTACTGGGGATAGCTGTGAATATAGCATCACTGTGCCTACTGGGGATAGCTGTGTATATAGCCTCACTGTGCCTACTGGGGATAGCTGTGTGTAGAGCCTTGCTGTGCCTACTGGGGATAGCTGTGTATATAGCCTCACTGTGCCTACTGGGGATAGCTGTTTATATAGCCTCACTGTGCCTACTGGGGATAGCTGTGTATAAAGCATCACTGTGCCTACTGGGGATAGCTGTGTATATAGCATCACTGTGTGTAGTGGGGATAGCTGTTTATATAGCATCACTATGACTACTGGGGATAGCTGTGTATAGAGCCTCAATGTGCCTATAGGGATAGCTGTGTATAGACCCTCACTGTGCCTACTGGGGATAGCTGTGTATAGAGCCTCACTGTGCCTACTGGGGATAGCTGTGTATATAGCATCACTGTGCCTACTGGGGATAGCTGTGTATATAGCCTCACTGTGCCTACTGGGGATAGCTGTGTATAGAGCCTCCCTGTGCCCACTGGGGATATCTGTGTATATAGGCTCACTGTGCCTACTGGGGATAGCTGTATATAGAGCCTCTCTGTGCGTACTGGGGATAGCTGTATATATAGCCTCACTGTGCCTACTGGGGATAGCTGTGTATATAGCCTCACTGTGCCTACTGGGGATAGCTGTGTATATAGCATCACTGTTAGTACTGGGGATAGCTGTGTGTATAGCCTCACTGTGCCTACTGGGGATAGCTGTGTATAGAGCCTCACTGTGCATACTGAGGATAGCTGTGTATAGAGCCTCACTGTGCCTACTGGGGATAGCTGTGTATAGAGCCTCACTGTGACTTCTGGGGATAGCTGTGTATAGAGCCTCACTGTGCCTACTGGGGATAGCTGTGTATAGAGCATCACTCTGCCTACTGGGGATAGCTGTCTATAGAGCCTCACTGTGCATACTGGGGATAGCTGTGTATAGAGCCTCACTGTGACTACTGGGGATAGCTGTGTATAGAGCCTCACTGTGCCTACTGGGGATAGCTGTGTATATAGCATCACTGTGCCTCATGTGGATAGCTGTGTATATAGCCTCACTGTGCCTACTGGGGATAGCTGTGTATAGAGCCTCACTGTGCCTACTGGGGATAGCTGTGAATATAGTATCACTGTGCCTCATGTGGATAGCTGTGTATATAGCCTCACTGTGCCTACTGGGTATAGCTGTACATAGAGGCTGGGGATAGCTGAGTATAGAGCCTCACTGTGCCTACCAGGGATAGCTGTGTATAGAGCCTCACTGTGGCTACTGGGGATAGCTGTGTATATAGCATCACTGTGCCTACTGGGGATAGCTGTGTATAGAACCTCACTGTGCCTACTGGGGATAGCTGTATATAGAGACTCACTGCACCTACTGGGGATAGCTGTGTATATAGCCTCACTGTGCCTACTGGGGATAGCTGTGTATAGAGCCTCACTGCGCCTACTGGGGATAGCTGTGTATATAGCCCCACTGTGCCTACTGGGGATAGCTGTGTATATAGCCTCACTGCGCCTACTGGGGATAGCTGTGTATAGAGCCTCACTGTGCCTACTGGGGATAGCTGTGTATAGAGCCTCACTGTGCCCACTGGGGATAGCTGTGTATAGAGCCTCACTGTGCCTACTGGGGATAGCTGTGTATAGAGCCTCACTCTGCCCACTGGGGATAGCTGTGTATAGAGCCTCACTGTGCCTACTGGGGATAGCTGTGTATAGAGCCTCACTCTGCCCACTGGGGATAGCTGTGTATAGAGCCTCTCTGTGCCTACTGGGGATAGCTGTGTATAGAGCCTCACTGTGCCCACTGGGGATAGCTGTGTATATAGCCTCCCTGTGCCTACTGGGGATAGCTGTGTATATAGCATCACTGTACCTACTGGGGATAGCTGTGTATAGAACCTCACTGTGCCTACTGGGGATAGCTGTGTATAGAGCCTCACTGTGCCTACTGGGGATAGCTGTGTATATAGCCTCACTGTACCTACTGGGGATAACTGTGTATAGAGCCTCACTGTGGCCACTGGGGATAGTTGTGTATAGAGCCTCACTGTGCCCACTGTGGATAGCTGTGTATAGAGCCTCACTGTGCCTACTGGGGTTAGCTGTGTATAGAGCCTCACTGTGCCTACTGGGGATAGCTGTGTATAGACCCTCACTGTGCCTACTGGGGATAGCTGTGAATATAGCATCACTGTGCCTACTGGGGATAGCTGTGTATATAGCCTCACTGTGCCTACTGGGGATAGCTGTGTGTAGAGCGTTGCTGTGCCTACTGGGGATAGCTGTGTATGGAGCCTCACTGTGCCTACTGGGGATAGCTGTGTATATAGCCTCACTGTGCCTACTGGGGATAGCTGTGTATATAGCCTCACTGTGCCTACTGGGGATAGCTGTGTATAGAGCATCACTGTGCCTACTGGGGATAGCTGTGTATATAGCATCACTGTGTGTAGTGGGGATAGCTGTTTATATAGCATCACTGTGACTACTGGGGATAGCTATGTATAGAGCCTCAATGTGCCTATAGGGATAGCTGTGTATAGAGCCTCACTGTGCCTACTTGGGATAGCTGTGTATAGAGCCTCACTGTGCCTACTGAGGATAGCTGTGTATATAGCATCACTGTGCCTACTGGGGATAGCTGTGTATATAGCCTCACTGTGCCTACTGGGGATAGCTGTGTATAGAGCCTCCCTGTGCCCACTGGGGATATCTGTGTATATAGGCTCACTGTGCCTACTGGGGATAGCTGTATATAGAGCCTCTCTGTGCCTACTGGGGATAGCTGTATATATAGCCTCACTGTGCCTACTGGGGATAGCTGTGTATATAGCCTCACTGTGCCTACTGGGGATAGCTGTGTATATAGCATCACTGTTCGTACTGGGGATAGCTGTGTATATAGCCGCACTGTGCCTACTGGGGATAGCTGTGTATAGAGCCTCACTGTGCATACTGAGGATAGCTGTGTATAGAGCCTCACTGTGCCTACTGGGGATAGCTGTGTATAGAGCCTCACTGTGCCTACTGGGGATAGCTGTGTATATAGCATCACTGTGCCTACTGGGGATAGCTGTGTATATAGCCTCACTGTGCCTACTGGGGATAGCTGTGTATAGAGCCTCCCTGTGCCCACTGGGGATATCTGTGTATATAGGCTCACTGTGCCTACTGGGGATAGCTGTATATAGAGCCTCTCTGTGCGTACTGGGGATAGCTGTATATATAGCCTCACTGTGCCTACTGGGGATAGCTGTGTATATAGCCTCACTGTGCCTACTGGGGATAGCTGTGTATATAGCATCACTGTTAGTACTGGGGATAGCTGTGTAAATAGCCTCACTGTGCCTACTGGGGATAGCTGTGTATAGAGCCTCACTGTGCATACTGGGGAAAGCTGTGTATAGAGCCTCACTGTGTCCACTGGGGATAGCTGTGTATAGAGCCTCACTGTGCCCACTGGGGAGAGCTGTGTATATAGCATCACTGTGCCTACTGGGGATAGCTGTGTAAATAGCCTCACTGTGCCTACTGGGGATAGCTGTGTATAGAGCCTCACTGTGCCTACTGGGGATAGCTGTGTATATACCTTCCCTGTGCCTACTGGGGATAGATGTGTATATAGCCTCACTGTGACTACTCGGGATAGCTGTGTATAGAGCCTCACTGTGCCTACTGGGGATAGCTGTGTATATAGCATCACTGTGCCTACTGGGGATAGCTGTGTATTTAGCCTCGCTGTGCCTACTGGGGATAGCTGTGTGTAGAGCCTTGCTGTGCCTACTGGGGATAGCTGTGTATAGAGCCTCACTGTGCCTCCTGGGGATAGCTGTGTATATAGCCTCACTGTGCCTACTGGGGATAGCTGTGTATATAGCATCACTGTGCCTACTGAGGATCGCTGTGTATGTAGCCTCACTGCCTACTGGGGATAGCTGTGTATATAGCCTCACTGTGCCTACTGGTGATCGCTGTGTATAGAGCCTCACTGTGCCTACTGGGGATCGCTGTGTATAGAGCATCACTGTGCCTACTGGGGATCGCTGTGTATAGACCCTCACTGTGCCTACTGGGGATAGCTGTGTATATAGCCTCACTGTGCCTACTGGGGATAGCTGTAGGTAGAGGCTGGGGATAGTTGTGTATAGAGCCTCACTGTGCCTACCAGGGATAGCTATGTATAGAGCCTCACTGTGCCTACTGGGGATAGCTGTGTATATAGCATCACTGTGCCTACTGTGGCTAGCTGTGTATAGAACCTCACTGTACCTACTGGGGATAGCTGTGTATAGAGCCTCACTGTGCCCACTGGGATAGCTGTGTATAGAGCCTCGCTGTGCCTACTGGGGATAGCTGTGTATATAGCCTCACTGTGCCTACTGGGGATAGCTGTGTATATAGCATCACCGTGCCTACTGGGGATAGCTCTGTATATAGCATCACTGTGCCCACTGGGGATAGCTGTGTATAGAGCTTCACTGTGCCTACTTGGTATATCTGTGTATAGAGCCTCACTGTGCCTACTGAGGATAGCTGTGTATGTAGCATCACTGTGCCTCATGGGGATAGCTGTGTATATAGCCTCACTGTGCCTACTGGGGATAGCTGTATATAGAGGCCGGGGATAGCTGTGTATAGTGCCTCACTGTGCCTACCAGGGATAGCTGTGTATATAGCATCACTGTGCCTAGTGGGGATGGCTGTGTATATAGCCTCACTGTGCCTACTGGGGATAGCTGTGTATGGAGCCTCAATGTGCCTTCTGGGGATAGCTGTGTATAGAGCATCACTGTGCCTACTGGGGATAGCTGTGTATATAGCATCACTGTGCGTAGTGGGGATAGCTGTGTATATAGCCTCACTGTGCCTACTGGGGATAGCTGTGTATAGAGCCTCAATGTACCCACTGGGGCTAGCTCTGTCTAGAGCCTCACTGTGCCTACTGGGGATAGCTGTGTATAGAGCCTCACTGTGCCTACTGGGGATAGTGGTGTATATAGCATCACTGTGCCTCATGTGGATAGCTGTGTATATAGCCTCACTGTGCCTACTGGGGATAGCTGTGTATAGAGCCTCACTGTGCCCACTGGGGGATAGCTGTGTATATAGCCTCACTGTGCCTACTGGGGATAGCTGTGTATAGAGCCTCACACTTCCCACTGGGGATAGCTGTGTATAGAGCCTCACTGTGCCTACTGGGGATAGCTGTGTATAGAGCCTCACTGTGCCCGCTGGGGATAGCTGTGTATATAGCCTCCCTGTGCCTACTGGGGATAGCTGTGTATATAGCATCACTGTGCCTACTGGGGATAGCTGTGTATAGAACCTCACTGTGCCTACTGGGGATAGCTGTGTATAGAGCCTCATTGTGCCTACTGGGGATAGCTGTGTATATAGCCTCACTGTACCTACTGGGGATAACTGTGTATAGAGCCTCACTGTGGCCACTGGGGATAGCTGTGTATAGAGCCTCACTGTGCCCACTGTGGATAGCTGTGTATAGAGCCTCACTGTGCCTACTGGGGTTAGCTGTGTATAGAGCCTCACTGTGCCTACTGGGGATAGCTGTGTATAGACCCTCACTGTGCCTACTGGGGATAGCTGTGAATATAGCATCACTGTGCCTACTGGGGATAGCTGTGTATATAGCCTCACTGTGCCTACTGGGGATAGCTGTGTGTAGAGCCTTGCTGTGCCTACTGGGGATAGCTGTGTATATAGCCTCACTGTGCCTACTGGGGATAGCTGTTTATATAGCCTCACTGTGCCTACTGGGGATAGCTGTGTATAAAGCATCACTGTGCCTACTGGGGATAGCTGTGTATATAGCATCACTGTGTGTAGTGGGGATAGCTGTTTATATAGCATCACTATGACTACTGGGGATAGCTGTGTATAGAGCCTCAATGTGCCTATAGGGATAGCTGTGTATAGACCCTCACTGTGCCTACTGGGGATAGCTGTGTATAGAGCCTCACTGTGCCTACTGGGGATAGCTGTGTATATAGCATCACTGTGCCTACTGGGGATAGCTGTGTATATAGCCTCACTGTGCCTACTGGGGATAGCTGTGTATAGAGCCTCCCTGTGCCCACTGGGGATATCTGTGTATATAGGCTCACTGTGCCTACTGGGGATAGCTGTATATAGAGCCTCTCTGTGCGTACTGGGGATAGCTGTATATATAGCCTCACTGTGCCTACTGGGGATAGCTGTGTATATAGCCTCACTGTGCCTACTGGGGATAGCTGTGTATATAGCATCACTGTTAGTACTGGGGATAGCTGTGTATATAGCCTCACTGTGCCTACTGGGGATAGCTGTGTATAGAGCCTCACTGTGCATACTGAGGATAGCTGTGTATAGAGCCTCACTGTGCCTACTGGGGATAGCTGTGTATAGAGCCTCACTGTGACTTCTGGGGATAGCTGTGTATAGAGCCTCACTGTGCCTACTGGGGATAGCTGTGTATAGAGCATCACTCTGCCTACTGGGGATAGCTGTCTATAGAGCCTCACTGTGCATACTGGGGATAGCTGTGTATAGAGCCTCACTGTGACTACTGGGGATAGCTGTGTATAGAGCCTCACTGTGCCTACTGGGGATAGCTGTGTATATAGCATCACTGTGCCTCATGTGGATAGCTGTGTATATAGCCTCACTGTGCCTACTGGGGATAGCTGTGTATAGAGCCTCACTGTGCCTACTGGGGATAGCTGTGAATATAGTATCACTGTGCCTCATGTGGATAGCTGTGTATATAGCCTCACTGTGCCTACTGGGTATAGCTGTACATAGAGGCTGGGGATAGCTGAGTATAGAGCCTCACTGTGCCTACCAGGGATAGCTGTGTATAGAGCCTCACTGTGGCTACTGGGGATAGCTGTGTATATAGCATCACTGTGCCTACTGGGGATAGCTGTGTATAGAACCTCACTGTGCCTACTGGGGATAGCTGTATATAGAGACTCACTGCACCTACTGGGGATAGCTGTGTATATAGCCTCACTGTGCCTACTGGGGATAGCTGTGTATAGAGCCTCACTGCGCCTACTGGGGATAGCTGTGTATATAGCCCCACTGTGCCTACTGGGGATAGCTGTGTATATAGCCTCACTGCGCCTACTGGGGATAGCTGTGTATAGAGCCTCACTGTGCCTACTGGGGATAGCTGTGTATAGAGCCTCACTGTGCCCACTGGGGATAGCTGTGTATAGAGCCTCACTGTGCCTACTGGGGATAGCTGTGTATAGAGCCTCACTCTGCCCACTGGGGATAGCTGTGTATAGAGCCTCACTGTGCCTACTGGGGATAGCTGTGTATAGAGCCTCACTCTGCCCACTGGGGATAGCTGTGTATAGAGCCTCTCTGTGCCTACTGGGGATAGCTGTGTATAGAGCCTCACTGTGCCCACTGGGGATAGCTGTGTATATAGCCTCCCTGTGCCTACTGGGGATAGCTGTGTATATAGCATCACTGTACCTACTGGGGATAGCTGTGTATAGAACCTCACTGTGCCTACTGGGGATAGCTGTGTATAGAGCCTCACTGTGCCTAC
The DNA here is from genome assembly GCF_040938575.1 of Ambystoma mexicanum. NCBI lineage: Eukaryota > Metazoa > Chordata > Amphibia > Caudata > Ambystomatidae > Ambystoma > Ambystoma mexicanum. The sequence continues at coordinate 21,625,951 of NC_090921.1, forward strand.
TGGGGATAGCTGTGTATATAGCCTCACTGTACCTACTGGGGATAACTGTGTATAGAGCCTCACTGTGGCCACTGGGGATAGTTGTGTATAGAGCCTCACTGTGCCCACTGTGGATAGCTGTGTATAGAGCCTCACTGTGCCTACTGGGGTTAGCTGTGTATAGAGCCTCACTGTGCCTACTGGGGATAGCTGTGTATAGACCCTCACTGTGCCTACTGGGGATAGCTGTGAATATAGCATCACTGTGCCTACTGGGGATAGCTGTGTATATAGCCTCACTGTGCCTACTGGGGATAGCTGTGTGTAGAGCGTTGCTGTGCCTACTGGGGATAGCTGTGTATGGAGCCTCACTGTGCCTACTGGGGATAGCTGTGTATATAGCCTCACTGTGCCTACTGGGGATAGCTGTGTATATAGCCTCACTGTGCCTACTGGGGATAGCTGTGTATAGAGCATCACTGTGCCTACTGGGGATAGCTGTGTATATAGCATCACTGTGTGTAGTGGGGATAGCTGTTTATATAGCATCACTGTGACTACTGGGGATAGCTATGTATAGAGCCTCAATGTGCCTATAGGGATAGCTGTGTATAGAGCCTCACTGTGCCTACTTGGGATAGCTGTGTATAGAGCCTCACTGTGCCTACTGAGGATAGCTGTGTATATAGCATCACTGTGCCTACTGGGGATAGCTGTGTATATAGCCTCACTGTGCCTACTGGGGATAGCTGTGTATAGAGCCTCCCTGTGCCCACTGGGGATATCTGTGTATATAGGCTCACTGTGCCTACTGGGGATAGCTGTATATAGAGCCTCTCTGTGCCTACTGGGGATAGCTGTATATATAGCCTCACTGTGCCTACTGGGGATAGCTGTGTATAGAGCCTCACTGTGCCTACTGGGGATAGCTGTGTATAGAGCATCACTCTGCCTACTGGGGATAGCTGTGTATAGAGCCTCACTGTGCATACTGGGGATAGCTGTGTATAGAGCCTCACTGTGACTACTGGGGATAGCTGTGAATAGAGCCTCACTGTGCCTACTGGGGATAGCTGCGTATATAGCATCACTGTGCCTACTGGGGATCGCTGTGTATATAGCCTCACTGTGCCCACTGGGGATAGCTGTGTATGGAGCCTCATTGTGCCCACTGGAGATTGCTGTGTATATAGCCTCACTGTGCCCACTGGGGATAGAAGTGTATAGAGCCTCACTGTGCCCACTGGGGATAGCTGTGTATGAGCCTCACTGTGCCTACTGGGGATAGCTGTGTATATAGCCTCACTGTGCATACTGGGGAAAGCTGTGTATAGAGCCTCACTGTGTCCACTGGGGATAGCTGTGTATAGAGCCTCACTGTGCCCACTGGGGACAGCTGTGTATATAGCCTCACTGTGCCTGCGGGGGATAGCTGTGTGAATAGCCTCACTGTGCCTACGGGGGATAGCTGTGTGAATAGCCTCACTGTGCCTACTGGGGATAGCTGTGTATAGAGCCTCACTGTGCCTACTGGGGATAGCTGTGTATATAATTTCCCTGTGCCTACTGGGGATAGATGTGTATATAGCCTCACTGTGCCTACTGGGGATAGATGTGTATATAGCCTCACTGTGACTACTCGGGATAGCTGTGTATAGAGCCTCACTGTGCCTACTGGGGATAGCTGTGTATATAGCATCACTGTGCCTACTGGGGATAGCTGTGTATTTAGCCTCGCTGTGCCTACTGGGGATAGCTGTGTGTAAAGCCTTGCTGTGCCTACTGGGGATAGCTGTGTATAGAGCCTCACTGTGCCTACTGGGGATAGCTGTGTATAGAGCCTCACTGTGCCTCCTGGGGATAGCTGTGTATATAGCCTCACTGTGCCTACTGGGGATTGCTGTGTATATAGCATCACTGTGCCTACTGGGGATCGCTGTGTATGTAGCCTCACTGCCTACTGGGGATAGCTGTGTATATAGCCTCACTGTGCCTACTGGTGATCGCTGTGTATAGAGCCTCACTGTGCCTACTGGGGATCGCTGTGTATAGAGCATCACTTTGCCTACTGGGGATCGCTGTGTATAGACCCTCACTGTGCCTACTGGGGATAGCTGTGTATATAGCCTCACTGTGCCTACTGGGGATAGCTGTATATAGAGGCTGGGGATAGCTGTGTATAGAGCCTCACTGTGCCTACCAGGGATAGCTGTGTATAGAGCCTCACTGTGTCTACTGGAGATAGCTGTGTATATAGCATCACTGTGTCTACTGGGGATAGCTGTGTATAGAACCTCACTGTACCTACTGGGGATAGCTGTGTATAGAGCCTCACTGAGCCTACTGGTATAGCTGTGTATAGAGCCTCACTGTGCCTACTGGGGATAGCTGTGTATATAGCCTCACTGTGCCTACTGGGGATAGCTGTGTATATAGCATCACTGTGCCTACTGGGGATAGCTCTGTATATAGCATCACTGTGCCCACTGGAGATAGCTGTGTATAGAGCCTCACTGTGCCTACTGGGTATATCTGTGTATAGAGCCTCACTGTGCCTACTGAGGATAGCTGTGTATATAGCATCACTGTGCCTCATGGGGATAGCTGTGTATATAGCCTCACTATGCCTACTGGGGATAGCTGTGTATAGAGCCTCACTGTGCCCACTGGGGGATAGCTGTGTATATAGCCTCACTGTGCCTACTGGGGATAGCTGTATATAGAGGCTGGGGATAGCTGTGTATAGAGCCTCACTGTGCCTACCAGGGATAGCTGTGTATAGAGCCTCACTGTGCCTACTGGGGATAGCTGTGTATATAGCATCACTGTGCCTAGTGGGGATGGCTGTGTATATAGCCTCACTGTGCCTACTGGGGATAGCTGTGTATAGAGCCTCAATGTGCCTACTGGGGATAGCTGTGTATAGGGCATCACTGTGCCTACTGGGGATAGCTGTGTATATAGCATCACTGTGCGTAGTGGGGATAGCTATGTATATAGCCTCACTGTGCCTACTCGGGATAGCTGTGTATAGAGCCTCAATGTACCTTCTGGGGCTAGATCTGTATAGAGCCTCACTGTGCCTACTGGGGATAGCTGTGTATAGAGCCTCACTGTGCCTACTGGGGATAGCTGTGTATATAGCATCACTGTGCCTCATGTGGATAGTTGTGTATATAGCCTCACTGTGCCTACTGGGGATAGCTGTGTATAGAGCCTCACTGTGCCCACTGGGGGATAGCTGTGTATATAGCCTCACTGTGCCTACTGGGGATAGATGTGTATATAGCATCACTGTGCCTACTGGGGATAGCTGTACATAGAGGCTGGGGATAGCTGTGTATAGAGCCTCACTGTGCCTACCAGGGATAGCTGTGTATAGAGCCTCACTGTGCCCACTCGCGGATAGCAGTGTATATAGCCTCACTGTGCCTACTGGGGATAGATGTGTATATAGCATCACTGTGCCTACTGGGGATAGCTGTACATAGAGGCTGGGGATAGCTGTGTATAGAGCCTCACTGTGCCTACCAGGGATAGCTGTGTATAGAGCCTCACTGTGCCTACTGGGGATAGATGTGTATATAGCATCACTGTGCCTACTGGGGATAGCTGTGTATAGAGCCTCAAAGTGCCTACTGGGGATAGCTGTGTATAGACCCTCACTGTGCCTACTGGGGATAGCTGTGTATAGAGCCTCACTGTGCCTACTGGGGATAGCTGTGTATATAGCATCACTGTGCCTCATGTGGATGGCTGTGTATATAGCCTCACTGTGCCTACTGGGGATAGCTGTCTATAGAGCCTCACTGTGCCTACTGGGGATAGCTGTGTATATAGCATCACTGTGCCTCATGTGGATAGCTGTGTATATAGCCTCACTGTGCCTACTGGGTATAGCTGTACATAGAGGCTGGGGATAGCTGTGTATAGAGCCTCACTGTGCCTACCAGGGATAGCTGTGTATAGAGCCTCACTGTGCCTACTGGGGATAGCTGTGTATATAGCATCACTGTGCCTACTGGGGATAGCTGTGTATAGAACCTCACTGTGCCTACTGGGGATAGCTGTGTATAGAGCCTCACTGTGCCCACTGGGGATAGCTGTGTATATAGCCTCACTGTGCCTACTGGGGATAGCTGTGTATATAGCATCACTGTGCCTACTGGGGATAGCTGTGTATATAGCATCACTGTGCCCACTGGGGATAGCTGTGTATAGAGTCTCACTTTGCCCACTGGGGATAGCTGTGTATAGAGCCTCACTGTGCCTACTGGGGATAGCTGTGTATATAGCCTCACTGTGTCTACTGGGGATAGCTGTGTATAGAGCCTCACTCTGCCTACTTGGGATAGCTGTGTATAGAGCCTCACTGTGCCTACTGAGGATAGCTGTGTATATAGCCTCACTGTGCCTACTGGGGATAGCTGTGTATAGAGTCTCACTGTGCCTACTGGGGATAGCTGTGTATATAGCCTCACTGTGCCTACTGGGGATAGCTGTGTATATAGCATCATTGTGCCTACTGGGGATAGCTGTTTATAGAGCCTCACTGTGCCTACTGGGGATAGCTGTGTATAGAGCCTCACTGTGCCTACTGGGGATAGCTGTTTATAGAGCCTCACTGTGCCTACTGGGGATAGCTGTGTATATAGCATCACTGTGCCTACTGGGGGTAGCTGTGTATATAGCCTCATGGTACCTACTGGGGATAGCTGTGTATAGAGCCTCACTGTGCCTACTGGGGATAGCTGTGTATATAGCCTCACTGTGCCTACTGGGGATAGCTGTGTATAGCACCTCACTGTGCCTACTGGGGATAGCTGTGTATTTAGCATCACTGTGACTACCGGGGGTGGCTGTGTATATAGCCTCACTGTGCCCACTGGGGATAGCTGTGTATATAGCCTCACTGTGCCTACTGGGGATAGCTGTGTATATAGCCTCACTGCGCCTACTGGGGATACCTATGTATAGAGCCTCATTGTGCCTACTGGGGATAGCTGTGTATAGAGACTCACTGCGCCTACTGGGGATAGCTGTGTATATAGCCTCACTGTGCCTACTGGGGATAGCTGTGTATAGATCCTCACTGCGCCTACTGGGGATAGCTGTGTATATAGCCTCACTGTGCCTACTGGGGATAGCTGTGTATATAGCCTCACTGTGCCCACTGGGGATAGCTGTGTATAGAGCTTCACTGTGCCTACTGGGGATAGCTGTGTATAGAGCCTCACTCTGCCCACTGGGGATAGGTGTGTATAGAGCCTCACTGTGCCTACTGGGGATAGCTGTGTATAGAGCCTCACTCTGCCCACTGGGGATAGCTGTGTATAGAGCCTCACTGTGCCTACTGGGGATAGCTGTGTATAGAGCCTCACTGAGCCCACTGGGGATAGCTGTGTATATAGCCTCCCTGTGCCTACTGGGGATAGCTGTGTATATAGCATCACTGTGCCTCATGGGGATAGCTGTGTATATAGCCTCACTATGCCTACTGGGGATAGCTGTGTATAGAGCCTCACTGTGCCCCCTGGGGGATAGCTGTGTATATAGCCTCACTGTGCCTACTGGGGATAGCTGTATATAGAGGCTGGGGATAGCTGTGTATAGAGCCTCACTGTGCCTACCAGGGATAGCTGTGTATAGAGCCTCACTGTGCCTACTGGGGATAGCTGTGTATATAGCATCACTGTGCCTAGTGGGGATGGCTGTGTATATAGCCTCACTGTGCCTACTGGGGATAGCTGTGTATAGAGCCTCAATGTGCCTACTGGGGATAGCTGTGTATAGAGCATCACTGTGCCTACTGGGGATAGCTGTGTATATAGCATCACTGTGCGTAGTGGGGACAGCTGTGTATATAGCCTCACTGTGCCTACTGGGGATAGCTGTGTATTTAGCATCACTGTGACTACTGGGGGTGGCTGTGTATATAGCCTCACTGTGCCCACTGGGGATAGCTGTGTATATAGCCTCACTGTGCCTACTGGGGATAGCTGTGTATATAGCCTCACTGCGCCTACTGGGGATACCTGTGTATAGAGCCTCATTGTGCCTACTGGGGATAGCTGTGTATAGAGACTCACTGCGCCTACTGGGGATAGCTGTGTATATAGCCTCACTGTGCCTACTGGGGATAGCTGTGTATAGAGCCTCACTGCGCCTACTGGGGATAGCTGTGTATATAGCCTCACTGTGCCTACTGGGGATAGCTGTGTATATAGCCTCACTGTGCCTACTGGGGATAGCTGTGTATAGAGCTTCACTGTGCCTACTGGGGATAGCTGTGTATAGACCCTCACTGTGCCCACTGGGGATAGCTGTGTATAGAGCCTCACTGTGCCCACTGGGGATAGCTGTGTATAGAGCCTCACTGTGCCTACTGGGGATAGCTGTGTATAGAGCCTCACTCTGCCCACTCGGGATAGCTGTGTATAGAGCCTCACTGTGCCTACTGGGATAGCTGTGTATAGAGCCTCACTCTGCCCACTGGGGATAGCTGTGTATAGAGCCTCACTGTGCCTACTGGGGATAGCTGTGTATAGAGCCTCACTGTGCCCACTGGGGATAGCTGTGTATATAGCCTCCCTGTGCCTACTGTGGATAGCTGTGTATATAGCATCACTGTGCCTCATGGGGATAGCTGTGTATATAGCCTCACTATGCCTACTGGGGATAGCTGTGTATAGAGCCTCACTGTGCCCACTGGGGGATAGCTGTGTATATAGCCTCACTGTGCCTACTGGGGATAGCTGTATATAGAGGCTGGGGATAGCTGTGTATAGAGCCTCACTGTGCCTACCAGGGATAGCTGTGTATAGAGCCTCACTGTGCCTACTGGGGATAGCTGTGTATATAGCATCACTGTGCCTAGTGGGGATGGCTGTGTATATAGCCTCACTGTGCCTACTGGGGATAGCTGTGTATAGAGCCTCAATGTGCCTACTGGGGATAGCTGTGTATATAGCCTCACTGTGCCTACTGGGGATAGCTGTGTATAGAGCCTCACTGCGCCTACTGGGGATAGCTGTGTATATAGCCCCACTGTGCCTACTGGGGATAGCTGTGTATATAGCCTCACTGCGCCTACTGGGGATAGCTGTGTATAGAGCCTCACTGTGCCTACTGGGGATAGCTGTGTATAGAGCCTCACTGTGCCCACTGGGGATAGCTGTGTATAGAGCCTCACTGTGCCTACTGGGGATAGCTGTGTATAGAGCCTCACTCTGCCCACTGGGGATAGCTGTGTATAGAGCCTCACTGTGCCTACTGGGGATAGCTGTGTATAGAGCCTCACTCTGCCCACTGGGGATAGCTGTGTATAGAGCCTCTCTGTGCCTACTGGGGATAGCTGTGTATAGAGCCTCACTGTGCCCACTGGGGATAGCTGTGTATATAGCCTCCCTGTGCCTACTGGGGATAGCTGTGTATATAGCATCACTGTACCTACTGGGGATAGCTGTGTATAGAACCTCACTGTGCCTACTGGGGATAGCTGTGTATAGAGCCTCACTGTGCCTACTGGGGATAGCTGTGTATATAGCCTCACTGTACCTACTGGGGATAACTGTGTATAGAGCCTCACTGTGGCCACTGGGGATAGTTGTGTATAGAGCCTCACTGTGCCCACTGTGGATAGCTGTGTATAGAGCCTCACTGTGCCTACTGGGGTTAGCTGTGTATAGAGCCTCACTGTGCCTACTGGGGATAGCTGTGTATAGACCCTCACTGTGCCTACTGGGGATAGCTGTGAATATAGCATCACTGTGCCTACTGGGGATAGCTGTGTATATAGCCTCACTGTGCCTACTGGGGATAGCTGTGTGTAGAGCATTGCTGTGCCTACTGGGGATAGCTGTGTATGGAGCCTCACTGTGCCTACTGGGGATAGCTGTGTATATAGCCTCACGGTGCCTACTGGGGATAGCTGTGTATATAGCCTCACTGTGCCTACTGGGGATAGCTGTGTATAGAGCATCACTGTGCCTACTGGGGATAGCTGTGTATATAGCATCACTGTGTGTAGTGGGGATAGCTGTTTATATAGCATCACTGTGACTACTGGGGATAGCTATGTATAGAGCCTCAATGTGCCTATAGGGATAGCTGTGTATAGAGCCTCACTGTGCCTACTTGGGATAGCTGTGTATAGAGCCTCACTGTGCCTACTGAGGATAGCTGTGTATATAGCATCACTGTGCCTACTGGGGATAGCTGTGTATATAGCCTCACTGTGCCTACTGGGGATAGCTGTGTATAGAGCCTCCCTGTGCCCACTGGGGATATCTGTGTATATAGGCTCACTGTGCCTACTGGGGATAGCTGTATATAGAGCCTCTCTGTGCCTACTGGGGATAGCTGTATATATAGCCTCACTGTGCCTACTGGGGATAGCTGTGTATATAGCCTCACTGTGCCTACTGGGGATAGCTGTGTATATAGCATCACTGTTCGTACTGGGGATAGCTGTGTATATAGCCGCACTGTGCCTACTGGGGATAGCTGTGTATAGAGCCTCACTGTGCATACTGAGGATAGCTGTGTATAGAGCCTCACTGTGCCTACTGGGGATAGCTGTGTATAGAGCCTCACTGTGACTACTGGGGATAGCTGTGTATAGAGCCTCACTGTGCCTACTGGGGATAGCTGTGTATAGAGCATCACTCTGCCTACTGGGGATAGCTGTGTATAGAGCCTCACTGTGCATACTGGGGATAGCTGTGTATAGAGCCTCACTGTGACTACTGGGGATAGCTGTGAATAGAGCCTCACTGTGCCTACTGGGGATAGCTGCGTATATAGCATCACTGTGCCTACTGGGGATCGCTGTGTATATAGCCTCACTGTGCCCACTGGGGATAGCTGTGTATGGAGCCTCATTGTGCCCACTGGAGATTGCTGTGTATATAGCCTCACTGTGCCCACTGGGGATAGAAGTGTATAGAGCCTCACTGTGCCCACTGGGGATAGCTGTGTATGAGCCTCACTGTGCCTACTGGGGATAGCTGTGTATATAGCCTCACTGTGCATACTGGGGAAAGCTGTGTATAGAGCCTCACTGTGTCCACTGGGGATAGCTGTGTATAGAGCCTCACTGTGCCCACTGGGGACAGCTGTGTATATAGCCTCACTGTGCCTGCGGGGGATAGCTGTGTGAATAGCCTCACTGTGCCTACGGGGGATAGCTGTGTGAATAGCCTCACTGTGCCTACTGGGGATAGCTGTGTATAGAGCCTCACTGTGCCTACTGGGGATAGCTGTGTATATAATTTCCCTGTGCCTACTGGGGATAGATGTGTATATAGCCTCTCTGTGCCTACTGGGGATAGATGTGTATATAGCCTCACTGTGACTACTCGGGATAGCTGTGTATAGAGCCTCACTGTGCCTACTGGGGATAGCTGTGTATATAGCATCACTGTGCCTACTGGGGATAGCTGTGTATTTAGCCTCGCTGTGCCTACTGGGGATAGCTGTGTGTAAAGCCTTGCTGTGCCTACTGGGGATAGCTGTGTATAGAGCCTCACTGTGGCCACTGGGGATAGTTGTGTATAGAGCCTCACTGTGCCCACTGTGGATAGCTGTGTATAGAGCCTCACTGTGCCTACTGGGGTTAGCTGTGTATAGAGCCTCACTGTGCCTACTGGGGATAGCTGTGTATAGACCCTCACTGTGCCTACTGGGGATAGCTGTGAATATAGCATCACTGTGCCTACTGGGGATAGCTGTGTATATAGCCTCACTGTGCCTACTGGGGATAGCTGTGTGTAGAGCGTTGCTGTGCCTACTGGGGATAGCTGTGTATGGAGCCTCACTGTGCCTACTGGGGATAGCTGTGTATATAGCCTCACTGTGCCTACTGGGGATAGCTGTGTATATAGCCTCACTGTGCCTACTGGGGATAGCTGTGTATAGAGCATCACTGTGCCTACTGGGGATAGCTGTGTATATAGCATCACTGTGTGTAGTGGGGATAGCTGTTTATATAGCATCACTGTGACTACTGGGGATAGCTATGTATAGAGCCTCAATGTGCCTATAGGGATAGCTGTGTATAGAGCCTCACTGTGCCTACTTGGGATAGCTGTGTATAGAGCCTCACTGTGCCTACTGAGGATAGCTGTGTATATAGCATCACTGTGCCTACTGGGGATAGCTGTGTATATAGCCTCACTGTGCCTACTGGGGATAGCTGTGTATAGAGCCTCCCTGTGCCCACTGGGGATATCTGTGTATATAGGCTCACTGTGCCTACTGGGGATAGCTGTATATAGAGCCTCTCTGTGCCTACTGGGGATAGCTGTATATATAGCCTCACTGTGCCTACTGGGGATAGCTGTGTATAGAGCCTCACTGTGCCTACTGGGGATAGCTGTGTATAGAGCATCACTCTGCCTACTGGGGATAGCTGTGTATAGAGCCTCACTGTGCATACTGGGGATAGCTGTGTATAGAGCCTCACTGTGACTACTGGGGATAGCTGTGAATAGAGCCTCACTGTGCCTACTGGGGATAGCTGCGTATATAGCATCACTGTGCCTACTGGGGATCGCTGTGTATATAGCCTCACTGTGCCCACTGGGGATAGCTGTGTATGGAGCCTCATTGTGCCCACTGGAGATTGCTGTGTATATAGCCTCACTGTGCCCACTGGGGATAGAAGTGTATAGAGCCTCACTGTGCCCACTGGGGATAGCTGTGTATGAGCCTCACTGTGCCTACTGGGGATAGCTGTGTATATAGCCTCACTGTGCATACTGGGGAAAGCTGTGTATAGAGCCTCACTGTGTCCACTGGGGATAGCTGTGTATAGAGCCTCACTGTGCCCACTGGGGACAGCTGTGTATATAGCCTCACTGTGCCTGCGGGGGATAGCTGTGTGAATAGCCTCACTGTGCCTACGGGGGATAGCTGTGTGAATAGCCTCACTGTGCCTACTGGGGATAGCTGTGTATAGAGCCTCACTGTGCCTACTGGGGATAGCTGTGTATATAATTTCCCTGTGCCTACTGGGGATAGATGTGTATATAGCCTCACTGTGCCTACTGGGGATAGATGTGTATATAGCCTCACTGTGACTACTCGGGATAGCTGTGTATAGAGCCTCACTGTGCCTACTGGGGATAGCTGTGTATATAGCATCACTGTGCCTACTGGGGATAGCTGTGTATTTAGCCTCGCTGTGCCTACTGGGGATAGCTGTGTGTAAAGCCTTGCTGTGCCTACTGGGGATAGCTGTGTATAGAGCCTCACTGTGCCTACTGGGGATAGCTGTGTATAGAGCCTCACTGTGCCTCCTGGGGATAGCTGTGTATATAGCCTCACTGTGCCTACTGGGGATTGCTGTGTATATAGCATCACTGTGCCTACTGGGGATCGCTGTGTATGTAGCCTCACTGCCTACTGGGGATAGCTGTGTATATAGCCTCACTGTGCCTACTGGTGATCGCTGTGTATAGAGCCTCACTGTGCCTACTGGGGATCGCTGTGTATAGAGCATCACTTTGCCTACTGGGGATCGCTGTGTATAGACCCTCACTGTGCCTACTGGGGATAGCTGTGTATATAGCCTCACTGTGCCTACTGGGGATAGCTGTATATAGAGGCTGGGGATAGCTGTGTATAGAGCCTCACTGTGCCTACCAGGGATAGCTGTGTATAGAGCCTCACTGTGTCTACTGGGGATAGCTGTGTATATAGCATCACTGTGTCTACTGGGGATAGCTGTGTATAGAACCTCACTGTACCTACTGGGGATAGCTGTGTATAGAGCCTCACTGAGCCTACTGGTATAGCTGTGTATAGAGCCTCACTGTGCCTACTGGGGATAGCTGTGTATATAGCCTCACTGTGCCTACTGGGGATAGCTGTGTATATAGCATCACTGTGCCTACTGGGGATAGCTCTGTATATAGCATCACTGTGCCCACTGGAGATAGCTGTGTATAGAGCCTCACTGTGCCTACTGGGTATATCTGTGTATAGAGCCTCACTGTGCCTACTGAGGATAGCTGTGTATATAGCATCACTGTGCCTCATGGGGATAGCTGTGTATATAGCCTCACTATGCCTACTGGGGATAGCTGTGTATAGAGCCTCACTGTGCCCACTGGGGGATAGCTGTGTATATAGCCTCACTGTGCCTACTGGGGATAGCTGTATATAGAGGCTGGGGATAGCTGTGTATAGAGCCTCACTGTGCCTACCAGGGATAGCTGTGTATAGAGCCTCACTGTGCCTACTGGGGATAGCTGTGTATATAGCATCACTGTGCCTAGTGGGGATGGCTGTGTATATAGCCTCACTGTGCCTACTGGGGATAGCTGTGTATAGAGCCTCAATGTGCCTACTGGGGATAGCTGTGTATAGGGCATCACTGTGCCTACTGGGGATAGCTGTGTATATAGCATCACTGTGCGTAGTGGGGATAGCTATGTATATAGCCTCACTGTGCCTACTCGGGATAGCTGTGTATAGAGCCTCAATGTACCTTCTGGGGCTAGATCTGTATAGAGCCTCACTGTGCCTACTGGGGATAGCTGTGTATAGAGCCTCACTGTGCCTACTGGGGATAGCTGTGTATATAGCATCACTGTGCCTCATGTGGATAGTTGTGTATATAGCCTCACTGTGCCTACTGGGGATAGCTGTGTATAGAGCCTCACTGTGCCCACTGGGGGATAGCTGTGTATATAGCCTCACTGTGCCTACTGGGGATAGATGTGTATATAGCATCACTGTGCCTACTGGGGATAGCTGTACATAGAGGCTGGGGATAGCTGTGTATAGAGCCTCACTGTGCCTACCAGGGATAGCTGTGTATAGAGCCTCACTGTGCCCACTCGCGGATAGCAGTGTATATAGCCTCACTGTGCCTACTGGGGATAGATGTGTATATAGCATCACTGTGCCTACTGGGGATAGCTGTACATAGAGGCTGGGGATAGCTGTGTATAGAGCCTCACTGTGCCTACCAGGGATAGCTGTGTATAGAGCCTCACTGTGCCTACTGGGGATAGATGTGTATATAGCATCACTGTGCCTACTGGGGATAGCTGTGTATAGAGCCTCAAAGTGCCTACTGGGGATAGCTGTGTATAGACCCTCACTGTGCCTACTGGGGATAGCTGTGTATAGAGCCTCACTGTGCCTACTGGGGATAGCTGTGTATATAGCATCACTGTGCCTCATGTGGATGGCTGTGTATATAGCCTCACTGTGCCTACTGGGGATAGCTGTCTATAGAGCCTCACTGTGCCTACTGGGGATAGCTGTGTATATAGCATCACTGTGCCTCATGTGGATAGCTGTGTATATAGCCTCACTGTGCCTACTGGGTATAGCTGTACATAGAGGCTGGGGATAGCTGTGTATAGAGCCTCACTGTGCCTACCAGGGATAGCTGTGTATAGAGCCTCACTGTGCCTACTGGGGATAGCTGTGTATATAGCATCACTGTGCCTACTGGGGATAGCTGTGTATAGAACCTCACTGTGCCTACTGGGGATAGCTGTGTATAGAGCCTCACTGTGCCCACTGGGGATAGCTGTGTATATAGCCTCACTGTGCCTACTGGGGATAGCTGTGTATATAGCATCACTGTGCCTACTGGGGATAGCTGTGTATATAGCATCACTGTGCCCACTGGGGATAGCTGTGTATAGAGTCTCACTTTGCCCACTGGGGATAGCTGTGTATAGAGCCTCACTGTGCCTACTGGGGATAGCTGTGTATATAGCCTCACTGTGTCTACTGGGGATAGCTGTGTATAGAGCCTCACTCTGCCTACTTGGGATAGCTGTGTATAGAGCCTCACTGTGCCTACTGAGGATAGCTGTGTATATAGCCTCACTGTGCCTACTGGGGATAGCTGTGTATAGAGTCTCACTGTGCCTACTGGGGATAGCTGTGTATATAGCCTCACTGTGCCTACTGGGGATAGCTGTGTATATAGCATCATTGTGCCTACTGGGGATAGCTGTTTATAGAGCCTCACTGTGCCTACTGGGGATAGCTGTGTATAGAGCCTCACTGTGCCTACTGGGGATAGCTGTTTATAGAGCCTCACTGTGCCTACTGGGGATAGCTGTGTATATAGCATCACTGTGCCTACTGGGGGTAGCTGTGTATATAGCCTCATGGTACCTACTGGGGATAGCTGTGTATAGAGCCTCACTGTGCCTACTGGGGATAGCTGTGTATATAGCCTCACTGTGCCTACTGGGGATAGCTGTGTATAGCACCTCACTGTGCCTACTGGGGATAGCTGTGTATTTAGCATCACTGTGACTACCGGGGGTGGCTGTGTATATAGCCTCACTGTGCCCACTGGGGATAGCTGTGTATATAGCCTCACTGTGCCTCCTGGGGATAGCTGTGTATATAGCCTCACTGCGCCTACTGGGGATACCTATGTATAGAGCCTCATTGTGCCTACTGGGGATAGCTGTGTATAGAGACTCACTGCGCCTACTGGGGATAGCTGTGTATATAGCCTCACTGTGCCTACTGGGGATAGCTGTGTATAGATCCTCACTGCGCCTACTGGGGATAGCTGTGTATATAGCCTCACTGTGCCTACTGGGGATAGCTGTGTATATAGCCTCACTGTGCCCACTGGGGATAGCTGTGTATAGAGCTTCACTGTGCCTACTGGGGATAGCTGTGTATAGAGCCTCACTCTGCCCACTGGGGATAGGTGTGTATAGAGCCTCACTGTGCCTACTGGGGATAGCTGTGTATAGAGCCTCACTCTGCCCACTGGGGATAGCTGTGTATAGAGCCTCACTGTGCCTACTGGGGATAGCTGTGTATAGAGCCTCACTGAGCCCACTGGGGATAGCTGTGTATATAGCCTCCCTGTGCCTACTGGGGATAGCTGTGTATATAGCATCACTGTGCCTCATGGGGATAGCTGTGTATATAGCCTCACTATGCCTACTGGGGATAGCTGTGTATAGAGCCTCACTGTGCCCCCTGGGGGATAGCTGTGTATATAGCCTCACTGTGCCTACTGGGGATAGCTGTATATAGAGGCTGGGGATAGCTGTGTATAGAGCCTCACTGTGCCTACCAGGGATAGCTGTGTATAGAGCCTCACTGTGCCTACTGGGGATAGCTGTGTATATAGCATCACTGTGCCTAGTGGGGATGGCTGTGTATATAGCCTCACTGTGCCTACTGGGGATAGCTGTGTATAGAGCCTCAATGTGCCTACTGGGGATAGCTGTGTATAGAGCATCACTGTGCCTACTGGGGATAGCTGTGTATATAGCATCACTGTGCGTAGTGGGGACAGCTGTGTATATAGCCTCACTGTGCCTACTGGGGATAGCTGTGTATTTAGCATCACTGTGACTACTGGGGGTGGCTGTGTATATAGCCTCACTGTGCCCACTGGGGATAGCTGTGTATATAGCCTCACTGTGCCTACTGGGGATAGCTGTGTATATAGCCTCACTGCGCCTACTGGGGATACCTGTGTATAGAGCCTCATTGTGCCTACTGGGGATAGCTGTGTATAGAGACTCACTGCGCCTACTGGGGATAGCTGTGTATATAGCCTCACTGTGCCTACTGGGGATAGCTGTGTATAGAGCCTCACTGCGCCTACTGGGGATAGCTGTGTATATAGCCTCACTGTGCCTACTGGGGATAGCTGTGTATATAGCCTCACTGTGCCTACTGGGGATAGCTGTGTATAGAGCTTCACTGTGCCTACTGGGGATAGCTGTGTATAGACCCTCACTGTGCCCACTGGGGATAGCTGTGTATAGAGCCTCACTGTGCCCACTGGGGATAGCTGTGTATAGAGCCTCACTGTGCCTACTGGGGATAGCTGTGTATAGAGCCTCACTCTGCCCACTCGGGATAGCTGTGTATAGAGCCTCACTGTGCCTACTGGGATAGCTGTGTATAGAGCCTCACTCTGCCCACTGGGGATAGCTGTGTATAGAGCCTCACTGTGCCTACTGGGGATAGCTGTGTATAGAGCCTCACTGTGCCCACTGGGGATAGCTGTGTATATAGCCTCCCTGTGCCTACTGTGGATAGCTGTGTATATAGCATCACTGTGCCTCATGGGGATAGCTGTGTATATAGCCTCACTATGCCTACTGGGGATAGCTGTGTATAGAGCCTCACTGTGCCCACTGGGGGATAGCTGTGTATATAGCCTCACTGTGCCTACTGGGGATAGCTGTATATAGAGGCTGGGGATAGCTGTGTATAGAGCCTCACTGTGCCTACCAGGGATAGCTGTGTATAGAGCCTCACTGTGCCTACTGGGGATAGCTGTGTATATAGCATCACTGTGCCTAGTGGGGATGGCTGTGTATATAGCCTCACTGTGCCTACTGGGGATAGCTGTGTATAGAGCCTCAATGTGCCTACTGGGGATAGCTGTGTATATAGCCTCACTGTGCCTACTGGGGATAGCTGTGTATAGAGCCTCACTGCGCCTACTGGGGATAGCTGTGTATATAGCCCCACTGTGCCTACTGGGGATAGCTGTGTATATAGCCTCACTGCGCCTACTGGGGATAGCTGTGTATAGAGCCTCACTGTGCCTACTGGGGATAGCTGTGTATAGAGCCTCACTGTGCCCACTGGGGATAGCTGTGTATAGAGCCTCACTGTGCCTACTGGGGATAGCTGTGTATAGAGCCTCACTCTGCCCACTGGGGATAGCTGTGTATAGAGCCTCACTGTGCCTACTGGGGATAGCTGTGTATAGAGCCTCACTCTGCCCACTGGGGATAGCTGTGTATAGAGCCTCTCTGTGCCTACTGGGGATAGCTGTGTATAGAGCCTCACTGTGCCCACTGGGGATAGCTGTGTATATAGCCTCCCTGTGCCTACTGGGGATAGCTGTGTATATAGCATCACTGTACCTACTGGGGATAGCTGTGTATAGAACCTCACTGTGCCTACTGGGGATAGCTGTGTATAGAGCCTCACTGTGCCTACTGGGGATAGCTGTGTATATAGCCTCACTGTACCTACTGGGGATAACTGTGTATAGAGCCTCACTGTGGCCACTGGGGATAGTTGTGTATAGAGCCTCACTGTGCCCACTGTGGATAGCTGTGTATAGAGCCTCACTGTGCCTACTGGGGTTAGCTGTGTATAGAGCCTCACTGTGCCTACTGGGGATAGCTGTGTATAGACCCTCACTGTGCCTACTGGGGATAGCTGTGAATATAGCATCACTGTGCCTACTGGGGATAGCTGTGTATATAGCCTCACTGTGCCTACTGGGGATAGCTGTGTGTAGAGCATTGCTGTGCCTACTGGGGATAGCTGTGTATGGAGCCTCACTGTGCCTACTGGGGATAGCTGTGTATATAGCCTCACGGTGCCTACTGGGGATAGCTGTGTATATAGCCTCACTGTGCCTACTGGGGATAGCTGTGTATAGAGCATCACTGTGCCTACTGGGGATAGCTGTGTATATAGCATCACTGTGTGTAGTGGGGATAGCTGTTTATATAGCATCACTGTGACTACTGGGGATAGCTATGTATAGAGCCTCAATGTGCCTATAGGGATAGCTGTGTATAGAGCCTCACTGTGCCTACTTGGGATAGCTGTGTATAGAGCCTCACTGTGCCTACTGAGGATAGCTGTGTATATAGCATCACTGTGCCTACTGGGGATAGCTGTGTATATAGCCTCACTGTGCCTACTGGGGATAGCTGTGTATAGAGCCTCCCTGTGCCCACTGGGGATATCTGTGTATATAGGCTCACTGTGCCTACTGGGGATAGCTGTATATAGAGCCTCTCTGTGCCTACTGGGGATAGCTGTATATATAGCCTCACTGTGCCTACTGGGGATAGCTGTGTATATAGCCTCACTGTGCCTACTGGGGATAGCTGTGTATATAGCATCACTGTTCGTACTGGGGATAGCTGTGTATATAGCCGCACTGTGCCTACTGGGGATAGCTGTGTATAGAGCCTCACTGTGCATACTGAGGATAGCTGTGTATAGAGCCTCACTGTGCCTACTGGGGATAGCTGTGTATAGAGCCTCACTGTGACTACTGGGGATAGCTGTGTATAGAGCCTCACTGTGCCTACTGGGGATAGCTGTGTATAGAGCATCACTCTGCCTACTGGGGATAGCTGTGTATAGAGCCTCACTGTGCATACTGGGGATAGCTGTGTATAGAGCCTCACTGTGACTACTGGGGATAGCTGTGAATAGAGCCTCACTGTGCCTACTGGGGATAGCTGCGTATATAGCATCACTGTGCCTACTGGGGATCGCTGTGTATATAGCCTCACTGTGCCCACTGGGGATAGCTGTGTATGGAGCCTCATTGTGCCCACTGGAGATTGCTGTGTATATAGCCTCACTGTGCCCACTGGGGATAGAAGTGTATAGAGCCTCACTGTGCCCACTGGGGATAGCTGTGTATGAGCCTCACTGTGCCTACTGGGGATAGCTGTGTATATAGCCTCACTGTGCATACTGGGGAAAGCTGTGTATAGAGCCTCACTGTGTCCACTGGGGATAGCTGTGTATAGAGCCTCACTGTGCCCACTGGGGACAGCTGTGTATATAGCCTCACTGTGCCTGCGGGGGATAGCTGTGTGAATAGCCTCACTGTGCCTACGGGGGATAGCTGTGTGAATAGCCTCACTGTGCCTACTGGGGATAGCTGTGTATAGAGCCTCACTGTGCCTACTGGGGATAGCTGTGTATATAATTTCCCTGTGCCTACTGGGGATAGATGTGTATATAGCCTCTCTGTGCCTACTGGGGATAGATGTGTATATAGCCTCACTGTGACTACTCGGGATAGCTGTGTATAGAGCCTCACTGTGCCTACTGGGGATAGCTGTGTATATAGCATCACTGTGCCTACTGGGGATAGCTGTGTATTTAGCCTCGCTGTGCCTACTGGGGATAGCTGTGTGTAAAGCCTTGCTGTGCCTACTGGGGATAGCTGTGTATAGAGCCTCACTGTGCCTACTGGGGATAGCTGTGTATAGAGCCTCACTGTGCCTCCTGGGGATAGCTGTGTATATAGCCTCACTGTGCCTACTGGGGATAGCTGTGTATATAGCATCACTGTGCCTACTGGGGATCGCTGTGTATGTAGCCTCACTGCCTACTGGGGATAGCTGTGTATATAGCCTCACTGTGCCTACTGGTGATCGCTGTGTATAGAGCCTCACTGTGCCTACTGGGGATCGCTGTGTATAGAGCATCACTTTGCCTACTGGGGATCGCTGTGTATAGACCCTCACTGTGCCTACTGGGGATAGCTGTGTATATAGCCTCACTGTGCCTACTGGGGATAGCTGTATATAGAGGCTGGGGATAGCTGTGTATAGAGCCTCACTGTGCCTACCAGGGATAGCTGTGTATAGAGCCTCACTGTGTATACTGGGGATAGCTGTGTATATAGCATCACTGTGTCTACTGGGGATAGCTGTGTATAGAACCTCACTGTACCTACTGGGGATAGCTGTGTATAGAGCCTCACTGAGCCTACTGGTATAGCTGTGTATAGAGCCTCACTGTGCCTACTGGGGATAGCTGTGTATATAGCCTCACTGTGCCTACTGGGGATAGCTGTGTATATAGCATCACTGTGCCTACTGGGGATAGCTCTGTATATAGCATCACTGTGCCCACTGGAGATAGCTGTGTATAGAGCCTCACTGTGCCTACTGGGTATATCTGTGTATAGAGCCTCACTGTGCCTACTGAGGATAGCTGTGTATATAGCATCACTGTGCCTCATGGGGATAGCTGTGTATATAGCCTCACTATGCCTACTGGGGATAGCTGTGTATAGAGCCTCACTGTGCCCACGGGGGGATAGCTGTGTATATAGCCTCACTGTGCCTACTGGGGATAGCTGTATATAGAGGCTGGGGATAGCTGTGTATAGAGCCTCACTGTGCCTACCAGGGATAGCTGTGTATAGAGCCTCACTGTGCCTACTGGGGATAGCTGTGTATATAGCATCACTGTGCCTAGTGGGGATGGCTGTGTATATAGCCTCACTGTGCCTACTGGGGATAGCTGTGTATAGAGCCTCAATGTGCCTACTGGGGATAGCTGTGTATAGGGCATCACTGTGCCTACTGGGGATAGCTGTGTATATAGCATCACTGTGCGTAGTGGGGATAGCTATGTATATAGCCTCACTGTGCCTACTCGGGATAGCTGTGTATAGAGCCTCAATGTACCTTCTGGGGCTAGATCTGTATAGAGCCTCACTGTGCCTACTGGGGATAGCTGTGTATAGAGCCTCACTGTGCCTACTGGGGATAGCTGTGTATATAGCATCACTGTGCCTCATGTGGATAGTTGTGTATATAGCCTCACTGTGCCTACTGGGGATAGCTGTGTATAGAGCCTCACTGTGCCCACTGGGGGATAGCTGTGTATATAGCCTCACTGTGCCTACTGGGATAGATGTGTATATAGCATCACTGTGCCTACTGGGGATAGCTGTACATAGAGGCTGGGGATAGCTGTGTATAGAGCCTCACTGTGCCTACCAGGGATAGCTGTGTATAGAGTCTCACTGTGCCCACTCGGGGATAGCTGTGTATATAGCCTCACTGTGCCTACTGGGGATAGATGTGTATATAGCATCACTGTGCCTACTGGGGATAGCTGTACATAGAGGCTGGGGATAGCTGTGTATAGAGCCTCACTGTGCCTACCAGGGATAGCTGTGTATAGAGCCTCACTGTGCCTACTGGGGATAGATGTGTATATAGCATCACTGTGCCTACTGGGGATAGCTGTGTCTAGAGCCTCAAAGTGCCTACTGGGGATAGCTGTGTATAGACCCTCACTGTGCCTACTGGGGATAGCTGTGTATAGAGCCTCACTGTGCCTACTGGGGATAGCTGTGTATATAGCATCACTGTGCCTCATGTGGATAGCTGTGTATATAGCCTCACTGTGCCTACTGGGGATAGCTGTCTATAGAGCCTCACTGTGCCTACTGGGGATAGCTGTGTATATAGCATCACTGTGCCTCATGTGGATAGCTGTGTATATAGCCTCACTGTGCCTACTGGGTATAGCTGTACATAGAGGCTGGGGATAGCTGTGTATAGAGCCTCACTGTGCCTACCAGGGATAGCTGTGTATAGAGCCTCACTGTGCCTACTGGGGATAGCTGTGTATATAGCATCACTGTGCCTGCTGGGGATAGCTGTGTATAGAACCTCACTGTGCCTACTGGGGATAGCTGTGTATAGAGCCTCACTGTGCCCACTGGGGATAGCTGTGTATATAGCCTCACTGTGCCTACTGGGGATAGCTGTGTATATAGCATCACTGTGCCTACTGGGGATAGCTGTGTATATAGCATCACTGTGCCCATTGGGGATAGCTGTGTATAGAGTCTCACTTTGCCCACTGGGGATAGCTGTGTATAGAGCCTCACTGTGCCTACTGGGGATAGCTGTGTATATAGCCTCACTGTGCCTACTGGGGATAGCTGTGTATAGAGCCTCACTCTGCCTACTTGGGATAGCTGTGTATAGAGCCTCACTGTGCCTACTGAGGATAGCTGTGTATATAGCCTCACTGTGCCTACTGGGGATAGCTGTGTATAGAGTCTCACTGTGCCTACTGGGGATAGCTGTGTATATAGCCTCACTGTGCCTACTGGGGATAGCTGTGTATATAGCATCATTGTGCCTACTGGGGATAGCTGTTTATAGAGCCTCACTGTGCCTACTGGGGATAGCTGTGTATAGAGCCTCACTGTGCCTACTGGGGATAGCTGTTTATAGAGCCTCACTGTGCCTACTGGGGATAGCTGTGTATATAGCATCACTGTGCCTACTGGGGATAGCTGTGTATATAGCCTCATGGTACCTACTGGGGATAGCTGTGTATAGAGCCTCACTGTGCCTACTGGGGATAGCTGTGTATATAGCCTCACTGTGCCTACTGGGGATAGCTGTGTATAGCACCTCACTGTGCCTACTGGGGATAGCTGTGTATTTAGCATCACTGTGACTACCGGGGGTGGCTGTGTATATAGCCTCACTGTGCCCACTGGGGATAGCTGTGTATATAGCCTCACTGTGCCTACTGGGGATAGCTGTGTATATAGCCTCACTGCGCCTACTGGGGATACCTGTGTATAGAGCCTCATTGTGCCTACTGGGGATAGCTGTGTATAGAGACTCACTGCGCCTACTGGGGATAGCTGTGTATATAGCCTCACTGTGCCTACTGGGGATAGCTGTGTATAGAGCCTCACTGCGCCTACTGGGGATAGCTGTGTATATAGCCTCACTGTGCCTACTGGGGATAGCTGTGTATATAGCCTCACTGTGCCTACTGGGGATAGCTGTGTATAGAGCTTCACTGTGCCTACTGGGGATAGCTGTGTATAGACCCTCACTGTGCCCACTGGGGATAGCTGTGTATAGAGCCTCACTGTGCCCACTGGGGATAGCTGTGTATAGAGCCTCACTGTGCCTACTGGGGATAGCTGTGTATAGAGCCTCACTCTGCCCACTGGGGATAGCTGTGTATAGAGCCTCACTGTGCCTACTGGGGATAGCTGTGTATAGAGCCTCACTCTGCCCACTGGGGATAGCTGTGTATAGAGCCTCACTGTGCCTACTGGGGATAGCTGTGTATAGAGCCTCACTGTGCCCACTGGGGATAGCTGTGTATATAGCCTCCCTGTGCCTACTGGGGATAGCTGTGTATATAGCATCACTGTGCCTCATGGGGATAGCTGTGTATATAGCCTCACTATGCCTACTGGGGATAGCTGTGTATAGAGCCTCACTGTGCCCCCTGGGGGATAGCGTGTATATAGCCTCACTGTGCCTACTGGGGATAGCTGTATATAGAGGCTGGGGATAGCTGTGTATAGAGCCTCACTGTGCCTACCAGGGATAGCTGTGTATAGAGCCTCACTGTGCCTACTGGGGATAGCTGTGTATATAGCATCACTGTGCCTAGTGGGGATGGCTGTGTATATAGCCTCACTGTGCCTACTGGGGATAGCTGTGTATAGAGCCTCAATGTGCCTACTGGGGATAGCTGTGTATAGAGCATCACTGTGCCTACTGGGGATAGCTGTGTATATAGCATCACTGTGCGTAGTGGGGACAGCTGTGTATATAGCCTCACTGTGCCTACTGGGGATAGCTGTGTATTTAGCATCACTGTGACTACTGGGGGTGGCTGTGTATATAGCCTCACTGTGCCCACTGGGGATAGCTGTGTATATAGCCTCACTGTGCCTACTGGGGATAGCTGTGTATATAGCCTCACTGCGCCTACTGGGGATACCTGTGTATAGAGCCTCATTGTGCCTACTGGGGATAGCTGTGTATAGAGACTCACTGCGCCTACTGGGGATAGCTGTGTATATAGCCTCACTGTGCCTACTGGGGATAGCTGTGTATAGAGCCTCACTGCGCCTACTGGGGATAGCTGTGTATATAGCCTCACTGTGCCTACTGGGGATAGCTGTGTATATAGCCTCACTGTGCCTACTGGTGATAGCTGTGTATAGAGCTTCACTGTGCCTACTGGGGATAGCTGTGTATAGACCCTCACTGTGCCCACTGGGGATAGCTGTGTATAGAGCCTCACTGTGCCCACTGAGGATAGCTGTGTATAGAGCCTCACTGTGCCTACTGGGGATAGCTGTGTATAGAGCCTCACTCTGCCCACTGGGGATAGCTGTGTATAGAGCCTCACTGTGCCTACTGGGATAGCTGTGTATAGAGCCTCACTCTGCCCACTGGGGATAGCTGTGTATAGAGCCTCACTGTGCCTACTGGGGATAGCTGTGTATAGAGCCTCACTGTGCCCACTGGGGATAGCTGTGTATATAGCCTCCCTGTGCCTACTGTGGATAGCTGTGTATATAGCATCACTGTGCCTCATGGGGATAGCTGTGTATATAGCCTCACTATGCCTACTGGGGATAGCTGTGTATAGAGCCTCACTGTGCCCACTGGGGGATAGCTGTGTATATAGCCTCACTGTGCCTACTGGGGATAGCTGTATATAGAGGCTGGGGATAGCTGTGTATAGAGCCTCACTGTGCCTACCAGGGATAGCTGTGTATAGAGCCTCACTGTGCCTGCTGGGGATAGCTGTGTATATAGCATCACTGTGCCTAGTGGGGATGGCTGTGTATATAGCCTCACTGTGCCTACTGGGGATAGCTGTGTATAGAGCCTCAATGTGCCTACTGGGGATAGCTGTGTATAGAGCATCACTGTGCCTACTGGGGATAGCTGTGTATATAGCATCACTGTGCCTCATGTGGATAGCTGTGTATATAGCCTCACTGTGCCTACTGGGGATAGCTGTGTATAGAGCCTCACTGTGCCTACTGGGGATAGCTGTGTATATAGCCTCACTGTGCCTACTGGGGATAGCTGTGTATAGAGCCTCACTCTGCCTACTTGGGATAGCTGTGTATAGAGCCTCACTGTGCCTACTGAGGATAGCTGTGTATATAGCCTCACTGTGCCTACTGGGGATAGCTGTGTATAGAGTCTCACTGTGCCTACTGGGGATAGCTGTGTATATAGCCTCACTGTGCCTACTGGGGATAGCTGTGTATATAGCATCATTGTGCCTACTGGGGATAGCTGTTTATAGAGCCTCACTGTGCCTACTGGGGATAGCTGTGTATAGAGCCTCACTGTGCCTACTGGGGATAGCTGTTTATAGAGCCTCACTGTGCCTACTGGGGATAGCTGTGTATATAGCATCACTGTGCCTACTGGGGATAGCTGTGTATATAGCCTCATGGTACCTACTGGGGATAGCTGTGTATAGAGCCTCACTGTGCCTACTGGGGATAGCTGTGTATATAGCCTCACTGTGCCTACTGGGGATAGCTGTGTATAGCACCTCACTGTGCCTACTGGGGATAGCTGTGTATTTAGCATCACTGTGACTACCGGGGGTGGCTGTGTATATAGCCTCACTGTGCCCACTGGGGATAGCTGTGTATATAGCCTCACTGTGCCTACTGGGGATAGCTGTGTATATAGCCTCACTGCGCCTACTGGGGATACCTGTGTATAGAGCCTCATTGTGCCTACTGGGGATAGCTGTGTATAGAGACTCACTGCGCCTACTGGGGATAGCTGTGTATATAGCCTCACTGTGCCTACTGGGGATAGCTGTGTATAGAGCCTCACTGCGCCTACTGGGGATAGCTGTGTATATAGCCTCACTGTGCCTACTGGGGATAGCTGTGTATATAGCCTCACTGTGCCTACTGGGGATAACTGTGTATAGAGCTTCACTGTGCCTACTGGGGATAGCTGTGTATAGACCCTCACTGTGCCCACTGGGGATAGCTGTGTATAGAGCCTCACTGTGCCCACTGGGGATAGCTGTGTATAGAGCCTCACTGTGCCTACTGGGGATAGCTGTGTATAGAGCCTCACTCTGCCCACTGGGGATAGCTGTGT
Source organism: Ambystoma mexicanum (assembly GCF_040938575.1). Classification (NCBI taxonomy): domain Eukaryota; kingdom Metazoa; phylum Chordata; class Amphibia; order Caudata; family Ambystomatidae; genus Ambystoma; species Ambystoma mexicanum. The sequence continues at coordinate 21,651,390 of NC_090921.1, forward strand.
ATAGAGCCTCACTGTGCCTACTGGGGATAGCTGTGTATAGAGCCTCACTCTGCCCACTGGGGATAGCTGTGTATAGAGCCTCACTGTGCCTACTGGGGATAGCTGTGTATAGAGCCTCACTGTCCCCACTGGGGATAGCTGTGTATATAGCCTCCCTGTGCCTACTGGGGATAGCTGTGTATATAGCATCACTGTGCCTCATGGGGATAGCTGTGTATATAGCCTCACTATGCCTACTGGGGATAGCTGTGTATAGAGCCTCACTGTGCCCCCTGGGGGATAGCGTGTATATAGCCTCACTGTGCCTACTGGGGATAGCTGTATATAGAGGCTGGGGATAGCTGTGTATAGAGCCTCACTGTGCCTACCAGGGATAGCTGTGTATAGAGCCTCACTGTGCCTACTGGGGATAGCTGTGTATATAGCATCACTGTGCCTAGTGGGGATGGCTGTGTATATAGCCTCACTGTGCCTACTGGGGATAGCTGTGTATAGAGCCTCAATGTGCCTACTGGGGATAGCTGTGTATAGAGCATCACTGTGCCTACTGGGGATAGCTGTGTATATAGCATCACTGTGCGTAGTGGGGACAGCTGTGTATATAGCCTCACTGTGCCTACTGGGGATAGCTGTGTATTTAGCATCACTGTGACTACTGGGGGTGGCTGTGTATATAGCCTCACTGTGCCCACTGGGGATAGCTGTGTATATAGCCTCACTGTGCCTACTGGGGATAGCTGTGTATATAGCCTCACTGCGCCTACTGGGGATACCTGTGTATAGAGCCTCATTGTGCCTACTGGGGATAGCTGTGTATAGAGACTCACTGCGCCTACTGGGGATAGCTGTGTATATAGCCTCACTGTGCCTACTGGGGATAGCTGTGTATAGAGCCTCACTGCGCCTACTGGGGATAGCTGTGTATATAGCCTCACTGTGCCTACTGGGGATAGCTGTGTATATAGCCTCACTGTGCCTACTGGTGATAGCTGTGTATAGAGCTTCACTGTGCCTACTGGGGATAGCTGTGTATAGACCCTCACTGTGCCCACTGGGGATAGCTGTGTATAGAGCCTCACTGTGCCCACTGAGGATAGCTGTGTATAGAGCCTCACTGTGCCTACTGGGGATAGCTGTGTATAGAGCCTCACTCTGCCCACTGGGGATAGCTGTGTATAGAACCTCACTGTGCCTACTGGGATAGCTGTGTATAGAGCCTCACTCTGCCCACTGGGGATAGCTGTGTATAGAGCCTCACTGTGCCTACTGGGGATAGCTGTGTATAGAGCCTCACTGTGCCCACTGGGGATAGCTGTGTATATAGCCTCCCTGTGCCTACTGTGGATAGCTGTGTATATAGCATCACTGTGCCTCATGGGGATAGCTGTGTATATAGCCTCACTATGCCTACTGGGGATAGCTGTGTATAGAGCCTCACTGTGCCCACTGGGGGATAGCTGTGTATATAGCCTCACTGTGCCTACTGGGGATAGCTGTATATAGAGGCTGGGGATAGCTGTGTATAGAGCCTCACTGTGCCTACCAGGGATAGCTGTGTATAGAGCCTCACTGTGCCTGCTGGGGATAGCTGTGTATATAGCATCACTGTGCCTAGTGGGGATGGCTGTGTATATAGCCTCACTGTGCCTACTGGGGATAGCTGTGTATAGAGCCTCAATGTGCCTACTGGGGATAGCTGTGTATAGAGCATCACTGTGCCTACTGGGGATAGCTGTGTATATAGCATCACTGTGCGTAGTGGGGACAGCTGTGTATATAGCCTCACTGTGCCTACTGGGGATAGCTGTGTATAGAGCCTCAATGTACCTACTGGGGCTAGCACTGTATAGAGCCTCACTGTGCCTACTGGGGATAGCTGTGTATATAGCATCACTGTGCCTCATGTGGATAGCTGTGTATAGAGCCTCACTGTACCTACTGGGGATAGCTGTGTATAGAGCCTCACTGTGCCTACTGGGGATAGCTGTGTATAGAGCCTCACTGTGCCTACTGGGGATAGCTGTGTATATAGCATCACTGTGCCTCATGTGGATAGCTGTGTATATAGCCTCACTGTGCCTACTGGGGATAGCTGTGTATAGAGCCTCACTGTGCCTACTGGGGATAGCTGTGTATATAGCATCACTGTGCCTCATGTGGATAGCAGTGTATATAGCCTCACTGTGCCTACTGGGTATAGCTGTACATAGAGGCTGGGGATAGCTGTGTATAGAGCCTCACTGTGCCTACCAGGGATAGCTGTGTATAGAGCCTCACTGTGCCTACTGGGGATAGATGTGTATATAGCATCACTGTGCCTACTGGGGATAGCTGTGTATAGAGCCTCAAAGTGCCTACTGGGGATAGCTGTGTATAGACCCTCACTGTGCCTACTGGGGATAGCTGTGTATAGAGCCTCACTGTGCCTACTGGGGATAGCTGTGTATATAGCATCACTGTGCCTCATGTGGATAGCTGTGTATATAGCCTCACTGTGCCTACTGGGGATAGCTGTGTATAGAGCCTCACTGTGCCTACTGGGGATAGCTGTGTATATAGCATCACTGTGCCTCATGTGGATAGCAGTGTATATAGCCTCACTGTGCCTACTGGGGATAGCTGTGTATAGCACCTCACTGTGCCTACTGGGGATAGCTGTGTATATAGCATCACTGTGACTACTGGGGGTGGCTGTGTATATAGCCTCACTGTGCCCACTGGGGATAGCTGTGTATATAGCCTCACTGTGCCTACTGGGGATAGCTGTGTATATAGCCTCACTGCGCCTACTGGGGATACCTGTGTATAGAGCCTCATTGTGCCTACTGGGGATAGCTGTGTATAGAGACTCACTGCGCCTACTGGGGATAGCTGTGTATATAGCCTCACTGTGCCTACTGGGGATAGCTGTGTATAGAGCCTCACTGCGCCTACTGGGGATAGCTGTGTATATAGCCTCACTGTGCCTACTGGGGATAGCTGTGTATATAGCCTCACTGTGCCTACTGGGGATAGCTGTGTATAGAGCCTCACTGTGCCTACTGGGGATAGCTGTGTATAGAGCCTCACTGTGCCCACTGGGGATAGCTGTGTATAGAGCCTCACTGTGCCCACTGGGGATAGCTGTGTATAGAGCCTCACTGTGCCTACTGGGGATAGCTGTGTATAGAGCCTCACTCTGCCCACTGGGGATAGCTGTGTATAAAGCCTCACTGTGCCTACTGGGGATAGCTGTGTATAGAGCCTCACTCTGCCCACTGGGGATAGCTGTGTATAGAGCCTCACTGTGCCTACTGGGGATAGCTGTGTATAGAGCCTCACTGTGCCTACTGGGGATAGCTGTGTATATAGCCTCACTGTGCCTACTGGGGATAGCTGTGTATAGAGCCTCACTGTGCCTACTGGGGATAGCTGTGTATATAGCATCATTGTGCCTACTGGGGATAGCTGTGTATAGAGCCTCACTGTGCCTACTGGGGATAGCTGTGTATAGAGCCTCACTGTGCCTACTGGGGATAGCTGTTTATAGAGCCTCACTGTGCCTACTGGGGATAGCTGTGTATATAGCATCACTGTGCTTACTGGGGATAGCTGTGTATATAGCCTCATGGTACCTACTGGGGATAGCTGTGTATAGAGCCTCACTGTGCCTACTGGGGATAGCTGTGTATATAGCCTCACTGTGCCTACTGGGGATAGCTGTGTATAGCACCTCACTGTGCCTACTGGGATAGCTGTGTATATAGCATCACTGTGACTACTGGGGGTGGCTGTGTATATAGCCTCACTGTGCCCACTGGGGATAGCTGTGTATATAGCCTCACTGTGCCTACTGGGGATAGCTGTGTATATAGCCTCACTGCGCCTACTGGGGATACCTGTGTATAGAGCGTCATTGTGCCTACTGGGGATAGCTGTGTATAGAGACTCACTGCGCCTACTGGGGATAGCTGTGTATAGAGCCTCACTGTGCCCACTGGGGATAGCTGTGTATAGAGCCTCACTGTGCCTACTGGGGATAGCTGTGTATAGAGCCTCACTCTGCCCACTGGGGATAGCTGTGTATAGAGCCTCACTGTGCCTACTGGGGATAGCTGTGTATAGAGCCTCACTCTGCCCACTGGGGATAGCTGTGTATAGAGCCTCACTGTGCCTACTGGGGATAGCTGTGTATAGAGCCTCACTGTGCCCACTGGGGATAGCTGTGTATATAGCCTCCCTGTGCCTACTGGGGATAGCTGTGTATATAGCATCACTGTGCCCACTGGGGATAGCTGTGTATAGAACCTCACTGTGCCTACTGGGGATAGCTTTGTATATAGCATCACTGTGCCTACTGGGGATAGCTGTGTATAGAGCCTCACTGTGCCCACTGGGGATAGCTGTGTATATAGCCTCCCTGTGCCTACTGGGGATAGCTGTGTATATAGCATCACTGTGCCCACTGGGGATAGCTGTGTATAGAACCTCACTGTGCCTACTGGGGATAGCTTTGTATATAGCATCACTGTGCCTACTGGGGATAGCTGTGTATATAGCCTCACTGTGCCTACTGGGGATAGCTGTGTATAGAGCCTCACTGTGCCCACTGGGGATAGCTGTGTATATAGCCTCACTGTGCCTACTGGGGATAGCTGTGTATATAGCATCACTGTGCCTACTGGGGATAGCTGTGTATAGAACCTCACTGTGCCTACTGGGGATAGCTTTGTATATAGCATCACTGTGCCTACTGGGGATAGCTGGGTATAGAACCTCACTGTGCCTACTGGGGATAGCTGTGTATAGAGCCTCACTGTGCCTACTGGGGATAGCTGTGTATATAGCCTCACTGTGCCTACTGGGGATAGCTGTGTATATAGCCTCACTGTGCCTACTGGGGATAGCTGTGTATAGAGCCTCACTGTGCCTACTTGGGATAGCTGTGTATAGAGCCTCACTGTGCCTACTGAGGATAGCTGTGTATATAGCCTCACTGTGCCTACTGGGGATAGCTGTGTATACAGTCTCACTGTGCCTACTGGGGATAGCTGTGTATATAGCCTCACTGTGCCTACTGGGGATAGCTGTGTATAGAGCCTCACTGTGCCTACTGAGGATAGCTATGTATAGCGCCTCACTGTGCCTACCTGGGATAGCTGTTTATAGAGCCTCACTGTGCCTACTGGGGATAGCTGTGTATATAGCATCACTGTGCCTACTGGGGATAGCTGTGTATATAGCCTCATGGTACCTACTGGGGATAGCTGTGTATAGAGCTTCACTGTGTCTACTGGGGATAGCTGTGTATATAGCCTCACTGTGCCTACTGGGGATAGCTGTGTATAGCACCTCACTGTGCCTACTGGGGATAGCTGTGTATATAGCATCACTGTGACTACTGGGGGTGGCTGTGTATATAGCCTCACTGTGCCCACTGGGGATAGCTGTGTATATAGCCTCACTGTGCCTACTGGGGATAGCTGTGTATATAGCCTCACTGCACCTACTGGGGATACCTGTGTATAGAGCCTCATTGTGCCTACTGGGGATAGCTGTGTATAGAGACTCACTGCACCTACTGGGGATAGCTGTGTATATAGCCTCACTGTGCCTACTGGGGATAGCTGTGTATAGAGCCTCACTGCGCCTACTGGGGTAGCTGTGTATATAGCCTCACTGTGGCTACTGGGGATAGCTGTGTATATAGCCTCACTGTGCCTACTGGGGATAGCTGTGTATAGAGCCTCACTGTGCCTACTGGGGATAGCTGTGTATAGAGCCTCACTGTGCCCACTGGGGATAGCTGTGTATAGAGCCTCACTGTGCCCACTGGGGATAGCTGTGTATAGAGCCTCACTGTGCCTACTGGGGATAGCTGTGTATAGAGCCTCACTCTGCCCACTGGGGATAGCTGTGTATAAAGCCTCACTGTGCCTACTGGGGATAGCTGTGTATAGAGCCTCACTCTGCCCACTGGGGATAGCTGTGTATAGAGCCTCACTGTGCCTACTGGGGATAGCTGTGTATAGAGCCTCACTGTGCCTACTGGGGATAGCTGTGTATATAGCCTCACTGTGCCTACTGGGGATAGCTGTGTATAGAGCCTCACTGTGCCTACTGGGGATAGCTGTGTATATAGCATCATTGTGCCTACTGGGGATAGCTGTGTATAGAGCCTCACTGTGCCTACTGGGGATAGCTGTGTATAGAGCCTCACTGTGCCTACTGGGGATAGCTGTTTATAGAGCCTCACTGTGCCTACTGGGGATAGCTGTGTATAGCACCTCACTGTGCCTACTGGGATATCTGTGTATATAGCATCACTGTGACTACTGGGGGTGGCTGTGTATATAGCCTCACTGTGCCCACTGGGGATAGCTGTGTATATAGCCTCACTGTGCCTACTGGGGATAGCTGTGTATATAGCCTCACTGCGCCTACTGGAGATACCTGTGTATAGAGCCTCATTGTGCCTACTGGGGATAGCTGTGTATAGAGACTCACTGCGCCTACTGGGGATAGCTGTGTATATAGCCTCACTGTGCCTACTGGGGATAGCTGTGTATAGAGCCTCACTGTGCCTACTGGGGATAGCTGTGTATATAGCCTCACTGCGCCTACTTGGGATAGCTGTGTATATAGCCTCACTGTGCCTACTGGGGATAGCTGTGTATAGAGCCTCACTGTGCCTACTGGGGATAGCTGTGTATAGAGCCTCACTGTGCCCACTGGGGATAGCTGTGTATAGAGCCTCACTGTGCCCAGTGGGGATAGCTGTGTATAGAGCCTCACTGTGCCTACTGGGGATAGCTGTGTATAGAGCCTCACTCTGCCCACTGGGGATAGCTGTGTATAGAGCCTCACTGTGCCTACTGGGGATAGCTGTGTATAGAGCCTCACTCTGCCCACTGGGGATAGCTGTGTATAGAGCCTCACTGTGCCTACTGGGGATAGCTGTGTATAGAGCCTCACTGTGCCCACTGGGGATAGCTGTGTATATAGCCTCCCTGTGCCTACTGGGGATAGCTGTGTATATAGCATCACTGTGCCCACTGGGGATAGCTGTGTATAGAACCTCACTGTGCCTACTGGGGATAGCTTTGTATATAGCATCACTGTGCCTACTGGGGATAGCTGTGTATAGAGCCTCACTGTGCCCACTGGGGATAGCTGTGTATATAGCCTCCCTGTGCCTACTGGGGATAGCTGTGTATATAGCATCACTGTGCCCACTGGGGATAGCTGTGTATAGAACCTCACTGTGCCTACTGGGGATAGCTTTGTATATAGCCTCACTGTGCCTACTGGGGATAGCTGTGTATATAGCCTCACTGTGCCTACTGGGGATAGCTGTGTATAGAGCCTCACTGTGCCCACTGGGGATAGCTGTGTATATAGCCTCACTGTGCCTACTGGGGATAGCTGTGTATATAGCATCACTGTGCCTACTGGGGATAGCTGTGTATAGAACCTCACTGTGCCTACTGGGGATAGCTTTGTATATAGCATCACTGTGCCTACTGGGGATAGCTGGGTATAGAACCTCACTGTGCCTACTGGGCATAGCTGTGTATAGAGCCTCACTGTGCCTACTGGGGATAGCTGTGTATATAGCCTCACTGTGCCTACTGGGGATAGCTGTGTATAGAACCTCACTGTGCCTACTGGGGATAGTGATACATATTGCCCCAGTTAGCACAGGGAGCCCCAATTCAATTGGGCCCAGTAAGCAAAGTGAGAAAAGATGACAGTATTCCTAGTAAACCCAGTGGGAACTTATTACATTAGGCCCAGTCAGCACAACAATGTCATATGCCAATACTCCCAGTAAGCACAGGGGGAAGCCTTCCAAATGTTCACTTCCTACTGCGCAACCTCTGCATTTAAGGCTTCTGGAGGCAAAGACCCTCTCAAGACTGGCTACTGTTCATCCCTCGACAGTGGTCCCGGCATCTTCTTTCTCCTCCAGTCTCTGCTTCTGCTGCAACGTGGAGAGTTTACAACTCCTCCACCTACAACTAATGCTCTGCTCCTTCTGCTTTCTAATGTCCTGCAACTGAGGGGGTATTTTTAAGCCTCCCAGTCTCCCTCAGGTGTGGGTCATTCCCATTAACAAGCTCCACTTTGCAATTTGTTTCCTCTTCAGCCATCTTCCTCGTCCCAGTACTCCAGGGATAATGGGACTTGGAATCCCTAATGCAAAAATCCATTTTTATAACTTGATTTTTGATCTCAAGCTCATTTCTGTTTCAAATAATATTCTCTACAGGATCAATTGCAAGATTTGATTTAATGGAGAAATAAAGATTTTTAGAGTTTAAGTTGTTATTATTCACAGACTTCTTTTCACTGTACCTTTGGGAGTTACGGGAGCTTCGAGCTCCATATATCTCCATGGTTTTAGAGGTTTTTCATTTCTCCCAATGGCTAGGGGTTTATGGATGTTTCCGCCCCTATAAGATGTTCAACTTGGGGACCTAAAAGATTGTTCTGGCAACAAGCCATGGCATTGAAGAGATGTCTTCTCTAGAGGAAGACAAATACTGCATCTAACCCAACTGAGTCCACCTACATAATTACACTGTGATGTGAAACCTAGGCCTTTTTCTCCCTCTCTAGGATTCTCAAATTTAGGCAGCGCTAAATTGATTGTAACAGTACCATCTACAAAATTGCACTGTGAAACCTAGACCTTCTCTCCCTCTCTAGGATTCTCAAACTTAGATTTGTCTTCCTTCCTATCTTGGTTTGCGCACACCCCCCACCCCCCAGTGCCGTCGTCTTGTTCCCACTCTCTCCTGCACACAAATACAAATAAATACACTTGCCTCTCTCTGTCTTGTCTGTCCACCCCTCTGACCTCCCTACTACTCTATGGTGCTCTCTGTCTCCCCTATCTTTTCAAACTGTTTCTCTATTGACTATCCTGCTCTCCTCACTAAGTCTGGTAGGAAAAAGTTTAAAAAGGACATCCTGGTCTCCAACCTAGGCCTCCCTATCACTGACACCTACATCAGTGCCTCCTCCAAGGAAACTCTCACCAACATCCTCTTTGTCGTTACTTCACCTGATCTATGGACCCCCCCCATATGGTCTCTGTGCTCTCTTCTTTCTCCTCTTCTCCCATTAATGGTGGCACCCGTTGGTACGCCCTCCTGGCCTCCTTCCTATCCTCTAAGGTCATCATTAATGTCTATTCTAATGGGACCGTCTTGGTCCAAGGCCCTCAGGCCAACCTTCATATCTTTGATAGATGCTTTCCACGCCTTATCAACTTCCTTTCTTCTTCTGCTGTCCCCTCCCCCCTTTCCTCTGCTACCTTGCCTTCTACCTCCCTCTCTGCCCCCTCTCAGGCACTCTCTACACTTCCGCAGGGCGTACCTCTGATCTGTACCCCTCCCCGGAAGTCTTTCAAGGGGGGCAACCTTCTCCACATTGCCACTCTTAACTCCTGCTCCGCTGTCAAACACTCCTTTGACATCTGCCGCCTTCTTGAAGAACTTTACCTCGATGTCCTCAGTCTCATTGAGACATGGATTACGGCCAGCTCTGTCACCAGCTTCGACACACTCCTACCGGTTGGCTACAAGATCCTCTCTGCGCCCAGGCCCAACCGCTCTGGTGGTGGCGTAGCCCTTATCTTCCCTGAGTGGATTCCTGCCTCTGTCATTCCTACGCAGGTCTACTCCTCTTTTGAATGCCTCGTCTGCAGGCTCTCTCTCTCTCGCCAAGCCATTCCCTTACTGTTGCTACTATCTATCGGCCACCTGGTCGGATTTCTTCCTTCCTCTCTGAGTGGGCTGACCTCTCCTCCTCTCTCCTGGCCTCAACCACTCAACTCCTCCTTCTTGGAGACTTCAACATCCACCTGGATGCCTCCTGTCCCCCCTCTGAACTCTTTCGCAACCTCTGTGACTCACCATTCTCCCCTCTGGCCCGACTCATTCTGCAGGGCACACTCTCGATGTTCTGATCTCTTCAGACCTTCCCCTCTCTGTCCCGCTCTCCACTCCTCTCTCCTGGAGTGATCACTTTCTCCTCTCCTCCCACCTCACCTTCCCTACCCCTCAGGTAAAGCCACCTTCATCACTGCCACCCTCCTTCTCGGTCATCCGACCCATGAAGCGCGTGTCAGTTGAGGCTTTCGCCACCACCTTCTCACCCCCACACCCCCATTCGGCTGACTCCCACCCTGACACAGCCCTCTCCACTCTCCACTCTGCTATATCAGATACTCTTGATATCCTTGCCCCTGTCATGAGAATCCACCTGAAGCCCAAAGCCAAATGTAACTCCTGGTATGACTCGGATCTCGTCACCCTAAAACGCAAGTGCAGGGTGGCTGAGAGGAAATGGCGTGCCTCATGTTCATCCTCTGACAAGCTGGCCTGTCGCCTGCTCCAAAGGCAATACCGGCTCTCCGTTCTCATCAAGAAGAGAGCCCTTATCCAAGCCTGCATCTCTGTGACATCTAACAATTCGGCTGAACTCTTTAAAATCTGCAAGGAACTGGCCAACCCTGCTGCAGTCTCTACCTCGCCTGTCCCCTCCCAGGCACTCTGCACGGCACTGGCCTCTCACTTCATTTAAAAAACCCAGGACATCCTGTCCTCTCTCTCCTCCTATCACCTCCCTCCCTCTATTGCCTGCTCTTCCTCTGGCACTTCTGCAGCCACCCCTCCTCCCTCCTTCTCTGCCTTTCCCCTTTTTTCTGCTGACGAGGTTTCCAGACAAGTCCGATCTATGAAAGTCTTGTCAAAACAGGTTCACCCCTGTTCCTCCAAAACTATCAAGGACCACATCGACTCCCTGGCTCCTGCCCTGGCTGACTTCTGCAATCACTCCTTCGCCTCTGGAGTCTTCCCATCCCCCATTAAGCACTCCCTTGTGCACCCTCTTCTTAAGAAACCCTCTTCCGACCCCTCCTGCCCGGCTAACTATCGCCCAATCTCCATCACTCCCTTCCTGGGCAAGCTTCTGGAGAAACTGGCCATCTCCCAGCTTAATCTCCATGCTGAATCTGTTGGTAGTCTTCATGACCATCAGTCTGGCTTCAGAGCTGCCAGAAGCACGGAAACTGCTCTCCTGAACATCCGTGAAGACTTGCTCTCCAACCTTGACTCTAACACTCCGTGTGTTCTCATTTTGCTCGATCTCTCTTCTGCCTTTGATACTGTCAACCATGCCATCCTGCTCAACCGTCTCCGTGATAACCTGGGTATCACTGGTCAGGTCCTGGCGTGGCTGACCTCTTTCCTCTCCAATCGACCCTCCTGTTATGTTGGCAGGGGTGTGCCAGGGGTACCCGCCGTCATTCACACGTGCGCTCACACATTCGCACAATGAGCCACGCTGGAGACGTGTGACTTGCTCAGGTCCCCGGCGGCAACTGCCAGCGGGCCGTCTTTATTATCCACAGCACATGCACGAGCCATAGTCCCGCTCGTGCATGCGAACATTGGCCTATTCACTAGGCAACATCCCTCCCTTTTCCCTTAAACAACAAACATTTTCAAAGATTAGAATTAACAGTGTTCTATTCAAACTGCACCTGACAGTGTGTCACAGGTTACGAGGCAGGGTCCATGATAAAGTCTTGGAACCTCTGCGGCCGCTTGCGCCCTGCCCGGCTCGGGTACCTACGTGCCTCAACATTGGGCATCCCTGGTGTCCCAGGAGTCTCTGGCGGTCCATCGTTTTCTTGTGGCACTTCTGCATCCGGACCTGGACCTTGCGTGACGCTTTCTTCCGTGTTCGCCGATCCGATCCGCTTGAAGAAGGATACGTTCCGGGTGACTGTCCCTCGTGTATTTGCAGCTGTGACCATGGACCCCTTGACGTGCGTCACTCCCAGCGGTTGTGTTTCGTAGGGCAGTGACATCTTTCCTTCAATTCTCCGATTCTGCACTAGCACAATGTCTCCCACCGCAATCTCTTTGTCTGGCAATCCTCGCCCTATTGTCTCTCTCTCGTTCTGAGCGGCCCTCTCCGTTCGCACGTGATTGTTATCGATCTCACCCGGACTTCGTCCTTCCACTTCAGGTAATAGTCCTCTTGGAACCCGGCTGAAAAGGGCTTCCGCGGGGCCGACTCCCGTGGACTGGTGCGGCGCCGTGCGGTATTCTCAGAGGAAGTCATATAGGTTGCGTCAGAGCTCTTCTCCCCCATTCATCGATATGCGGGACACTTTGTTGAGCGTTCGGATGAAGCGTTCGACTTCTCCATTCGCTCTGGGCCACAGGGGGGTGACTTTGTGATGTTTTATCCCCCTTTCCTCACAGTATCGAGCAAATTGCTGTCCTTTGAACGGTGCTCCATTGTCCGAGCATATCTCCAGGGGAAAACCATGGGTGGCGAACATCTTCTCCATGGCTAAGATGGTGTGGTCACTGGCTGTGGATTCGACCAGCTCCACCGCTGGATATCGCAACCACTGGTCTGTCACCACCAGGAAGTGTGTTCCTCTGCCCGTAGACCCAAAATCGGCATGCACCGTCCCCCACGGGCGGTCACTCCGCTCCATTGCCTGAATAGGTGGTCCCCTCTCCACGGGACTTGCTGCCTGGCAGGGAATGCAGGCCCTCACGAATTCTTCGACCCTGCTTTCCAGATCAGGAAACCAGACCTTCAACCTGAGCCATGCTTTCGTCTTGGCCATCCCCTGGTGGCCTTTGTGGGCGAGTTGCAGGAATTTATTCACCAGAGTTCTTGGTATCACGATCTGGTGGCCCCTCAGCAGGAGACCGTCATCTGCAACCGACAGCTCATGGCGCGCCTTCCAAAGCGCCTGTAGGTCCCTCTGCGCTCCTACGTTCCTCCGGGAGTTGTTCTGGATGACTTCCCGCCACTCCCCAATGGCTACGGCTTCTTTTATTACGAGGAATGCCTCGTCTGTGTTGTATTTGTCTGCGATCTCGTGGCACGCTAGGGCAACAGGCAGCGCTGACTCCACCACCAGGTGTATAGCCTCTATGCAGTAAGCCACCTCCTGCAAGTCTCTGGGTCGACCGGTACCCGGATGGCAGGACAGATAGTCTGCCGGGTTGTGTGTCCCTGGGCGGTAGAGTAGCCTGACCCCGTACTCCATGAGCGAAAGCATCCATCTTTCTATGCGAGGTGGGGGTTTGGACAAGGTGCCTGACAGAATCGGGATGAGAGGTTTGTGATCTGTCACCACGACAACTGGCTTCCCTAGGATGTAGATCCGGAAGTGTTTGCACCCCCACAATATGGCTAAGGCCTCACGTTCAATCTGAGAGTACCTCCTCTCCGTCTCGGTGAGCGCCTTGCTCGTGTAGGCAATCGGTCGCATGATCCCCTGATGGTCTGCTTGCACGAGGACTGCGCCCAGCCCCACCAGGCTGGCATCGACCACGATCTCCGACTCGCGGTCCGGGTTGAAATAGGCCATGGACTCTTGTCCGGACAGGGCATTCTTGATGGCCGTGAACGCCCTCTGTTCATTTCCGGTCCAGGTCCACGCCACGTTGTTTCTGGTCAGAGCCCTCAGGGGTTCCGACAAGGAGGCAAGGTCACGAATGAAACGTCTGCAATAGTTGACCATCCCCAGGAAGCTTCTTATTTCTGCTGGGGATGTTGGCGGTGCTGCTTCTCGAATGTCTTTCACCTTTTCGGGATCTGGGGAGATGCCCCCAGTGTGGAAAATGAATCCAAAAAATTCCAGCCTGTCTTTCAAGAATCCGCACTTTTCTTTGTGCAGAGTCAGACCTAGGTGGCGAAGTCTCTCGAGAGTGTTTTCCAGGCGCTTTAAATGTTCCGCTTCCGATCGTGCAAAGACCAGGATGTCCTCTGACATGTTTATGACCCCCTTGAGTCCTGACAGGGCCCCCCTGATGGCATTTTGGAAGACCTCTGCGGCAGACGAGACCCCAAAACTGAGCCTTTTATACTGGTACAGCCCCTCGTGCATCGTAAAAGTGGTAATATACCTCGACTCTGGGTGGAGCTCTAGCTGGTGATAACCAGATCTCAAGTCCAGTTTCGAGAAGACCTTCGCTCCCTGAAGTTCGCCAACAATGTCATCTAGGGTGGGCGTAAGGTGGTGTTCTCTCTTGATTGCTACAATGGGTAGCCTCATATCCATACATATGCGTACCGCGCCCGGTTGTTTGGGCTTCGGGTCCACCACAATTGGGGAGACCCACGGGGTCTCTGCACACAGCAGTACTCGGCTCCAATGCTTTTGCTAATGCTGCTCGTGCTTCTCTCGCTACTCGCCTCACCCTACGCTTTCTCCAATCGCCCTACAACTTTCTCCTTTCCTATCCTTATCACTGGACACACAGGTGCAGCTGACTTTAATACATCCCCTTTTCCCCATACTGTCACATATCCCAGATTCAACAACATTGCATCTGGAGCAGATGGAGAAGAATCAGCCTGTTCCTCCAGCCTCCTCCCAAGATGGCACCCGGTGTCCCATGCAACGGTCTAGCCCTCAGACACCCTGCAGTCTCCTTCCTGTTCCCGCCCATGTCTGATTCCAGCAGAGGATTTATACGGCTGCAGTCAAGACTTCGGCGCGTCGCTACTCTCCTTTTTAGATGCTCTGTGAGTTCATATGCTGTCCCTCTTACTTTTCCACTCAAAGACTTTCTCCCAATCTGACTTTCTTTATCTCATCTCCTGTGATCTAGCTGCAGCCATAATACACTGTTCTGTGTTTTTCCCAGTCCGATACACCCGTGCCTTTAATAATAACAAACCCTTCTCAGTACGTAGTGATTCCCCGTCTCTGCTAATCTCCATAGTCATACCCATAGCAACCATTACATTTGTTCCTCTCACCTTCTTCCAGCACGACAACTAACACTTCTGCACAACCCTTCCGGAGGTCAGTCAGTTCCTTTATGCAATCAGGGTTCCTCCCTGGTATGTAGTGTTCCTTTGCCTTTATTTTATCCAACAGTCACACGCATCAAATTTATTTATTTTATTTATTTGCATTTTTAAAGCGCTCACACAGCCCGCGGGCATCGAGGCGCTGTTACAGAAATGGTTAATTGTTGTTTTTTTTTGTTGTCTTAGGTGCATATTTATAACGCGCTTAAATACCCAGAGGTTTCTAAGTGCGGACCCGGGGATCGAACCTGTGTTGCTTCGTGTCGCCTTGCTTCCAAGGCAAACACATTGCCGCTGAGCTATCCTCCCAGGACAAGACACTGTTCCTTACCTCTCAAACACTTCCTTACCTGTCTATCTTACCTTCCTCCAGCAGGGCAACTTCGATTCTTGTTATTCTCTGCAGTTCCGGATTCCCTGGACTTCCACACTGCAAGACAAACCCGTGTAAAACAACGTAGCAGGACCAGCTCAGCAATCTGCATGCCATGGTTTCTTTCCCCAGAGGGTTTCCCTGGAGTCTTTGTATTGCCCTGATCTTTTCATCACTACGGGGGCGATTGCCAAGGGGACTTATGCCCTTCCCGTATTATCAAGGAGGCTTCCCACAATCTAGCACCCTTCATTACTGCATTTATAAACTCTTCTTTCAGCACTGGGATCGTCCCCGATAACCTGATGGATGCCTGGGTCATCCCGCTTCTTAAAAAACCTTCACTGGATGCAAACATACCAACTAAGTACATGCCCATCACCACAGTGCCATTCTTACTAAAAATTCTTGATCAGGCTGCCTATCTGCAGATCCAAGATGATTTAGAAACTAACAAACTCTTGGGACTTAGACAATCAGGGTTCTGTCCATGTCATGGAACCGAAACTGCCCTGATTGATCTCAAAACACAGATTGAGGACATTAAAGACAAGGGTAAACTTGCCCTCCTACTCCTACTATATTTATCTGCGGCCTTCGACCTTGTAAATCACCAAATCCTTTGCCGACACCTCAAACTAACTGCTCACTTCTCTGATGAAGCTACTGCCTGGATCAGCTCATTCCTTGACAACAGGCCGATGAGGGTCTTTTCCCCGTCAGCAGCCGCTGAATCCTCACCTGTCACATGTGGGGTACCTCAAGGATCGTGCGTTTCCCCTACACTCGATAATGTGTTTACGAAGCCACTTTTCGATATCCTTGATTACCTGGGTGTCACCTATACCAACTATGCTGATGACACCCAGATACTCATTCCCATTACTGGTGATCATATAGCCGACACACTTGCTGTTAACTCCATCTACAAAGAACTCTGCCGTAATGATGAAAAGACAGAGCTTCTCATCCTAGGCACCCATCAAAGACTCAACAAACTTGACCCCGCGTTCAAATCCTTTGTCATTGATGGCCACATCATTAATGTTACTAAGGACACAAAAACCCTAGGTATGTATATCGATTCCACCCTCTCCCTCGCTAGGCAAACCAATGCAGTATCCTCCGCTGCAGCGTATACGTGTACGCTTATCACAGCCTGCCGCCCTTTCTTATCACCAGCCAACTGCACCACATTAGCCAGGACTCTGCTACCAACCAATGCAACCTCAGCAAGTTGCAGATTATTCAAAACAATGCTACCAGAGCTGCATTAAACATCCCTAGGAATCAGCACATTTCTGACACCAGACAGAGGGGGTCATTACAAGGTTGGCGGTAAGGGGTTAACGGCGCCGGTAAAGGTGCCTTTAGCGGGACCCGCTAAAGGACCAGCATGCTAACAATGGGCCTGTTAATAACGGGCCCGTTGTTAGCATGGTCCCCATTTCGATTGAGCCCTATGGGGGCTCGAATGGGAATGGAGATGTGTTCCCTGAATGGGGAAATACTGGGTCCTCCAAGGTTGGAATGGCCCGGTATTTCCCCATTCAGGGAAACCGGACCCGGTATGCGGTATGGGGGTAGCCATGCCTCAAATAGCAGCATGGCTACCTCCAACCTTGTAATGACCCCCAGAGGCTCTGTTGGCTGTCAGTAACACATAGAGTATCACTAAAATCTCTGGCACTAACTCATAAGTGCCTCGCCAACCAAGCACCCAGCTGCCTTGCTAACAGATTTACTATACACACAGCTAACAGACCCCTGAGAAACGCCCAGTCTAACTGCCTCGCTATACCCCACTTCAACCTCCAGAGATCTGGCGGGATCAGTTTCCCTGTCCTGGTGGCGAAACTTTGGAACTCACTTCCCAACCCTCTCAGAGCGGAACCCTCCTTCTCAGCGTTCAAAAAGCAGGCCAAAGCTTGGCTATCTGCCCAAGACCACCCTTTGAGTTAGACTCTACACTAACCACCCTTATGCTCAGACCTCATGAATACGTCTGTTGTACATATGTAATTTGGATGTCCATATAATTGTATAACTTGTACCTTACTTGCAATAATCCCATCTTCTGTATACTTTCTGTAAATCTGTACTATTTCCTGTATGATAAGTGATACGCCCAGATACCCTTGGGCCAGGTGCGCTATATAAATAAATAAAATACAAATACAAATAAATGCAGAGGCACTGCAAGGATTGTCAGACGAAATGTTACAATGGATCCAGAGAACATGCGCCCCAATATGGACTCAACATATCTCAAAGCTAACGTGGGTCACAGCCCTTGAAAAGCCATTCAAATTGCAGAAGGAGATTTCCTTCTCCATGGAAGCACAGCTCATAGGATAAGAGAATATGGGTGCAAATAAGAACTGTAGCTAAACACTTATCATCCCAGACATGAAGAAAGGGACGGCTGCCTTGATGCACACTTACTGGTTTTGCGGCTAACAGGCGTACCTGCACCTTCCACAGTCATGGAGGGGCACGTGCTCTCTGGCAACGCGGCATTCCACCCTGATGGTGATACCCGAAAGCCATATCCAAGGGGAAAAGGGCCGTCGGCACTCAAAGATCCAGAGCCCATGCCAGCAACTGAAGACACCCCCGTATACGCCCTATCCAAAAACAACTACAAAGCACTGTCTTGAGAAAAAGAAGATCGTCAAACTATATCTCCAAGGCATCCTCTGAACTTTTGGCACAGATTCCAGATCGGTTCCGACTGTT